>NC_061509.1:94138786-94159699 GCF_022539505.1 Lolium rigidum
TTAAAGAAAGGGTGTTAGTAACAGTCAGTTTTTGGTTAATCCAATCTACAGTCGTGTCTCTCAAAAAAGTCCGGCCCAAATGATTTGGGACACGTTTAGGATCGCGCCGGATAAAAAGAGATCAAAAATCTGTACAGAAAAGAGACCCTTTCCAGCCGCGTCTCTCAAACAGCGTCCGGATGCATGCATTTTAATAGAAGGGACCACCCCATATGGGAAAAGTAGGTGAGAGAAAGTGTGGGAAAAGAGAATGACATGTGGGGAGTAGGGGCTGCATGCATGCATATGGGCTCTCATTTTATGTCCGGCGTCCCCGGTAGAGTCGCCGGACACAAAATGAGGCGCTATTTAGCTTTGGGGGACGCGACTGGGACGCGATTTTCTCCATTTCTTGTCCGCCGTCCCCCAAACGCCGTTTACGCGACTGGAGATGCTCTAAGACTCACGATTAACACAAATCATGAAGTAAATCTAACTATCCAAGATATTATTTAGATATAATCTCATTTATAAATAAAAAATCTTAGTTCTTACTTAATTTGTAACTCATAAGTGCACGAATCAGAATGCAAATCCGATAGCGTGGGTGTTGACTAGAAAAAGGCATTTCTGATGTTAAGCCCGGTGATGTGAGTTTTCTTAATCTTTTGGTAAATGTTTATATATGCAGTCTAGTTCTAGCTTTAGTAGAAAATGTTTTACCAAAGGAAAAGAGGGTTTCATCGCTCCCACATAGATAGTTGCAAGGAAACCACTTAGAAAAAAAGCGAACAACATCGCCTCGTTTATGTAAAAACAAAGATAATTAACCAGTTAATTAGAGAAAAAGTCTAATATCAATACAGAGTCGACCATCATGGAACACGACTGCCTCGAGGGCACGCACACAACCAACCTAGCTACCAACACAAAATGCGCACACACCGCTGAAACGAGTACCGTCGTTCAGGTTGTTGTGGAATAAATAATCCTATCCGGGGTGTCATATCCCGTAGTTTAGATAAACGAAATAGGTAGATTCTTACTGTGTACACGATATTCATGCATCTAAAACAGGAAAATTTTAAAACCCTTTCAAAAATAGTGTCAAATGGATCAAAGTTTCGTTGAACTTGACTAACTAGGGTTAGTTCGTTGATTAAATGGTATAGATTTTACATGATCTTTGTTAAATTTTAAACTTGAATAAAAATTCAAAAAATTGAAATAATATAAATAAATTAGTGTAAAAATCACTATGGCATCACCTCAATCACAAGTGGGAATAAACTTGGAAATTTAATTCTAAATATATAATATTTAGTAATTCATGAATAATACACACTAAGTAAATAAGTACTACAAAATGGGAAACAAATAAATAAATATCTCGTTGCTTTATTAAATATTTGAGATTATTTACAATAATTAAATGAACTATACACAATTACAAATAAATAAAATATGATTACAAAATAAGAGAAATAAAGGAATACACTTAATCTAATCGCGATCTTCTTCTTCTTCTTTGCATGCAAAAGAAAACAAACGAAGATAACCAAAAACAAATAGTTAATTTTAAAGTGTTTGACATCACCATTGGTGAGACCATTTAATGTTTAAAATTAAATTAGTAATATTAAGATTTATCTTAACTCACATGGATTATAGGGATTAATTTGAGTTCGAAGGTATTATCTAGGAAACCAAGGAGATCTTTATTGTTTCATTTTTGGCAAGAATGTGGAAATCAAGGGCTAAGCCACAAGGCAGATGGCATCAAGTGTCTGATCAATTGGATCGAGTTGGGCCGCTAGGCAACACTCGACCATCTTAGGCAACTTTTGTGTTTAACTAAAAATAGATTATATATATTGGTATAAAATGACCAATATGAATCAAGCCCACATTGTTAATTAAGTGATAGCAAAATATTGAAGCTCATATACTCCCTCCGTCCTCCTCAAATAAGTAGATGTTTCCATAAAAGAGTGTACCTATCTTTTTCAACACACTTTAAAGTAGGAAACATGATTCTCTCTCATCCCACGCGTATCAAGACCAATAATATTTAGCACATGATTTTCTTATTTTCTACATTAAATAGCTCACTGGATGTGGAGATTTTTTAGGGGGGGGGGGTGGATGTGGGGAAATTGAAGAGGTGAGAGATGGTGGGCGATACTTTCCCAAGAAAAAAAATCTAAATGTGCCTTGAAAAACTCAGACGTATGCTCTTTTGAGGTCGGAGGGGAGTAGTTTCAAGCCTAAAATTATTGAGTATAATCACACAAGGTTATTCCATCCAATTAATGATAATTTACACGTGTCATGAAGAAATCCAAAGAAGGATATTAACAAGTGCATCCGACCTCATCTACAAAGGATGGACACAAGAACTTGGAACTTTGTAGCCTTGGAAAAGAAGGCATTGAAGTACCTTACTCATCTATTACCTCCATTTAAAAAAAAAGCAGATATTTTAATCAAAATCCAAAACATACTGAAGATATACATAAAAATAACAATATTTATAATAGTTAGTAACTACACTAAGAAAATAAAACATATGGTGGATCTATTGGTATAGATTAGGTATTGTAAATGTTCATATTTTCTCGCTAAACTTAGTCGAATTTAGAGAATGTTCATTTTTATCTAGATTCATATGTCTTGTTTACTAAAATGGAGGTAGTGGAGAATAGATGAGTCATCAGATTGTGTGATAGTACCACAACAAATAACCAACAACATATATACATCAGCCAGCCGCAGTAGCACATCACCAACACCATATTCATTGTTCATAGAACATCGGGAATACTAAGAACAAATAGGCAACCAACTTAAGTAGCTACAAAGAGTAGGTAAACACGAAGAAGCAGGTTTTATCAAAAATCTTAAAGGACAAGCTTTAGAAGATCATCATGGAGGCCTAAAAGCAGGAGGAGAAAGAGTGGCTAGGCTAGTTGAATGGATCGTAGCGAACAGGGGGGGGTGAATGGACGCTACGCAAAGTTTTAGCCTTTTTCAATTTTTAGTGCAACGGAAGAAAAGGTGATAGCTTTGATGCTCAAGATGATCCTAGTATGATCCTAGACAAGTGCAACAAGTAAAGGAACCAAGCATGATAGTAAGAGTAAGGAGCGGGACAACCGGAGGGCGCGGAGACGAGACGAGGTTTGTTTCCCGCAAGTCCTCCCACAAAAGAGAGTACGTCTGCGTTGAGGAGGTGCTAGCCTCACACAAGAGACTAGGCGGCCACACCACAAAGGAAGGCCTCACCTTCTTCCTCGAGAGAGCTCCACAAAGGGGCACCCCCTTCTCCACTAAGGCACCGGTCGAGGCGGTGGTTCCTTCACAAGGTTGGGGTGAGCTCCACAACACTAGGAGGCTCCCAACAACCTATAGGGCTAGCACAACACCAAGCTAGCCTCCATAGGTGCACTTCTTCCAAGATCCCACCATAGGAACCCTACCAACAAGATCCACTAAGGACTAGCATGAATCGGTGAAAACTCTCTTGGTGGGTCGATAGATTGGGGCCTCCTCCACCACTTCTCAAAGTATGAGCAAGATTGATTGGGTAGGTAGGGAGATCCACAAGTTTGAGCTCAGCAACAATGGAGGAGAGAGAGAGAGAGGAGCTAAAAACGAGCTGGGAAAGAAGGGACCTTTTTATAGGTCTCCTCAAATCCAACCGTTATGTGCAGTTTCTGCCTAAGCGGTACTACCGCTTTGGTAAGTGGTACTACCGCTCTGGATTCGAAATCCCCACAGAACTTATCCACGTGAACACACAGCGGTACTACCGCTTGCGGTACCACTTGAGGTATGATACGTCCATTTTACATCACTATTTTATATCATAATTTGCTGTTATTCATTGATATATTTCATATTTAGAGATGATACTTATGTTATTTCATCTATTTTGCATGTTTCATGATTATTGGAGAATCGTGCACCGGAGTCAGGATTCTGCTGGAAAAAGCACCGTCAGAATGCAATATTTCGGAAGATCAGCAATTGACGGGAATTACACAGAAAATCTTATTTTTCCAGAAGACGGAGAGAGCCAAAAGGAGGAGCCGAGGAGGGCCGCCATGGGCCCCCCATAGGCCGGCGCGGGCCCTGCCTTGGCTGCGCCGCCTTGTGGGGAGGGGGCCCACAGTCCCCTCTGGCCTCCTCTCCTTCGCGTACTTCTTCGTCCCGAAAACCTAAGCTCCAGAGAATAATCGCGAAGGGTCACAGCCGCCTCTGCGGGGCGGAAAACACCAGAGAGAAAAGAGCTCTCCGGCAGGCTGAAATCTGCCGGGGGAATTCCCTCCCGGAGGGGGAAATCGACGCCATCGTCACCGTCATCGAGCTGGACATCATTGGGATCATCATCACCATCATCTCCATCATCATCACCGCCATCTCCACCGCTGCACCTCGTCACCGCTGTAACATCTAGGGTTGAATCTTGATTGTTTGGTAGGGGAAACTCTCCCGGTATTGATTACTCCTTGTTATTGATGCTATTGAGTGAAACCATTGAACCAAGGTTTATGTTCAGATCGTTATTCATCATCATATCACCTCTGATCATGTTCCATATGATGTCTCGTGAGTAGTTCGTTTAGTTCTTGAGGACATGGGTGAAGTCTAAATGTTAGTAGTGAATTATGTTGGGTAATATTCAATGTTATGATATTTAAGTTGTGGTGTTATTCTTCTAGTGGTGTCATGTGAACGTCGACTACATGATACTTCACCTTTATGGTCCTAGGGGAATACATCTTGTATTCGTTTGCTAATTGCGGGGTTGCCGGAGTGACGAAACCCGAACCCCCGTTGGTATATCGATGCGGGAGGGATAGCAGGATCTCGTAGTTTAAGGCCGTGGTTAGATTTATCTTAATTACTTTCTTGTATTTGCGGATGCTTGCAAGGGGTATAATCACAAGTATGTATTAGTCCTAGGAAGGGCGGTGCATTAGCATAGGTTCACCCACACAACACTTATCAAAACAATGAAGATTAATCAACAATATGAAGCGAAAGCATTAGACTAAATTCCAGTGTGTCCTCAAGAACGTTTGGTCATTATTAGTTAACAGTAAAACTCACCTAGTTAGGAGGCACTACAGCGTTTTCGCATCCTGGACCGTCCGATCACGTGCTTGAACGCTCCAGATCTTCCAGCCAAGCCGAAACGTCGGTGCGATTCGCATCGCCGATCCGCGTACAGCCAGCCCAACGTCAAGGGCCTCTACTCCACAGATCGACTCGGGTGCTTTCATGTGAACTGGGCCTGCATGGGCCTGCATGGGCCGCATAGCCGAGAGGGGGTAGAGGACCTGGAGGCTGGAACGATCGGCCTGTTGACAGGTTTGATCCATTCGGGAAGGCGGAGCGACGGCGTGGGAAGGGGGAGGTGCTGTCCGCCGACCAGGTCGGTGCGGACACGCCACCACACACCCCAAGCCAGGTATGTTGGGCCGGCCCAAGTTTGTTTTTCTTTTTTCCTTTCTCATTTTTTCTCTGTTTTAAATCTGAACAGTTTTTAATTTGAACAAATTTTGAATTGAACGATTTTTAAATTTGAACAAATTTTAAAATTGAACGATTTTTCGAATTTGAACAAATTTTGAAATTGAACGATTTTCGAATTTGAACAAATTTCGAAATTGAACGATTTTCGAATTTGCACAAATTTAAAATTTGAACAAATTTTCGAATTTGAACATTTTCGAATTTGCACACTTTTTAACTTTGAACATTTTTGAAATTTGAAATTTTGTCAGGTTTGAACAAAAAGAAAGAAACAGAAAAAAAAGGAAAAAAAATAAAAAAAACGAAAAAAGAAACAGAAAACCGAAAATAGACAGCAAACTGGGCCAGGCCCAAACCCGACCAGGGGGTGTGCGGTGGCCCGTAGCCACCGACCTGGTCGGTGTATAGGTTTTCCCGTGGGAAGGACGGGTGGCCCCGCCGTGGCGCCGCCGTTTCTTTGTGCTTAATGCTGTGGAAGATGGTCGGGCCTTCCGTTTTCTCACCCAGGTAATAGACGGCGGTTTCAGGCTTTACCCCTCTCTTCCTTACTCATTTAGGCTCTGGGGAAGCTAGATCAGCTCGTGGAGAGATGGAGATGAATCGCGCGACCATGCCCCATCGAGATCCCCGATCAGATGGAGGAGGAGGTCGAGGATGCCTTCACCAGGATCGACCTTCTCGATAGCAACGTATGTGTAGGAAGATTTGGTTCTCCATTCGGTTGTACTCCTCGATAGTAGACTGGGTTGTACACTTGTACTCCTTGTTTTCCATTAGAGTAGTTGATTAATCAGTTCTTCATGTTTGTTTCTGCTTCTCTGCAGGTCAAAACTCTAAAGAAGCAGTCCATGTCAGACTAGGCGGCCCAGCCGTGGCAAGCCGGCCAGCTTCGATAGATTGGCTGAGCGCTTGCATTCTTCGGTTGGAGAGAAGTGATGCTATCTTTTCTTTCCTAATCGTGTTACGGAGTAGCATCTATAATTGCTATTTGCACTGGAGGTATAGACTCTTATTGTACGTACATGGTACGTACTTATAGATTTTTTTTCTTAAGCACCCCAGCAAACGCCTCTACACTGAACAAGGCCTTATGCTCTTCTCTATCACATCTTCCTCGCGGATCGACCTATACCACCCACCAAATTGTGTTAAGGAGTAAGAGAATTTGCATCATAATTCTGTTAGAGGGGGTATGTTTTCTAGGAAGAATAGAAGCCAGGTGCTATGGGTCAGAAACATACACTTTTTGCACCTCCTCAACAGCGTAGCAATGTGGAATCATTTTTTTCACCGCCTTGTGCTTCCAAAGTTAATGTGCAATTTTGTATACTGTTTTGCACCAGTTCATGAGTTGTAAACTTGTAATCGTGTTCAGCATTACTGCATTGTCCATCCTACACTCCTATAATTCCTTGTTTTATTTTTCAAGATGATTGAGGTTCGTCCCATTTCAGTTGAGTTCCGATGAAACACTAGGTCATAGATTTTTTTATGTATTCTTATACTGTGTGTACTGTGATAGTTAGAAATATTTATTTCTTTTGCAAATTTCTTATGCCAGCTGTACTACTGTTTAATTTTCTATTCTGCACATTGTAAATTTATCTTTACAGAGAAATCGGACGAGAAGCTACAATAGAGAAATCGGATGAAAATAAAAGAACAAAAGTTTTTATTTCTTCCCCTAAATTAATGTTAGGGCTTCCTGTCGTGCTTCTGCGCACAAGGTATATTGAACACTTGGTATTTTTATTCCAGGAGAATGCTACAGTTCCATCTGATTTTTTCATGCCCGCCGGAGGCAATAATGAATTTGCTACTGGCAATGTCTTTATCTCACCGTTCTCTTCTACGTTTAATTTTTTTTACTAGCGGACCATTATTACCTTTAAAATATAGGTTGTTATTACTCCATTTGTTTCGGATCTTATTATAGTAGAATGGTCATCTCATGTTTGTGTATATGCTATATTTGCAGAAGGTGGTGAATTTAGAAACAAAGGCACACGAGAATGTGGAAATTGACTTGTTGTAAGCAACAAGAAATCATGCCCCACAAAAAAATGCCACATGTCATGAGATAATCTGCATCTCTTCAAGGCTTTAAATCTCAGCTTTAGCAAGACCAATTTTGTGTAAGCGTGCATTTATTTCAGTTTTGTGGCACTTGTCAAGGTATATCTAAGAAGCTGAAGGTGCTGATAGCTTTTCTTGATTAGCTTGTCATATGTTTTTCTTTATTCTTTACAGTTAAATGGTACTTGTTCCATCTTTATTTCCTTTTTCAGGCGCTCTACGAAAAAACTTATATCTTCCTTAGTTTCCACACAAGGCATTTTTTACAGTTACTTAGCAGCTTATTTATCTGTTTTCTTTGGTGTCTATAGGGTTATACTGTCAAGTGATTCATAACTTTAGTCAGTCATAGCTTTTTTTTTTTGTGTGAAAGGAGTCAGTCATAGCTGAAGCCACAATGCGTTACACCGTACTACAGATTCACTTCAAATGTTGGGTACACTCCATACATGCTTGATGTACTACCTGGATGGATATACCTGAAATGAAACTACGCATAGCTGATATTTATTGCCTCCTCTTGTACCAGTAAAGTTACTATGTGCTTCTGTATCTTATATTTAAATGTTGCCTTCTGTATCATATAGCTCCATTTCGACGAGTGAGCATTTGGTGCACATGAGCACCAGTGCTCTCAGTTTTTTAAATATTAAAAAAATTATGTATCTATGTTTTAAAAAATCATCACATTTATTCCATGAATACACATATATGTTCCGAATACTCGTGAGAAGTTTCGCTAGAAGTTGCTTTGTATTTTGAGCTACAGGAAAAAAACAAATTTGTGGGTACGTATAGGGATGTATATTTGTCAGAAATTTGTCTTTTATGTATAGCTCAAAATATAATATATTGTTCTCCAAATTTTTTATTGTATCTTCGGAATGTTTATATGTATGTAGGTATTTAATTTCAATTTTTTTGGAATTCAAATAATATGATTTTGTACCACCAGGAGCACAAGAGCTCATGTGATAAATACGCTTTCCGCATTTCGACCCACTTTGACTCAAAGTGGACATGCCCAGATGAAGACATCTTTTTTCAGTTAGAGCTCCATGGTTAAGATCTTTCTTTTTGCTCTTTCAGACCATGTGTAGACGATGTGAGCTAATTTCTTGCTGGCATGCTTATGGTCAACTCACGATTCCTTGATTTTGGAGTCTTGCTCTGTGGACTTTATACAAGTATTGCTGTTTGGCATATGAACTGCTAGCTTGATGAGCCAGCTCCACGAACTAGGATATTAGTGTAATACACCCCTATGCTACGTATTAAGTGTTTTTAATTTCGTACAAAGTTGTCCTAAATCAATGGGCAGTGTGTTTCTACACCATTTATTTGAAATGCATTTTAACATATTTGAAAATTTTAAATAAACACAAAAAATGTCTCATATATTTTGACATGTTACATGCTCACAAAGTTGTTTTCAGCCAAAACCATCATGTTTTGTGCCCTGTATAGAAAGACAAATTTTGATGCTAAAACAGTCTATCTCGAGACATTGTTTTGTCTTTTTTACACATGGCACAAAAATACCGCTTTATATGAAACTTTACGTGTGCAAATAGAACATGTCCCTCTACATGAAAAAAAATCCTAATTTTTTTTAACTTTTTAAAATATGTTTACATACCTGGTGCATATGCACCCGGGGATCAGTTTTGAGTTTCGTAAATGAGCGACACTTAATATGGATTGTAGGGACTACTAATTATACTAGATGTTGTGGCTGCAATATATTTTCCTCGCTTCTATGCATAATATGTTCAAAAATGCTTCCTTGATTCATATCAACCATACTCAATGTCTAATTGAAGATTGAAATTCACAGTGATGGTTTCATGGAGTTTTTCTGAAATACATGGTTCATTTCTATTCTTAGATGGACGGGCGCAGCAAAGCGCGCTTCCATGTTCTAGTAAGTAAACAAACCGGCTTGTCCTTTGTGCAAAAAAGGATTGGGCCACTCGCTGCAATTATTACTCTCGCACTTTACTTACTTGTACTTTATTCATCTGCTATATCAAAACCCCCTGAATACTTGTCTGTGAGCATTTACAGTGAATCCTTCATCGAAACTGCTTGTCAACACCTTCTGCTCCTCGTTGGGTTCGACACTCTTATTTATCGAAAGTACTGCGATACACCCCCTATACTTGTGGGTCATCAAGACTATTTTCTGGCGCCGTTGCCGGGGAGTGAAGCGCTATTGGTAAGTGGAATTGGTAAGGGAAACTTTTATCGTACGTGCTGTTTTTATTTCTGCCTGCTGCTATAAATCATTATGGAGGGGTCTTCTCTTGAATTCCTCTTTGGAAAATCTACTACTACTGCAAAGGTAGTGGATGAGGCGCCAAGTGAGAAAGAGGTTCCATACAAAATACCTATGAAAATTATTGAACGTGTTGTGGATAACCGCTATGAAGGGGATGGAACTCGTCCATCCCGGTGATCATTTACTGTTTTTACATGAATTATGCGGGTTATTCAAATGTACAGGTTTTGCTATGGATGAAGTTAGGAAGAAACTATTCTCTATATCGCTGTCTGGTAAAGCAACGCACTGGTATAAATTGCTGAAGAATAGGGATTCTCTTGATTGGGAGGACATTGTGCCTTTATTTTATTCTAAATTCTATCCTCCAAGTGAAATTCACAAAGATCGGAACCGCATATATAATTTCTGGCCTCATGATGGAGAGAGTATTGCCCAAGCTTGGGGGAGATTGAAGTCTTTAATGCTCAAATGCCCCATTCATGAGCTTCCTGGTAATATTATTATTGATAATTTCTATGCAAGACTATCTTTTCAAGATAAGACTTTGCTGGATACTTCTTGTTCTGGATCATTTACACGCAACAAAGAAGAGTTTAAAAGGGACCTTCTTGATCGGATCCAGGAGAATACTTAAGGATGGGAGAACGACAAAGATAGAGAGTCAGATATAAACTATGATTATAAATGCATTGAAGTTTTTATGGATACTGATAAGTTTTGTAATATGAGTGCTACTTATGGTCTTGATTCTCAAGTCGTTGCAAATTTTTATAAAGCTTTTGCCTCTCACTTTGAATTGCCTAGGAAGAATTTTGATAAGTATCATGAACCGTATAAAGATAAAACTGATCCATCTATAAATAAATGTGCTATAATTGAAAATGTTGATCATATTCTTCCTGAAGCTTATATTGAAAAAACTCCTTTCCCTGCTAAAATGAAGGAGTACTCTGTTATAACTAGTGCGGTTAATAAAAGTGCAAATAAACCTATAGAACCTGAAGAACAAATAAAAATTGAACCTGCTATTGCAATAATTAAAGATCTTGTGACTGAAAATGTAGAAGATGGTCATATTATTTTCTGTGAAGATGCTTCTAACATTGTTTCGCATCCTAATAAGTCTAGGAAAGCTAGTGTTCCTATGCTCTCTGTTAGAATTGGTGATTGATACGTCTCCGACGTATCGATAATTTCTTATGTTCCATGCCACATTATTGATGATATCTACATGTTATATGCACATTTTATGTCATATTTATGCGTTTTCTGGAACTAACCTATTGACGAGATGCTGAAAGGCCGATTCTTGTTTTCCGCTGTTTTTTGTTTCGAAATCCTAGTAACGAAATATTCTCGGAATTGGACGAAATCAACGCCCGGGTTCCTATTTTGCCCGGAAGCATCCGAACACACGAGAACCGCGGAGAGGGGGCACAGGCCCACCAAACCCTAGGCCGGCGCGGCCAAGGGGGCCCGCGCCCCCTATAGTGTCGGCGCCCCTTCGACCTTCGACGCCGCCTCTTCGCCTATATAAAGCCCCCGGACCTAAAACCTCGATACGGAAAAGCCACGGTACGAGAAACCTTCCGAGCCGCCGCCATCGCGAAGCCAAGATCCGGGGGACAGGAGTCTCTCGTTCCGGCACGCCGCCGGGACGGGGAAGTGCCCCGGAAGGCTCCTCCATCGACACCACCGCCATCTTCATCAACGCTGCCTGTCTCCCATGAGGAGGGAGTAGTTCTCCATCGAGGCTCGGGGCTGTACCGGTAGCTATGTGGTTAATCTCTCTCCTATGTACTTCAATACAATAATCTCATGAGTTGCCTTACATGATTGAGATTCATATGATGATGCTTGTAATCTAGATGTCATTATGCTAGTCAAGTGGGTTTTACTTATGTGATCTCCGGAGACTCCTTGTCCCACGTGTGTAAAGGTGACGAGTGTGTGCACCGTGTGGGTCTCTTAGGCTATATTTCACAGAATACTTATTCACCGTTATGAATGGCATAGTGAAGTGTTTATTTATATCTCTTTATGATTGCAATGTGTTTTGTATCACAATTTATCTGTGTGCTACTCTAGTGATGTTATTAAAGTAGTTTTATTCCTCCTGCACGGTGTAATGGTGATAGTGTGTGCATCCGTGTTAGTACTTGGCGTAGGCTATGATTGTGATCTCTTGTAGATTATGAAGTTAACTATTGCTATGATAGTATTGGTGTGATCTATTCCTCCTACATAGTGTGAAGGTGACAGTGTGCATGCTGTGTTAGTACTTGGTTTAGTTATGTTGATCTGTTATGCACTCTAAGGTTATTTAAATATGAACATTGAATTGTGGAGCTTGTTAACTCCGACATTGAGGGTTCGTGTAATCCTACGCAATGTGTTCATCATCCAACAAGAGAGTGTAGAGTATGCATTTATCTATTCTGTTATGTGATCAAAGTTGAGAGTGTCCACTAGTGAAAGTATAATCCCTAGGCCTTGTTCCTAAATACTGCTATCGTTGCTTGTTTACTGTTTCTACTGCGTTACTACTCGCTGCGTTACTACTGCTTGTTTATCGTCCCGGGCAAAGCACTTTTCCGGTGCCGTTGCCACTTGCTCATACTTATTTATACCACCTCTATTTCACTATCTCTTCGCCGAACTAGTGCACCTATTAGATGTGTTGGGGACACAAGAGACTTCTTGCTTTGTGGTTGCAGGGTTGCATGAGAGGGATATCTTTGACCTCTTCCTCCCCGAGTTCGATAAACCTTGGGTGATCCACTTAAGGGAAACTTGCTCGCTGTTCTACAAACCTCTCGCTCTTGGAGGCCCAACACTGTCTACAAGAATAGAAGCTCCCGTAGACATCAAGCTATTTTCTGGCGCCGTTGCCGGGGAGGAAAGGTAAAGGTACTCACACTCCGGATCTCGGCTACTAAGCTATTTTCGCCGTTGTAAGTACTCGAAGCTATTTCCTTTAGATCCTGCAATTGCATCTTTTTGTTTCTTGTTTACACTAGTTTGGCATAATGGACAAAAATGAGCTTCTTATTCTATTTCCTGATTTAAGACATGGATGGTTTGATGCGAAAATTAAAAAACCTATGGAACCTTATTTGCATGCTGGTAGTAATATTAGTATGAACGCTTTGAACACCATTGTTGATAATGACATAGAAAGTTCTAAGCTTGGGGAAGTCTGGTTTTCAAGATCTTTTAGTCCCCCAAGCATTGAGGAGAAAATTTTCTTTGATGATACTTTGCCTCCTATTTATGATGATTATAATGATAGTGGTCTTTTGGTGCCACCTACTATGGAGAGTAAATTTTGTTGTGATTATACTATGCCTCCTATATTTGATGATGAGAATAATAATGATAGCTACTTTGTTGAATTTGCTCCCACTACAACTAATAAAATTGATTATGCCTATGTGGAGAGTAATAATTTTATGCATGAGACTCATGATAAGAATGCTTTATGTGATAGTTATATTGTTGAGTTTGCTCATGATGCTACTGAAAGTTATTATGAGAGAGGAAAATATGGTTGTAGAAATTTTCATGTTACTAAAACACCTCTCTTTTTGCTGAAAATCTTGAAGCTGCACTTGTTTTATCTTTCTATGCTTGTTGCATTATGCTTCATGAATTTGTTTATTTACAAGATTCCTATGCATAGGAAGCATGTTAGACTTAAATGTGTTTTGAATTTGCTTCTTGATGCTCTCTTTTGCTTCAACTACTATTTCTTGCGAGTGCATCATTAAAAGCTCGTTGAGCCCATCTTAATGGCTATAAAGAAAGAACTTCTTGGGAGATAACCCATGTGTTTATTTTGCTACAGTACCTCTATTTTATATTTGAGTCTTGGAAGTTGTTTACTACTGTAGCAACCTCTCCTTATCTTAGTTTTGTGTTTTGTTGTGCCAAGTAAAGTCTTTGATAGTAAAGTGAATACTAGATTTGGATTACTGCGCAGTTACAGATTTCTTTGCTGTCACGAATTTCGACCTGCCTCTCTGTAGATAGCTCAGAAAAATATGCCAATTTACGTGCGTGATCCTCAGATATGTACGCAACTTTCATTCAATTTGGGCATTTTCATTTGAGCAAGTCTGGTGCCTCAATAAAATCCATCTTTACGGACTGTTCTATTTTGACAGATTCTGCCTTTTATTTCGCATTGCCTCTTTTGCTATGTTGGATGAATTTATTTGATCCATTAATGTTCAGTAGCTTTATGCAATGTCCAGAAGTGTTAAGAATGATTGTGTCACCTCTGAACATGTTAATTTTTATTGTGCACTAACCCTCTAATGAGTTGTTTCGAGTTTGGTGTGGAGGAAGTTTTCAAGGGTCAAGAGAGGAGGATGATATACTATGATCAAGAAGAGTGAAGAGTCTAAGCTTGGGGATGCCCCCGTGGTTCATCCCTGAATATTTTAAGAAGACTCAAGCATCTAAGCTTGGGGATGCCCAAGGCATCCCCTTCTTCATCGACAAATTATCAGGTTCCTCCCTTGAAACTATATTTTTATTCGGTCACATCTTATGTGCTTTACTTGGAGCGTCTGTGTGCTTTTATTTTTGTTTTGTTATTTTCATTCTCTGAATAAATACATGCTTGTGTGGGAGAGAGACACGCTCCGCTGGTTGATACGTCTCCGACGTATCGATAATTTCTTATGTTCTATGCCATATTATTGATGATACCTACATGTTTTATGCACACTTTATGTCATATTCGTGCATTTTCTGGAACTAACCTATTAACAAGATGCCGAAGTGCCAGTTGCTGTTTTCTGCTATTTTTGGTTTCAGAAATCCTAGTAACAAAATATTCTCGGAATTGGACGAAACAAAGACCCAGGGGCCTATTTCGCCACGAACCTTCCAGAAGACCGAAGAGCATACGAAGTGGGGCCACGAGGTGGCCAAACCACAAGGCGGCGCGGCCAAGGGGGGGCCCGCGCCGCCCTGTGGTGTGGGCCCCTCGTCAGCCCCTCGACTCTGCCCTTCCGCCTACTTAAAGCCTCCATCGCGAAACCCCGATACGAAAAACCACGATACGGAAAACCTTCCGGAGCCGCCGCCATCGCGAAGCCAAGATCCGGGGGACAGGAGTCTCCGTTCCCGGCACCCCGCCGGAGCAGGGAAGTGCCCCGGAAGGCTTCTCCATCGACACCACTGCCATCTCCACCGCCATCTTCATCACCGCTGCTGCTCCCATGAGGAGGAGTAGTTCTCCATCGAGGCTCGGGGCTGTACCGGTAGCTATGTGGTTCATCTCTCTCCTATGTGCTTCAATACAATAATCTCATGAGCTGCCTTACATGATTGAGATTCATATGATGATGCTTGTAATCTAGATGTCGTTATGCTAGTCAAGTGAATTTTACTCATGTGATCTCCGGAGACTCCTTGTCCCACGTGTGTAAAGGTGACAATGTGTGCACCGTGTGGGTCTCTTAGGCTATATTTCGCGTAATACTTATTCACCGTTATGAATGGCATAGTGAAGTGCTTATTTATATCTCTTTATGATTGCAATGTATTTTGTATCGCAATTTATCTATGTGCTACTCTAGCAATGTTATTAAAGTAGTTTTATTCCTCCCGCACGGTGTAATGGTGACGGTGTGTGCATCCGTGTTAGTACTTGGTTTATGCTATGATTATGATCTCTTGTAGATTATGAAGTTAACTATTGCTATGATAGTATTGATGTGTATTATTCCTCCTACATAGCATGAAGGTGACAGTGTGCATGCTATGTTAGTACTTGGTTTAGTCGAATTGATCTTTCATGCACTCTAAGGTTATTTAAATATGAACATTGAATTGTGGAGCTTGTTAACTCCGGCATTGAGGATTCGTGTAATCCTACGCAATGTGTTCATCATCCAACAAGAGTGTAGAGTATGCATTTATCTATTCTCGTTATGTGATCAATGTTGAGAGTGTCCACTAGTGAAAGTCTAATCCCTAGGCCTTGTTCCTAAATATCGCTATCGCCGCTTGTTTACTCGTTTTACCTGCGTTACTACTGCTGCGTTACTACTGCTTGTTTACTCGTCCTGGGCAAAGCACTTTTCTCGGTGCCGTTGCTACTACTTATTCATACGACCTCGTATTTCACTATCTCTTCGCCGAACTAGTACACCTATTAGGTGTGTTGGGGACACAAGAGACTTCTTGCTTTGTGGTTGCAGGGTTGCATGAGAGGGATATCTTTGACCTCTTCCTCCCCGAGTTCGATAAACCTTGGGTGATCCACTTAAGGGAAACTTGCTCGCCGTTCTACAAACCTCTCGCTCTTGGAGGCCCAACACTGTCTACAAGAATAGAAGCTCCCGTAGACATCAAGCACTTTTCTGGCGCCGTTGCTGGGGAGGAAAGGTAAAAGGCACTCATACTACGGTCCCAGGTAAAGTATTTTTCTGGCGCCGTTGTGTGTGTGCTCGAAGCTATTTCCTTTAGATCCTGCAATTGCATCCTTTTGTTTCTTGTTTACACTAGTTTGGCATAATGGACAACAATGAGCTTCTTATTCTATTTCCTGATTTAAGACATGGATGGTTTGATGCGAAAATTAAAAAACCTATGAAATCTTATTTGCATGCTGGTAGTAATATTAGTATGAACGCTTTGAACACCATTGTTGATAATAATATAGAAAGTTCTAAGCTTGGGGAAGCTGGTTTGCATGATCTTTTTAGTCCCCCAAGCATTGAGGAGAAAATTTTCTTTGATGATACTTTGCCTCCCATATATGATGATTATAATGATAGTGGTCTTTTGGTGCCACCTACTATGGAGAGTAAATTTTGTTGTGATTATACTATGCCTCCTACACTTGATGAGAATAATAATGATAGCTACTTTGTTGAATTTGCTCCCACTACAACTAATAAAATTGATTATGCCTATGTGGAGAGTGATAATTTTATGCATGAGACTCATGATAAGAATGCTTTATGTGATAGTTATATTGTTGAGTTTGCTCATGTTGCTACTGAAAGTTATTATGAGAGAGGAAAATATGGTTGTAGAAATTTTCATGTTACTAAAACACCTCTCTATGTGCTGAAATTTTTGAAGCTACACTTGTTTTATCTTTCTATGCTTGTTGCATTATGCTTCATGAATTTGTTTATTTACAAGATTCCTTTTCATAGGAAGCATGTTAGGCTTAAATGTGTTTTGAATTTGCCTCTTGATGCTCTCTTTTGCTTCAAATACTATCTCTTGCGAGTGCATCATTAAAACTCGTTGAGCCCATCTTAATGGCTATAAAGAAAAGAACTTCTTGGGAGATAACCCATGTGTTATTTTGCTACAGTACTTTGTTTTATATTTGTGTCTTGGAAGTTGTTTACTACTGTAGCAACCTCTCCTTATCTTAGTTTTGAGTTTTGTTGTGCCAAGTAAAGTCTTTTATAGTAAAGTAAGTACTAGATTTGGATTACTGCGCAGTTCCAGATTTCTTTGCTGTCACGAATCTGGGTCTACCTCCCTGTAGGTAGCTCAGAAAATTAAGCCAATTTACGTGCATGATCCTCAGATATGTACGCAACTTTCATTCAATTTGAGAATTTTCATTTGAGCAAGTCTGGTGGCCTAATAAAATCCATCTTTACGGACTGTTCTGTTTTGACAGATTCTGCCTTTTATTTCGCATTGCCTCTTTTGCTATGTTGGATGAATTTCTTTGATCCATTAATGTCCAGTAGCTTTATGCAATGTCCAGAAGTGCTAAGAATGATTGTGTCACCTCTGAACATGTGAATCTGTATTATGCACTAACCCTCTAATGAGTTGTTTCGAGTTTGATGTGGAGGAAGTTTTCAAGGATCAAGAGAGGAGTATGATGCAATATGATCAAGGAGAGTGAAAGCTCTAAGCTTGGGGATGCCCCGGTGGTTCACCCCTGCATATTCTAAGAAGACTCAAGCGTCTAAGCTTGGGGATGCCCAAGGCATCCCCTTCTTCATCGACAACATTATCGTGTTCCTCCCCTGAAACTATATTTTTATTCCGTCACATCTTATGCACTTTGCTTGGAGCGTCGGTTTGTTTTTGTTTTTATTTTGTTTGAATAAAATGGATCCTAGCATTCACTTTATGGGAGAGAGACACGCTCCGTCTGTAGCATATGGACAAGTATGTCCTTAGGCTCTACTCATAGTATTCATGGCGAAGTTTCTTCTTCGTTAAATTGTTATATGGTTGGAATTGGAAAATGCTACATGTAGTAACTCTAAAATGTCTTGGATAATTTGATACTTGGCAATTGTTGTGCTCATGTTTAAGCTCTTGCATCATATACTTTGCACCCATTAATGAAGAAATACTTAGAGCTTGCTAATTTGGTTTGCATATTTGGTTTCTCTAGAGTCTAGATAACATCTATTATTGAGTTTTGAACAACAAGGAAGACGGTGTGGAGTCTTATAATGTTTACCATATGTCTTTTATGTGAGTTTTGCTGCACCGTTCATCCTTGTGTTTGTTTCAAATAACCTTGCTAGCCTAAACCTTGTATCGAGAGGGAATACTTCTCATGCATCCAAAATACTTGAGCCAACCACTATGCCATTTGTGTCCATCATACCTACCTACTACATGGTATTTTCCGCCATTCCAAAGTAAATTGCTTGAGTGCTACCTTTAAAATTCCATCATTCACCTTTGCAATATATATCTCATGGGACAAATAGCTTAAAAACTATTGTGGTATTGAATATGTACTTATGCACTTTATCTCTTATTAAGTTGCTTGTTGTGCGATAACCATGCTTCGGGGACGCCATCAACTATTCTTTGTTGAATATCATGTGAGTTGCTATGCATGTCCGTCTTGTCTGAAGTAAGAGAGATCTACCACCTTAATGGTTGGAGCATGCATATTGTTAGAGAAGAACATTGGGCCGCTAACTAAAGCCATGAATCATGGTGGAAGTTTCAGTCTTGGACATATATCCTCAATCTCATATGAGAATAAAAATTGTTGCCACATGCTTATGCATTAAAGAGGAGTCCATTATATGTTGTCCATGTTGTCCCGGTATGGATGTCTAAGTTGAGAATAATCAAAAGCGGGAAATCCAAAATGCGAGCTTTCTCCTTAGACCTTTGTACATGCGGCATGGAGGTACCCCATTGTGACACTTGGTTAAAACATGTGCATTGCAAAGACCCGGTAGTCCAAGCTAATTAGGACAAGGTGCGGGCACTATTAGTATACTATGCATGAGGCTTGCAACTTGTAAGATATAATTTACATAACTCATATGCTTTATCACTACCGTTGACAAAATTGTTTCATGTTTTCAAAATAAAAGCTCTAGCACAAATATAGCAATCGATGCTTTCCTCTTTGAAGGACCTTTCTTTTACTTTTATGTTGAGTCAGTTCACCTATCTCTCTCCACCTCAAGAAGCAAACACTTGTGTGAACTGTGCATTGATTCCTACATACTTGCATATTGTACTTGTTATATTACTCTATGTTGACAATTATCCATGAGATGTACATGTTACAAGTTGAAAGCAACCGCTGAAACTTAATCTTCCTTTGTGTTGCTTCAATACCTTTACTTTGATTTATTGCTTTATGAGTTAACTCTTATGCAAGACTTATTGATGCTTGTCTTGAAGTACTATTCATGAAAAGTCTTTGCTTTATGATTCACTTGTTTACTCATGTCATTACCATTGTTTTGATCGCTGCATCCACTACATATGTTTACAAATAGTATGATCAAGGTTATGATGGCATGTCACTTCAGAAATTATCTTTGTTATCGTTTTTACCTCGCTCGGGACGAGCAGTAACTAAGCTTGGGGATGCTTGATACGTCTCCGACGTATCGATAATTTCTTATGTTCTATGCCATATTATTGATGATACCTACATGTTTTATGCACACTTTATGTCATATTCGTGCATTTTCCGGAACTAACCTATTAACAAGATGCCGAAGTGCCGCTTGTCGTTTTCTCGTTGTTTTTGGTTTCGTAAATCCTAGTAACAAAATATTCTCGGAATTGGACGAAACAAAGACCCAGGGGCCTATTTCGCCACGAACCTTCCAGAAGACCGAAGAGCATACGAAGTGGGGCCACGAGGTGGCCAAACCACAAGGCGGCGCGGCCAAGGGGGGGCCCGCGCCGCCCTGTGGTGTGGGCCCCTCGTCAGCCCCCCGACTCTGCCCTTCCGCCTACTTAAAGCCTCCGTCGCGAAACCCCTGATACGAAAAACCACGATACGGAAAACCTTCCAGAGCCGCCGCCATCGCGAAGCCAAGATCTGGGGGACAGGAGTCTCTGTTCCGGCACCCGCCGGGGCGGGGAAGGCCCCCGGAAGGCTTCTCCATCGACACCACTGCCATCTCCACCGCCATCTTCATCACCGCTGCTGCTCCCATGAGGAGGGAGTAGTTCTCCATCGAGGCTCGGGGCTGTACCGGTAGCTATGTGGTTCATCTCTCTCCTATGTGCTTCAATACAATAATCTCATGAGCTGCCTTACATGATTGAGATTCATATGATGATGCTTGTAATCTAGATGTCGTTATGCTAGTCAAGTGAATTTTACTCATGTGATCTCCGGAGACTCCTTGTCCCACGTGTGTAAAGGTGACAGTGTGTGCACCGTGTGGGTCTCTTAGGCTATATTTCACAGAATACTTATTCACCGTTATGAATGGCATAGTGAAGTGCTTATTTATATCTCTTTATGATTGCAATGTATTTTGTATCGCAATTTATCTATGTGCTACTCTAGCAATGTTATTAAAGTAGTTTTATTCCTCCCGCACGGTGTAATGGTGACAGGTGTGTGCATCCGTGTTAGTACTTGGTTTATGCTATGATTATGATCTCTTGTAGATTATGAAGTTAACTATTGCTATGATAGTATTGATGTGTATTATTCCTCCTACATAGCATGAAGGTGACAAGTGTGCATGCTATGTTAGTACTTGGTTTAGTCGAATTGATCTTTCATGCACTCTAAGGTTATTTAA
>NC_061509.1:94159799-94273864 GCF_022539505.1 Lolium rigidum
TGGGCAACGGTCCGATTTTCCGTGGCGGAAGGGCGCCCAAGCGCGACGGGACCGAAAAAATCGTCGTAGGACTTTGCCTGACACAGTTTCCACAACAGAACCCATATCGTCGGGTTAGGCCCATGGGCGACGAAAAATACCCCTTAGCGGACGATTTTGAGACGTTGTCTATCAGAACTTTTCTTGTAGTGCCATTGTTTCCCTGAAAGACAGCCGATATTTGGCCAGGTGCATCGTAACTTGAAAATTGACGGGGAAATCGACGTCTATTTTGAAAATTTCGACTGTGATCTTCCTCTGGGGACCTATGTCGTTTGTTATGTACCGCATCTTCGCCATCTGCCCATCTGTTTGCTATCTCCATTAAAGCTGATATTGTTCTTGGGTTTGTCTTCCCCAAGTCCTCCACGAAATCTCCTCGTCGAACTCCTGCAACAAATGCATCTATCGCTCTTTCGTCAGATATATTTTCTGCCGAGTTTTTGATGATGTTCCACCTTTGGATGTACTTCCTCATTGATTCATCATGCTTTTGTCGACATGACCTCAACTCTTCTAGTGTCGCAGGTTTTTTGCAGGTTGACCGGAAATTCTTGATAAACACGTCCTCGAAACTTTCCCAGCTGTCGATGGAACCTGGGGGAAGCTTTTTTATCCATGATCCGGCGGCTCCGCTCGGATGTATCCGGATGCTCTGCATGGCTGTCGCTCCGGTTCCGCCTATCAATTTCATCGTCTCGAGGTAATCCACTAGCCAATCCTCGGGGTCTTGCAGGCCATCGAATTTCTTGAAACTATCGGGTAGCTTGAATCCTGATGGGACTCGAGTTTTTCGGACCCGTCGTGTGAAACATGGAAGTCCACACATGTCCTCTTCAGCAAGTTCTGGTGAATGCCGGCGTTCCCTTCTTTCTTGTCGCGCTCTATCGACTCTGGCCTGAGTTGTTGTGTCCCTGGCTCCACTTGCTCTTGGTGGATCTTGCACTGTTGCGGTAGGTCTCGGACTATTTTGCCTTGCAGTTCCTTCGGGAGGTGTAGCTGTGAACGCTGCTCCCATGGCTCCACATCCTGCCATGGCCATGTTGTACAACGCTTCTCTTGGATCTCCGGGAGGTGGCCTGGACGCTAGGATGAAAGCTTGTGTCGCCATGTACCTCGCTTCCGGTGTTTTTGGGATAATATTCCCCCTCGTGTCGATTGACATAAAGGACATGTCGAGGTTTTGGATTAGAGTCTCTCTTTCGGCTTCCGGTATATTTTGCAGCCGAGATCTTGCTCTCCTCCGAGCTTCTCTGTGACTATCTCCCGAAGTTTCTGAGTGTCGACTTAATTCCGCTCGTCGCCTGCTTGATGCGGAAGCTGCCTCCCTTCTTCTGTTCAAAGCAGCTGTCTGTTTTTCCAACTCTCTTCCAGCTCGGGCGAGTCTATATTGATAAGCTTGCAGTTCTTCGACTGTAGCAGTTGTTTCCATTGGTTCAGAGCCATCCAAAGCTTTCGCAGCTCTATCCCAGGCTGCTTGTGGAAGTTGAACTCTGACACGTGGTGTAGGCCCGACATATTTAGTGCCCAAACCTCTCCTTAGATCTGAGGGATCGACATAGGGGTTTCCCAAATCGTCGAAAGCCTCTGATGTTTCCTCTTGATCACGACTTGCTTCTCCAATGGCATAAACTTGGTGATATTTTGGAATTTTCACTTTGCTTGGTTTGGTGACACCATCATAGAGATTGGTGAAGACCTTCCCAATAGGGATGGATTTGTCGATGAAGTCGAAGCTGTCGGTGTCGCTCGAATCATCGCTTATATAGGAGTCCGCCGATGACTCGAAGGATATGTCGCTGAAGATTTTGGCGAGTTTTTCACTTGCCCTGCTGCTGATGAAGCGTGGCGACGAAATCTCCTTGTCGCTTGACTCGATGGATGATACTGAGTTTGAGAAATCAGAACCAACCGCCGATAATCCCGACGAGATCGGAACTTCGAGACGATACGCTCCATCTTTCTCGACGCGGAAGTGGAACTTTCCAAACGTCATCTTCATGGGCTCCTCCAGATACGCATATGCATCCAAACGGGAGGGCGGGTGAGGAATAAAATCAACGAGACCAGTTTCGATCTGTTTACCTCTCTCCATGATGTTGCTTGCTACCGATGAAGTCGACGATCTTGAACGTGCCATCGAGATCAGCTCCTTGTCGCCTCTAGATCCCACAGACGGCGCCAATTGACAAGGTATTAACTTGTCAATGCCTACGGATTGTAGACTAGGTTTAGTTGGATGTAGAGGGCAAGTAGATCTCGAAGGTTTCTGCCGAAAAGTACTCGACGAATATAAAACTAAGGTTGTGTTGACAGTAGATTCGATGCCTTCTGTGTCCCTCGACTCCCCCTTATATAGGAGGCAGAGCCGAGGGATTCGTATTGTACAAGTTACAGAGTCCGGGAAGGTTTCTAACTCCTCCCGCAAGATTACAAATAATGCTTCCTATTACAACTCTAGCTTTCCTTAACAATATCTTGGGCTTCTGAGTCTTCTTATTCTTCGGGTAGTGGGCCTTCAGTAAACCCCGGGTACTATCATCGGCAGGCCCATTGGGGATGCCTATGTCAGCCGTTGCCGGGGATCGAAAAAAAAGTTACACCAGAGAGATTGCTTACTCCCACGGCAACAGCTAAATTTCTGGCGCCGTTGCCGGGGAGATCAAGACACGCTGCAAGGGGAGTCTCTCACATCCAATCTCTTTACTTTGTTATTGTCTTGCTTTACTTTATTTTATTTTTTGTTTTGTTTGCTTTCTTTATATCAAAAACACAAAAAAATTAGTTGCATTACTTTATTTACTGTCTTGTTTGCGTTCTCTATATTAAAAACACCAAAAAAAATTAGTTACTTGCATTTACTTTATTACCTTTTGTTTATTTCATCATGCTTCATCCTAAGTTCACTCTGAAAGATATACCGGTAGGGCAAGGGTCTATCATTGGAAGAGATAATATAGAAGAATTTTTCACTCATGTTAGTATGGTTGAAGATTTTGAAGATAGACACTTGGTAGAACTTGCTCCTAATTATGAAATTGCTACAGCCTCTTTAGTGCACATGTTGGAAGCTAGATTTTTTAATCTTAATCCTATAATGCAACATATGTTTCTTACACTCAGTGATATGGAAGAAGGAGAGAAAAAAGATTTTGTTTTAGAAACCCTCCTTAGAGAATTTGGTGATGTAGCTGAGGAAGCTAGAAAAGGTTTTATTAAGCATAAGAGGCTTGGC
Source organism: Lolium rigidum (assembly GCF_022539505.1). Taxonomy (NCBI): domain Eukaryota; kingdom Viridiplantae; phylum Streptophyta; class Magnoliopsida; order Poales; family Poaceae; genus Lolium; species Lolium rigidum. Next base: position 94,163,074 of record NC_061509.1, read on the forward strand.
TTTTATACTGATTTTGCAAAAACACTTGAAAAAATGGACAAGGATAGATTAAAGTACACTAATAACGTCAATGGTGAGGGGGAGATTAAAGTACCAATACCTCATAAACTCACGGGAATGCATGAAGCTCTAGAAAATAACTATGCTTGGCTTGTTCCTGAAAATTTGTTTGATGAGGATAGTAAGCCTAGGAGCAACGAAAGAGGAGTTACTTATATAGACAAGATACAATGCATTGTTGAGAAAACTCCCAACTCCCCTGGTAATAATGTTAATGCTTCATCTCTCGATAATACTTGATTCACACTTTCTGCGCCTAGCTGAAAGGCGTTAAAGAAAAGCACTTCTTGGGAGATAACCCATGTATGTTTTTATTACTGTTTTGTTGAGTCTTGGAAGTTGTTACTACTGTAGCAACCTCTCCTTATCTTTACTTTATTACATTGTTGTGCCAAGTAAAGTCTCTAATAGTAAAGTTGATACTAGATTTGGATTGTTGCGCAGAAACAGATTTCTACCTGTCACGAATTTGAGTAGATCTCTGTGTAAAAGAATCAAAAAAATCTGCCAATTTACATGCGTGATCCTCAGATACGTACGCAACTTTCATTAGTTTTGAGCTTTTTCATCTGAGCCTGTTAAGTGCCTCTAAAAAATTCGTCTTTACGAACTGTTCTGTTTTGACAGATTCTGCCTTTTATTTCGCATTGCCTCTTTTGCTATGTTGAATGGATTTCTTTGTTCCATTAACTTTCAGTAGCTTTGTGCAATGTCCAGAAGTGTTAAGAATGATTATGTCACCTCTGAATATGTGAATTTTTGATTATGCACTAACCCTCTAATGAGTTTGTTTCGAGTTTGGTGTGGAGGAAGTTTTCAAGGATCAAGAGAGGAGGATGATACAATATGATCAAGAAGAGTGAAAAGTCTAAGCTTGGGGATGCCCCCGTGGTTCATCCCTGCATATTTCAAGAAGACTCAAGCATCTAAGCTTGGGGATGCCTTGGGCATCCCCTTCTTCATCGACAACCTATCAGGTCACTGATGTCTACGGGAGCTTCTATTCTTGTAGACAGTGTTGGGCCTCCAAGAGCAGAGGTTTGTAGAACAGCAGCAAGTTTCCCTTAAGTGGATTACCCAAGGTTTATCGATCTCAGGGAGGAAGAGGTCAAAGATATCCCTCTCATGCAACCCGGCAACCACAAAGCAAGAAGTCTCTTGTGTCCCCAACACACCTAATAGGTGCACTAGTTCGGCGAAGAGATAGTGAAATACAGGTGGTATGAATAAGTAGTAGCAACGGCAGAAAAGTGCTCTGCCCAGGACAGTAAACAAGCAGTAGTAACGCAGCAGTAGTAACGCAGCAGTAGTAAACAAGCAGTAGTAACTCAGCAGTATTTAGGAACAAGGCCTAGGGATTACACTTTCACTAGTGGACACTCTCAACATTGATCACATAACAAGAATAGATAAATGCATACTCTACACTTTTGTTGGATGATGAACACATTGCGTAGGATTACACGAACCCTCAATGCCGGAGTTAACAAGCTCCACAATAATGCTCATGTTTAAGTAACCTTTAGTGTAAGATAGATCAACGCTACTAAACCAAGTACTAGCATAGCATGCACACTCGTCACCTTCATGCATATGTAGGAGGAATAGATCACATCAATATTATCATAGCAATAGTTAACTCCATAATCTACAAGAGATCATGATCATAGCACAAACCAAGTACTAACACGGTGCACACACTCGTCACCATTACACACGTGCGGGAGGAATAGAACTACTTTAATAACACATCACTAGAGTAGCACATAGATAGTAGTGATACAAACACATTGCAATCATAAAGAGATATAAATAAGCACCTCACTATGCCATTCAACAGTGAATAAGTATTCTCGTGAAATCTAGCCTAAGAGACCCACACGGTGCACACACTTGTCACCTTTACACACGTGGGATGAGGAGTCTCCGGAGATCACATAAGTAAAACTCACTTGACTAGCATAATGACATCTAGATTACAAGCATCATCATATGAATCTCAATCATGTAAGGCAGCTCATGAGATTATTGTATTGAGCACATAGGAGAGAGATGAACCACATAGCTACCGGTACAGCCCCGAGCCTCGATGGAGAACTACTCCCTCCTCATGGGAGCAGCAGCGGTGATGAAGATGGCGGTGGAGATGGAGAAGCCTTCCGGGGGCACTTCCCCGCTCCGGCAGGTGCCGGAACGAGACTCCTGTCCCCCGGATCTTGGCTTCGCGATGGCGGCGGCTCTGGAAGGTTTTCGTGGGTTTCGTCAATTGTCATAGGGTTTTCTGATCCAGGGGCTTGTTATAGGCGAAGAGGCGGCGCAGGAAGGTCGAAGGGGGGCCCACACCCTAGGGGGGCGCCCCCCCCCCTTGGCCGCGCCGGGGTGTGGTGTGGTGGCCCTGCCCCCTTCTCTGGCGGTTCTCGTGTGTTCTGGATGCTTCCGGGTAAAATAGGAACCTGGGCGTTGATTTCGTCCGATTCCGAGAATATTTCGTTACTAGGATTTCGAAACCAAAAACAGCGAGAAAACGAGAACCGGCACTTCGGCATCTTGTTAATAGGTTAGTTCCGTAAAATGCACGAATATGACATAAAGTGTGCATATAACATGTAGATAACATCAATAATGTGGCATGGAACACAAGAAATTATCGATACGTTGGAGACGTATCAGCATCCCCAAGCTTAGTTTCGCTCGTCCCGAGCGAGTAAAACGATAACAAAGATAATTTCTGGAGTGACATGCCATCATAAACTTGATCATACTATTTGTAAAGCATATGTAGTGAATGCAGCGATCAAAACAATGTATATGACATGGGTAAATAACTGAAACATAAAGCAAAGACTTTTCATGAATAGCACTTCAAGACAAGCATCAATAAGTCTTGCATAAGAGTTAACTCATAAAGCAATAATTCAAAGTAAAGGTATTGAAGCAACACAAAAGAAGATTAAGTTTCAGCGGTTGCTTTCAACTTGTAACATGTATATCTCATGGATAATTGTCAACATAGAGTAATATAATAAGTGCAATAAGCAAGTATGTAGGAATCAATGCACAGTTCACACAAGTGTTTGCTTCTTGAGGTGGAGAGAAATAGGTGAACTGACTCAACATTGAAAGTAAAAGAATGGTCCTCATAGAGGAAAAGCATCGATTGCTATATTTGTGCTAGAGCTTTGATTTTGAAAACATGAAACAATTTTGTCAACGGTAGTAATAAAGCATATGTATCATGTAAATTATATCTTACAAGTTGCAAGCCTCATGCATAGTATACTAATAGTGCCCGCACCTTGTCCTAATTAGCTTGGACTACCGGATCATCACAATGCACATGTTTTAACCAAGTGTCACAAAGGGGTACCTCTATGCCGCTTGTACAAAGGTCTAAGGAGAAAGCTCGCATTTGGATTTCTCGCTTTTGATTATTCTCAACTTAGACATCCATACCGGGACAACATAGACAACAGATAATGGACTCCTCTTTTAATGCTTTAAGCATTTGACAATAATTAATTTTTTTCTCATTAGAGACTTGAGGATATTTGTCCAAAACTGAAACTTCCACCATGAATCATGGCTTTAGTTAGCGGCCCAATGTTCTTCTCTCACAATATGCATGCTCAAACCATTCAACTCAGTGTAGATCGCCCTTACTTCGGACAAGACGAACATGCATAGCAACTCACATGAAATTCAACAATGAGTTGATGGCGTTCCCCGATAAACATGGTTATCGCACAACAAGCAACTTAATAAGAGATAAAGTGCATAATTACATATTCAATACCACAATAGTTTTTAAGCTATTTGTCCCATGAGCTATATATTGCAAAGGTGAATGATGGAATTTTAAAGGTAGCACTCAAGCAATTTACTTTGGAATGGCGGGAAAATACCATGTAGTATAGGTAGGTATGGTGGACACAAATGGCATAGTGGTTGGCTCAAGTATTTTGGATGCATGAGAAGTATTCCCTCTCGATACAAGGTTTAGGCTAGCAAGGCTTATTTGAAACAAACACAAGGATGAACTGGTGCAGCAAAACTCACATAAAAGACATATTAAAAACATTATAAGACTCTACACCGTCTTCCTTGTTGTTCAAAACTCAATACTAGAAATTATCTAGACTTTAGAGAGACCAATTATGCAAACCAAATTTTAGCATGCTCTATGTATTCTTCACTAATAGGTGCAAAGTATATGATGCAAGAGCTTAAACATGAGCACAACAATTGCCAAGTATCACATTACCCAAGACATTATAGCAATTACTACATGTATCATTTTCCAATTCCAACCATATAACATTTTAACGAAGAGGAAACTTCGCCATGAATATTATGAGCTAAGAACACATGTGTTCATATGAACCAGCGGAGCGTGTCTCTCTCCCACACAAGCATGATGTAATCCAATTTATTCAAACAAAAACAAAAACAAAAGCACACAGACGCTCCAAGTAAAGCACATAAGATGTGACCGAATAAAAATATAGTTTCGGGGGAGGAACTCGATAATTTGTCGATGAAGAAGGGGATGCCTTGGGCATCCCCAAGCTTAGACGCTTGAGTCTTCTTGATATATGCAGGGATGAACCACCGGGGCATCCCCAAGCTTAGAGCTTTCACTCTCCTTGATCATAGTATATCATCCTCCTCTCTTGACCCTTGAAAACTTCCTCCACACCAAACTCGAAACAACTCATTAGAGGGTTAGTGGACAATAAAAATTAACATGTTCAGAGGTGACACAATCATTCTTAACACTTCTGGACATTGCATAAAGCTACTGGACATTAATGGATCAAAGAAATTCATCCAACATAGCAAAAGAGGCAATGCGAAATAAAAGGCAGAATCTGTCAAAACAGAACAGTCCGTAAAGATGGATTTTATTAGGCCACCAGACTTGCTCAAATGAAAATGCTCAAATTGAATGAAAGTTGCGTACATATCTGAGGATCACTCACGTAAATTGGCATAATTTTCTGAGCTACCTACATAGAATTAGACCCAGATTCGTGACAGCAAAGAAATCTGTTTCTGCGCAGTAATCCAAATCTAGTACTTACTTTTCTATCAACGGCTTAACTTGGCACAACAAAACACAAAACTAAGATAAGGAGAGGTTGCTACAGTAGTAAACAACTTCCAAGACACAAATATAAAACAAAGTACTGTAGAAAAATAACACATGGGTTATCTCCCAAGAAGTTCTTTTCTTTATAGCCATTAAGATGGGCTCAGCAGTTTTAATGATGCACTCGCAAGAAATAGTATTTGAAGCAAAAGAGAGCATCAAGAGGCAAATTCAAAACACATTTAAGTCTAACATGCTTCCTATGCATAGGAATCTTGTAAATAAACAAGTTCATGAGGAGCAAAGTAACAAGCATAGGAAGATAAAACAAGTATAGCTTCAAAAATTTCAGCACATAGAGAGGTGTTTTAGTAACATGAAAATTTCTACAACCATATTTTCCTCTCTCATAATAACTTTCAGTAGCAACATGAGCAAACTCAACAATATAACTATCACATAAAGCATTCTTATCATGAGTCTCATGCATAAAATTATTACTCTCCACATAAGCATAATCAATTTTATTAGTTGTAGTGGGAGCAAATTCAACAAAGTAGCTATCATTATTATTCTCATCAAGTGTAGGAGGCATAGTATAATCACAACAAAATTTACTCTCCATAGTAGGTGGCACAAAAAGACCACTATCATTATCATCATCAGAAATAGGAGGCAAAGTATCATCAAAGAAAATTTTCTCCTCAATGCTTGGGGGACTAAAAATATCATGCAAACCAGCTTCCCCAAGCTTAGAACTTTCTATATCATTATCAACAATGGTGTTCAAAGCGTTCATACTAATATTACTACCGAGCATGCAAATAAGATTTCATAGGTTTTTTAATTTTCGCATCAAACAATCCATGTTTTAAATCAGGAAATAGAATAAGAAGCTCACTCTTGTACATTATGCCAAACTAGTGTAAACAAGAAACAACAAGATGCAATTGCAGGATCTAAAGGAAATAGCTTCGAGCACACACACGACGGCGCCGGAAAAATACTTTACCCGAGACCGTAGTATGAGTGCCTTTTACCTTTCCTCCCCGGCAACGGCGCCGGAAAAGTGCTTGATGTCTACGGGAGCTTCTATTCTTGTAGACAAGTGTTGGGCCTCCAAGAGCGAGAGGTTTGTAGAACAGCGAGCAAGTTTCCCTTAAGTGGATTACCCAAGGTTTATCGATCTCGGGGAGGAAGAGGTCAAAGATATCCCTCTCATGCAACCCCGCAACCACAAAGCAAGAAGTCTCTTGTGTCCCCAACACACCTAATAGGTGCACTAGTTCGGCGAAGAGATAGTGAAATACGGGTGGTATGAATAAGTAGTAGCAACGGCGAGAAAAGTGCTCGCCTGGGACGAGTAAACAAGCAGTAGTAACGCAGCGATAGTAACGCAGCGATAGTAAACAAGCGAGTAGTAACTCAGCAGTATTTAGGAACAAGGCCTAGGGATTACACTTTCACTAGTGGACACTCTCAACATTGATCACATAACAGAATAGATAAATGCATACTCTACACTTTTGTTGGATGATGAACACATTGCGTAGGATTACACGAACCCTCAATGCCGGAGTTAACAAGCTCCACAATAATGCTCATGTTTAAGTAACCTTTAGTGTAAGATAGATCAACGCTACTAAACCAAGTACTAGCATAGCATGCACACTGTCACCTTCATGCATATGTAGGAGGAATAGATCACATCAATATTATCATAGCAATAGTTAACTCCATAATCTACAAGAGATCATGATCATAGCACAAACCAAGTACTAACACGGTGCACACACTGTCACCATTACACACGTGCAGGGAGGAATAGAACTACTTTAATAACACATCACTAGAGTAGCACATAGATAGTAGTGATACAAACACATTGCAATCATAAAGAGATATAAATAAGCACCTCACTATGCCATTCAACAGGTGAATAAGTATTCTGTGAAATCTAGCCTAAGAGACCCACACGGTGCACACACTCGTCACCTTTACACACGTGGGACGAGGAGTCTCCGGAGATCACATAAGTAAAACTCACTTGACTAGCATAATGACATCTAGATTACAAGCATCATCATATGAATCTCAATCATGTAAGGCAGCTCATGAGATTATTGTATTGAAGCACATAGGAGAGAGATGAACCACATAGCTACCGGTACAGCCCCGAGCCTCGATGGAGAACTACTCCCTCCTCATGGGAGCAGCAGCGGTGATGAAGATGGCGGTGGAGATGGAGAAGCCTTCCGGGGGCACTTCCCCGCTCCGGCAGGGTGCCGGAACAGAGACTCCTGTCCCCCAGATCTTGGCTTCGCGATGGCGGCGGCTCTGGAAGGTTTTCGTGGGTTTCGTCAATTGTCATAGGGTTTTCTGATCCAGGGGCTTCTTATAGGCGAAGAGGCGGCGCAGGAAGGTCGAAGGGGGGCCCACACCCTAGGGGGGCGCGCCCCCCCCTTGGCCGCGCCGGGGTGTGGTGTGGTGGCCCTGCCCCCCTTCTCTGGCGGTTCTCGTGTGTTCTGGATGCTTCCGGGTAAAATAGGAACCTGGGGCGTTGATTTCGTCCGATTCCGAGAATATTTCGTTACTAGGATTTCGAAACCAAAAACAGCAGAAAACGAGAACTGGCACTTCGGCATCTTGTTAATAGGTTAGTTCCAGAAAATGCACGAATATGACATAAAGTGTGCATATAACATGTAGATAACATCAATAATGTGGCATGGAACACAAGAAATTATCGATACGTTGGAGACGTATCAGTCACCTCTAGTGAAACTATATTTTTATTCAGTCACATCTTATGTGCTTTATGTAGGAGAACGTTGCATAGAAAACAAAAATTTTCCTACCGCGAACACGCAATCCAAGCCAAGATGCAATCTAGAAGACGGTAGCAACGAGGGGGTATCGAGTCTCACCCTTGAAGAGATTCCAAAGCCTACAAGATGAGGCTCTTGATGCTGCGGTAGACGTTCACTTGCCGCTTGCAAAAGCGCGTAGAAGATCTTGATCACGATCGGTTCCGGCGCCACGAACGGGCAGCACCTCCATACTCGGTCACACGTTCGGTTGTTGATGAAGACGACGTCCACCTCCCCGTTCCGGCGGGCAGCGGAAGTAGTAGCTCCTCTTGAATCCGACAGCACGACGGCGTGGTGTCGGTGGTGGTGGAGAAGTCCGGCGGAGCTTCGCTAAGCGTGCGGGACGTGGTGGAGGAGAGAGGCCGCTAGGGTTTGGGGAGAGGGGGCGCCGGCCACTAAGGGGTGCGGCCACCTTGGTGGTTCTTGGGTGGCCGGCCCCCTCCCCTTGGCCCCTCATTATATAGGTGGAACCCCAAGTGTTGGTCTCCAAGTCTTCGAATAAGACCCGAACCAAAAACCTTCCATATGGTGGGGAAACCTACCCAAGCTAGGACTCCCACCAAGGTGGGAGTTCCACCTCCCATATGGGGGTGGCCAGCCCCCAAAGGGGAGTCCACTTGGGACTCCTCCCCCACTAGGGTTGGCCGGCCATGGAGGTGGAGTCCCATGTGGACTCCACCTTCCTTGGTGGTTTCTTCCGGACTTTTCTAGAACCTTCTAGAACCTTCCATAGAACCTTCCGCGACATTTTAATTCACATAAAATGACATCCTATATATGAATCTTATTCTCCGGACCATTCCGGAACTCCTCGTGATGTCCGGGATCTCATCCGGGACTCCGAACAAATATTCGAACTCCATTCCATATTCAAATACTACCATTTCAACATCCAACTTTAAGTGTGTCACCCTACGGTTCGTGAACTATGCGGACATGGTTGAGTACTCACTCCGACCAATAACCAATAGCGGGATCCGGAGATCCATAATGGCTCCCACATATTCAACGATGACTTTAGTGATCGAATGAACCATTCACATACAATACCAATTCCCTTTGTCTCGCGATATTTTACTTGTCCGAGGTTTGATCTTCGGTATCACTCTATACCTTGTTCAACCTCGTCTCCGACAAGTACTCTTTACTCGTACCGTGGTATGTGGTCTCTTATGAACTTATTCATATGCTTGCAAGACATTAGACGACATTCCACCGAGAGGGCCCGAGTATATCTATCCGTCATCGGGATGGACAAATCCCACTCGTTGATCCATATGCCTCAACTCATACTTTCCGGATACTTAATCCCACCTTTATAGCCACCCATTTACGCAGTGGTGTTTGATGTAATCAAAGTACCTTTCCGGTATAAGTGATTTATATGATCTCATGGTCATAAGGACTAGGTAACTATGTATCGAAAGCTTATAGCAAATAACTTAATGACGAGATCTTATGCTACGCTTAAATGGGTGTGTCCATTACATCATTCATACAATGATATAACCTTGTTATTAATAACATCCAATGTTCATGATTATGAAACTAATCATCCATTAATCAACAAGCTAGTTAAGAGGCATACTAGGGACTCTTTGTTGTTTACATATCACACATGTATCGATGTTTCGGTTAATACAATTATAGCATGGTATATAAACATTTATCATAAACATAAAGATATATAATAACCACTTTTATTATTGCCTCTTGGGCATATCTCCAACAGTCTCCCACTTGCACTAGAGTCAATAATCTAGATTACATTGTAATATACCTAACACCCATGGCATTCGGTGTTGGTCATGCTTTGCCCTAGGGAGAGCTTTAGTCAACGGATCTGCTACATTCGGATCGGTGTGTACTTTGCAAATCTTTACTTCTCCATCTTCGATGTACTCGCGAATCGAGTGGTAACGCAGCTTGATATGCTTCAGCCTCTTGTGTGACCTTGGTTCTTGTGCATTGGCGATGGCACCCATGTTGTCACGAGTATATGACTAGTGGGTCCAATGCACTAGGAACCACACCGAGCTCTACAACGAACCTCTTCATCCATACCGCTTCGATGAAGCCTGCGAAGCCGCTATGTACTCCGATTCCGTTGAAGACTTCGCCACCGTGCACCGCTTCGAGCTTGCCCGAGCTTACTGCAGCACCATTCAATATAAACACGTACCCGGACCGTGACTTAGAGTCATCAGGATCAGTGTTCCAACTTGCATCGGTGTAACTTGTTACAACGAGCTCTTGGTCACCTCCATAACAAAGAAACATATCCTTAGTTCTTTTCAAGTACTTCAGGATATTCTTGACCGCTGTCCAGTGCTCCATTCCTGGATCACTTTGATATCTGCTAGTCAAACTAACGAGCATGCGCTATATCCGGTCTTGTACATAGCATGGCATACATAATAGAGCCTATCTGCCGAAGCATAGGGGATCTGATTCATCCTTTCTCTTTCTTCTGCCGTAGCTGGTCCTTGAGTCTTACTCAAGACCTTGCACGGTAACATAGGTAAAAACCCTTTCTTACTTTCGTCCATTCTAAACTTCTTTAGAATCTTGTCCAGGTATGTACTCTGTGATAGCCCTATTAGGCGTCTTGATCTATCTCTATAAATCTTGATGCCTAATATATACGATGCTTCACCAAGGTCTTTCATTGAAATACTGTTATTCAAATAACCTTTTACACTTGCTTAAAAGTTCTATATCATTCCCAATCAATAATATGTCATCTACATATAATATCGGGAATGCTACGGAGCTCCCACTCACTTTCTTGTAAATACGGGCCTCTCCATGACACTCTGTATAAACCCGAAGTCTTTGATCACCTTATCAAAACGTCGGTTCCAACTTCTTGATGCTTGCTTCAGTCCATAGATTGAACGCTGAAGTTTGCATACTTTGTCGAGCATTTTTAGGATCGACAAAACCTTTGGGTTGTACCATATACAACTCTTCCTCAATGTCTCCATTAAGGAATGCTGTTTTGACATCCATCTCGCAAATCTCATAATCGAAAAATGCAGCTATTGCTAACAAAATCCTCACAGATTTTAGCTTCGCTACCGGTGAGAAAGTCTCATCGTAGTCAACACCTTGAATTTGTCGGAAACCCTTTGCGACAAGTCGAGCTTTATAGACGAGTAATATTACCATCGGCATCTGTTTTTCTCTTGAAGATCCATTTATTCTCGACAGCCTTTCGGCTATCGGGTAAGTCTACCAAAGTCCATACTTTGTTATCATACATGGATCCCATTTCGGATTTCATGGCTTCTTGCCATTTGTTGGAATCTGGGCTCATCATCGCTTCTTCATACGTCGCAGGGTCCTCATCATTGTTATCTACAATCATGACATTTAGACAAGGATCATACCAATCAGGAGTGGCACGTTCCCTTGTCGATCCGCGAGGTTCAGTAGTTTCCTCGTTCGAAGTTTCATGATCATTATCATTAGCTTCCTCTCGTTGCCGGTGTAGACGGTACAGGTACAACTTCCGATGCTTGTGCTACTCGATCAACGAGTATAGATTCATTAATCTCATCGAGTTCTACTTTTCTTCCGAGTCACTTCTTTAGTGAGAAATTCTTTCTCAAGAAAGGTTCCGTTCTTAGCAACAAAGATTTTGCCTTCGGATCTGTGATAGAAAGTGTACCCTATAGTTTCCTTAGGGTATCCTATGAAGACGCATTTCTCCGCTTTGGGTTCTAGCTTGTCCGGTTGTAACTTTTTACATAGGCTTCGCAACCCCAAACTTTAAGGAACGACAGACTTAGGTTTCTTATTAAACCATAATTCATACGGTGTCGTTTCTACGGATTTTGATGGTGCTCTATTTAAAGTGAATGCGGTCTGTCTCTAATGCATAACTCCAAAATGATAAAGGCAAATCGGTAAGAGACATCATAGAACGAACCATATCTAAGAGAGTTCGATTACGACGTTCGGAAACACCGTTTCGTTGTGGTGTTCCCGGCGGTGTCAATTGTGAAAGTATTCCGCATTTCTTTAAATGCATGCCAAACTCATAACTCAGATATTCACCTCCACGATCAGATCGTAGAAATTTGATCTTCTTGTTACGTTGATTTTCTACTTCACTTTGGAATTCCTTAAACTTCTCGAAAGTTTCGGATTTATGTTTCATGAAATAGATATACCCATATCTACTCGGATCATCTCGTGAAGGTTAGAACATAACGATAACCACCGCGCGATGCTACACTCATTGGTCCGCACACATCGGTATGTATGATTTCCAATAAGTCGGTAGCTCGCTCCATCATTCCGAGAAAATGGAGTCTTAGTCATTTTTCCCATTAGACATGCTTCGCATCTATCAAGTGACTCAAAGTCAAGTGATTCAAGTAATCCATCAGTATGGAGTTTCTTCATGCGTTTCACTCCAATATGACCAAGACGACGATTGCCACATATAAGTAGAATTATCATTCAATTTAATTCGCTTAGCATCAATGTTATGTATATGCATATCACTACTATCGAGATCTAACGGAAATAAGCCATTCTTTTGTGGTGCTCGACCATAAAAGATATTATTCATAAAAATAGAACAACCATTATTCTCGGACTTGAATGAATAACCGTCTTGCATTAAACAAGATCCGGATATAATGTTCATGCTCAACGCAGGTACATAATAACAATTATTTAGGCTTAAAACTAATCCCGAAGGTAGATGTAGAGGAAGTGTGCCGATTGCGATCACATTGACCTTGGAACCGTTTCCAACGCGCATCGTCACTTCATCCTTCAACGAGTTGTCGTTTATTCTTTAGTTCCTGTTTCGAGTTACAAATATGAGCAACCGAACCAGTATCAAATACCCGAGTACTAGAACGAGAACCGAGTGAAATGAACATCTATAACATGTATATCGGATATACCTTCTTTCTTCTTTTTGACAAGGCCGCTCTTCGGATCAGCCGGATACTTGGAGCAATTACGCTTCCAGTTGTCCCTTCTCCTTGCGGTAATAGCACTCAGCATCGGGCTTAGGGCCGTTCTTAGGTTTCATAGGAGGCGTGGCAGCTTTCTTGCCACCCTTCTTGAATTTTCCCTTAGACTTGCCATGTTTCTTGAAGCTGGTGGTCTTGTTGACCATCAACACTTGGTGCTCTTTCTTGATCTCAATCTCAGCAGCTTTTAGCATGCCAAAGAGTTCAGGTAACTCCTTGTTCATGTTCCGCATATTATAGTTCATCACAAAGTTCTTGTAACTTGGTGGCGGTGATTGAAGGACACGATTAATCCCCGATCGTTAGGAATCACTATTCCCAAGTCACTGAGTTTCTTCGCATGCCCGGTCATGGCGAGCATGTGCTCACTAATGGAGCTGCCTTCTTCCATCATACAGCTGAAGAAATGTTTCGATGCTTCATAGAATTCCACGGCCGCATGCGTCTCAAAAATAGCTTTCAGCTCATTCATCAACTCATGAGGATCGTGGTGCTCAAAACGTTTTTGAAGATCGGATTCCGGACCGCACGGGATGGCACACCGAACTTGAGAGTACCGAGTTTTCCGAGTCTCGTAAACAGCTTTTACTTCATCGGTTTCGGTTTCGCGGGAGGGTCACCTAGCGGTGCATCAAGCACATATTGCAGATTTCCGCCGGAGAGGAAGATCCTCACATGACGGAACCGGTCGGTGAAGTTGCTACCGTTGCTCTTAAGCTTTTCTTTCTCTAGGAGCTGGTTAAAATTGATTGGGGACGCCATCTCTACAACATATATTTGCAATAGTTTAGACTAAGTTTATGACAAATTGAGTTCAAATTTTAATTCAACATAATTAAAAATCTAAGTGAACTCCCACTCAAAACAATATCCCTCGCATTGTCTTAGTGATCACACGAACCAAATCCACCGCACCTAAACCCGATCATCACGAGAAAAGGTGTGATTTCAATGGCGAACACTCAAAGTGTTCATCATATCAATCATATGATTCATGCTCTACCTTTCGGTATCATGTGTTCCGAGACCATGTCCGTACATGCTAGGCTCGTCAAGGCCACCTTAGTATCCGCATGTGCAAAAGCTGTCTTGCACCCGTTGTATGTACTTATTGAATCTATCACACCCGATCATCACGAGATGCTTCGAAACGACAAGACTTGATAACGGTGCTACTAAGGATGAACACTTTATTATCTTGAGATTTTAGTGAGGGATCATCTTATAATGCTACCGTCGCGATCTAAGAAAAATAAGATGCATAAAAGGATTAACATCACATGCAGTTCATATGTGATATGATATGGCCCTTTTGTCTTTGCGCCTTTGATCTTCATCTCCAAAGCACGGACATGATCTCCATCATCTTCGGGCATGATCTCCATCATCGTCGGCGTAGCGTCAAGGTCAATGGCGCCGTCTTCATGATTGTCCTCCATGTAGCAACTATTACAACTACTTTGAAATACTACTCAACATGAAATTTAAAGACAACCATAAGGCTCCTGCCGGTTGCCACAATACAATAATGATCATCTCATACATATTCATTATCACATTATGGCCATATCACATCACCAAACCACTGCAAAAACAAGTTAGACGCTCTCTAATTTGGTTTGCATATTTTACGTGGTTTAGGGTTTTCGATATAGATCTAATCTACCTACGAACATGAACCACAACGTTGATACTAATGTTGTCAATAGAAGAGTAAATTGAATCTTTACTATAGTAGGAGAGACGAGACACCCGCAAAGCCTCTTATGCAATACAAGTTGCATGTCGAACGAGGAACAAGTCTCATGAACGCGGTCATGTAAAGTTAGTCCGAGCCGCTTCATCCCACTATGCCATAAAGATGCAAAGTACTCAACTAAAGATAACAAGAGCATCAACGCCCACAAAACCATTGTGTTCTACTCGTGCAACCATCTATGCATAGACACGGCTCTGATACCACTGTAGGAGAACGTTGCATAGAAAACAAAAATTTTCCTACCGCGAACACGCAATCCAAGCCAAGATGCAATCTAGAAGACGGTAGCAACGAGGGGGTATAGAGTCTCACCCTTGAAGAGATTCCAAAGCCTACAAGATGAGGCTCTTGTTGCTGCGGTAGACGTTCACTTGCCGCTTGCAAAAGCGCGTAGAAGATCTTGATCACGATCGGTTCCGGCGCCACGAACGGGCAGCACCTCCGTACTCGGTCACACGTTCGGTTGTTGATGAAGACGACGTCCACCTCCCCGTTCCAGCGGGCAGCGGAAGTAGTAGCTCCTCTTGAATCCGACAGCACAACGGCGTGGTGTCGGTGGTGGTGGAGAAGTCCGGCGGAGCTTCGCTAAGCGTGCGGGACGCGGTGGAGGAGAGAGGCCGCTAGGGTTTGGGGAGAGGGGGCGCCGGCCACTAAGGGGTGCGGCCACCTTGGTGGTTCTTGGGTGGCCGGCCCCCTCCCCTTGGCCCCTCATTATATAGGTGGAACCCCAAGTGTTGGTCTCCAAGTCTTCGAATAAGACCCGAACCAAAAACCTTCCATATGGTGGGGAAACCTACCCAAGCTAGGACTCCCACCAAGGTGGGAGTTCCACCTCCCATATGGGGGGGTGGCCGGCCCCCAAAGGGGGAGTCCACTTGGGACTCCTCCCCCACTAGGGTTGTCCGGCCATGGAGGTGGAGTCCCATGTGGACTCCACCTTCCTTGGTGGTTTCTTCCGGACTTTTCTAGAACCTTCCATAGAACCTTCCGCGACATTTTAATTCACATAAAATGACATCCTATATATGAATCTTATTCTCCGGACCATTCCGGAACTCCTCGTGATGTCCGGGATCTCATCCGGGACTCCGAACAAATATTCGAACTCCATTCCATATTCAAATACTACCATTTCAACATCCAACTTTAAGTGTGTCACCCTACGGTTCGTGAACTATGCGGACATGGTTGAGTACTCACTCCGACCAATAACCAATAGCGGGATCCGGAGATCCATAATGGCTCCCACATATTCAACGATGACTTTAGTGATCGAATGAACCATTCACATACAATACCAATTCCCTTTGTCTCGCGATATTTTACTTGTCCGAGGTTTGATCTTCGGTATCACTCTATACCTTGTTCAACCTCGTCTCCGACAAGTACTCTTTACTCGTACCGTGGTATGTGGTCTCTTATGAACTTATTCATATGCTTGCAAGACATTAGACGACATTCCACCGAGAGGGCCCGGAGTATATCTATCCATCATCGGGATGGACAAATCCCACTTGTTGATCCATATGCCTCAACTCATACTTTCCGGATACTTAATCCCACCTTTATAGCCACCCATTTACGCAGTGGTGTTTGATGTAATCAAAGTACCTTTCCGGTATAAGTGATTTATATGATCTCATGGTCATAAGGACTAGGTAACTATGTATCGAAAGCTTATAGCAAATAACTTAATGACGAGATCTTATGCTACGCTTAAATGGGTGTGTCCATTACATCATTCATACAATGATATAACCTTGTTATTAATAACATCCAATGTTCATGATTATGAAACTAATCATCCATTAATCAACAAGCTAGTTAAGAGGCATACTAGGGACTCTTTGTTGTTTACATATCACACATGTATCAATGTTTCGGTTAATACAATTATAGCATGGTATATAAACATTTATCATAAACATAAAGATATATAATAACCACTTTTATTATTGCCTCTTGGGCATATCTCCAACACTTTACTTGGAGCGTCTGTTTGTTTTTGTTTTTGTTTTTGTTTGAATAAACTCGGATCCTAGCATTCTTTGTGTGGGAGAAAGACACGCTCCACTGTTTCATATGAACACTAGTGTTCTTAGCTTTACTTTTAATGTTCATGGCGAAGGTTGAAACTGCTTCGTTCATTGTTATATGGTTGGAAACAGAAAATGCTTCATGTGGTAATTGGTATATTGTCTTGAATAATTTGATACTTGGCAATTGTTGTGCTCAAATAGATCATGTTTAAGCTCTTGCATCATGTACTTTGCACCTTTTGATGAAGAACTACCATAGAGCTTGTTGAAATTTGGTTTGCATGATTGGTCTCTCTAAAGTCTAGATATTTTCTAGTGAAGTGTTTGAACAACAAGGAAGACAGTGTAGAGTCTTATAATGCTTGCAATATGTTCTTATGTAAGTTTTGCTGTACCGGTTCATACTTGTGTTTGCTTCAAACAACCTTGCTAGCCAAAGCCTTGTACTGAGAGGGAATTCTTCTCGTGCATCCAAAACCTTGAGCCAAAACCTATGCCATTTGTGTCCACCATACCTACCTACTATGTGGTATTTCTCTGCCATTCCAAAGTAAATTACTTGAGTGCTACCTTTAAAATTTCATTCCTTGTCTTTGCAATATATAGCTCATGGGAAAATAGCCTTAAAAACTATTGTGGTATTGAATATGTTGCTATGTATCTTATTTCTTATAAGTTGCTTGTTGAGCGGTAACCATGTTTACGGGGACGCCATCAACTATTACACCTTTGTTGAATATCATGTGAGTTGCTATGCATGTTCATCTTGTCTGAAGTAATGGTGATTTATCATGATCAAATGGTTTGAGTATGCATATTGTTAGAGAAGAACATTATTGGGCCGCTAACTAAAGCCATGAATCATGGTGGAAGTTTCAGTTTGGACACTAATCCTCAATCTCTTATGAGAATATTATCTGTTGTTGAATGCTTATGCATTAAAGAGGAGTCCATTATCTGTTTTCTATGTTGTCCCGGTATGGATGTCCTTAGTTGAGATCTATCAAAAACGAGAAATCAAATGCGATCTATCTCCTTGGACCTTTGTACGAGGCGACATAGAGGTACCCCTTTGTGACACTTGGTTGAAACATATGTTATGCAATGATAATCCATGTAAATCCAAGCTAATTAGGACAAGGTGCGAGCACTATTGGTATTCTATGCATGAGGCTTGCAACTTATAGGATGTCTTATGCATAACACATATGAATTATTACTACCGTTGACAAAATTGTTTCTATATTTTCAAAATAAAAGCTCTAGCACAAAAATAGTAATCCATGCTTCCCTCTGCGAAGGGCCATTCTTTTACTTTATGTTGAGTCAGTTTACCTACTTGTTTCTATCTTAGAAGCAAACACTTGTGTCAACTGTGTGCATTGATTCCTACATACTTGCTTATTTGCATTCATCATATTACTTTGTGTTGACAATTATCCATGAGATATACATGTTGAAGTTGAAACCAACCGCTGAAACTTATATCTTCCTTTGTGTTGCTTCAAAACTTTCTACTAAGAATGTATTGCTTTATGAGTTAACTCCTATGCAAGTCTTATTGATGCTTGTCTTGAAAGTACTATTCATGAAAAGTTTTTGCTATATGATTCAGTTGTTTAGTCATTGTCTTTACCATTGCTTCGAATCACTTCATTCATCTCATATGCTTTACAATAGTATTGATCAAGATTATGACAGCATGTCACTTCAGAAATTATCCTTGTTATCGTTTACCTACTCGAGGGCGAGTAGGAACTAAGCTTGGGGATGCTTGATACGTCTCAAACGTATCTATAATTTCTTATGTTCCATGCTAGTTTTATGACAATACTCACATGTTTTATATACACTTTACATCATTTATATGCATTTTCCGGCACTAACCAATTAACGAGATGCCGAAGCGTCAGTTCCTGTTTTGTGCTGTTTTTGGTTTCGGAAATCCTACACAGAAATATTCTCGGAATTGGACGAAACGAACGCCCAGGGTCTTATTTTTCCACGGAGCTTCCAGAAGACCGAAGGAGATACGAAGTGGGGCCACGAGGTGGCCACACCATAGGGCGGCGCGGCCAAGGAGGGGCCCGCGCCGGCCTATGGTGTGGGCCCCTCGAGCGCCCCCCAACTCTGCCCTTCCGCCTACTTAAACTCTCCGTCGCGAAAAACCCTATTACCGAGAGCCACGATACGGAAAAAGTTCCAGAGACGCCGCCGCTGCCAATCCCATCTCGGGGGATTCAGGAGATCGCCTCCGGCACCCTGCCGGAGAGGGGAATCATCACCGGAGGGCTCTACATCACCATGCCCGCCTCCGGATTGATGTGTGAGTAGTTCATCTTTGGACTATGGGTTCATAGCCGTAGCTAGATGGTTGTCTTCTCCTCTTGTGCTATCATGTTTAGATCTTGTGAGCTGCCTATCATGATCAAGATCATCTATTTGTAATGCTACATGTTGTGTTTGTTCGGATCCGATGAATATTGAATACTATGTCAAGTTGATTATCAATCTATCATATATGTGTTGTTTATGTTCTTGCATGCTCTCCGTTGCTAGTAGAGGCTCTGGCCAAGTTGATACTTGTGACTCCAAGAGGGAGTATTTATGCTCGATAGTGGGTTCATGCCTCCATTGAATGCGGGACGGTGACGAGAAAGTTCTAAGGTTGTGGATGTGCTTGTTGCCACTAGGGATAAAACATCAATGCTTTGTCTAAGGATATTTGTGTTGATTACATTACACACCATACTTAATGCAATTGTCTGTTGTTTGCAACTTAATACTGGAAGGGGTGCGGATGCTAACCCGAAGGTGGACTTTTTAGGCATAGATGCATGCTGGATAGCGGTCTATGTACTTTTGTCGTAATGCCCTGATTAAATCTCATAGTAGTCATCATGATATGTATTTGCATCTCTATTTGTCAATTGCCCAACTGTAATTTGTTCACTCAACATGCTATTTATCTTATTGGAGAGACACCACTAGTGAACTGTGGACCCCGGTCCATTCTTTTACATCTGAAATACAATCTACTGCAATCTCTGTTCTATGTTGTTTTCTACAAGCAAACATCATTCTCCACACCATACATTTCATCCTTTGTTTACAGCAAGCCGGTGAGATTGACAACCTCACTGTTAAGTTGGGGCAAAGTATTTTGGTTGTGTTGTGCAGGTTCCACGTTGGCTCCGGAATCCCTGGTGTTGCGCCGCACTACACTCCTTCACCAACAACCTTCACGTGGCCTTCATCTCCTACTGGTTCGACAACCTTGGTTTCATACTGAGGGAAACTTGCTGCTATACGCATCACACCTTCCACTTGGGGTTCCCAACGGACGTGTGCTTCACGCGTTATCACACACCTCTGCAGAGTGTAATGAATCGTGACCAGTCACTCCCTGTTCCGGGTTATGGAACTGCGAACGCTGCCGGAAAGGAACTCCATGAAGTTCTAGTAAACCGGTGAAGGCTGACGGATATAGTTCTTCTGAATAAAAGCAACCATTTTAAGAAATGATTACAAAAACCTGCATTGGTATTAGACTTTCTGGTCTAATACCGTAGCTAGTGCATTAAACACCTCTTTCCTATAATGAACTTGTTGAGTACGCTCGTACTCATACCTCTTATAATCCCATGCTTAGATTGCATGAATCGTCTTGAGGAGGACACCGACGACCAAGAAGGAGCAAATGGGATCTGCTATGAAGAGCCAGACCTCTCCGGAGGTGTAGAAGGAGTAGACTACCTTATAGTCTACGGTGCCGGGGACGGTACCGAAGGAGATCAAGCCTAGGATAGAGTAATAGTAGTGATAACCGAGCAGTGCGAACACTCTAGTACTACGCTTCTCGAGTAGAATAAATGTATGACCTGCTAAGACTTCTATATTGTAAGTTAAGTCGGGTTCACCTGGAACCCAGGAGTATTCCTCTATGGACCCAGGAGGAACTCCGTGATGATATGTACATATGGTTTGTAATAATAAATGAATGAGTTATGGACCAGCTATGTTCTGTTGTACTACTCTGAGGGATGTAATATTTGCGGATTCGTACTTCGTGAATGTTATATCAACGACTGGCATACTACAACATGCAGTGGTATGCAGGGTCACCACAAAACATCACCATAATAATCAACAAATAAAGCATAGTGATTATTAGGTCTCGTGCGGTCACCACCAGTGGCTTTGCCCTTTGAGGCTTTGCCATCATTAGTGACCTTCTTATTCTTCTCTTGAGCGGGTTTCTCCTTCTTGTAGTTACTCTTCTTTTAGGACTTGGGAGCATATCCAAGTCCATACTTTTGATTGTTTGACCTTTGCTTACTCAAAAGGTCATCCAATCCCATCTTATTCTTGGTGGTGGTGAACTTGGCTAGTTCCTTTGTCAACCTAGCATTTTTCTCAAGAATAGTTGCTTGCTCACAAGCCGATTCATTAGGATAATAGTTGAGACCATATTTGGTTACCAAAGATTCAAGATATACATTGGTCTCAACATATAGAGAAAGCTCTTCTTTCAAACGAACATGTTCCTCAACAAGTTTAGCATGCTCACAAGTAAATGAACTAGAGGGACTTGCAATATTTTCAGCAACAATGGGATTATTCAGTGATCCAAGAGCCTTTTTATAGGTGTCTTGGAGTAGGTCATGGTTCTCTCCAAGTTTCTTGAGTTCATCCTTAACAATCTTGTTAGCTTTTTCAAGGTGGTCAAGATCCTTGGTGAGAGAAGCATGAGCAACTTCAAGCTCCTTCTTTGAAGCATCTAGCTCTTGGGCCATTAATTGAGCCCTTTCAATAGTTTCTTGGTCCTTAGCTTTATCTAGTTCAAAAGTTTCAACTAATTGCTTAAGGCCTTGAGATATGCACCTCTCGTTTTCAGCTCTTGTCTTAGGAGATTGAATCTCAGTTTCTCATCATTCAAATGATATTCTAATTCCTCAATGGACTCGTCCCTTTCTTTGAGGGAGTCCATCAAGTAATCCAACTTGACAAGAGCATCACCACGAAGAGTGCATCTAACTTTGTAAAGTTCCTTAAGCATAGCAACTTCATCTTGATTATCAGTTTCATTATCAAGAATGCTAGATAAAGAAGGTGGAGATTCCATTACCTTTGCTTCCCTCGCCATTAGACAAGAGCCGACGATCATAGAGGGGGAAGTGTCATCGGAGTCATCATCATGTGTTGTTCTTTCCATAAAGGAAGAACCAATATCATTTGGCGTTGAAGACTCCGTTGAATAATCCTTGGAGTAATCATATGTGAAGAGTGACCCGGGTTCAGAGTAAGCCAAACCAGCCACTCCAGCCTCATTCTCCTCATCTTCTCCCTCTTCATCGGAAATGTACTCAGCCCCAACAAAAGCTCTTCCCTTGTTCTTCTTGTATCGTTCATTGATTGGATTTGGCTTCAATCTTGGCTTGACACCTTTGACAAACTTTGGCTTGTCAACTCTTTTCTCATAAGGGCACTCTTCCAAAGTGACTATCTTCATCGCAGTTGTAGCATGTTCTCTTCTTCTCTTTGGAGGATATTGGGAACTTCTTCACATACTTCTTGACAAAGAAAGCAACATCTATTTGCATGTCACTAGTTGATGTCATCTCATCTTCTTCGATCTCATAGGCTTCTTCTCTTTCTTGGTCAGCTCTAGCCTTCAAAGCAAGATTGTGTGAGGATCCATCTACACGGTTCATCGCCATGAGCTTCTCTCCTACCTTGGCCATGTTGTCATTGGCAGCCACATAGAAGACTAGATCATCTGCGTTCAGATCTGCTTGCTTGGTGAGGATTTGCAAGTTGAGTGCAAGGTTGGTGTCCTTTTGTTTGACAGCAATCATGGCAATGACCTTCGACTTTATGAATTCTTCATTCATTTCAAAGCCATCATTGTATTTTTCACATCCAAGACCCTTGACCTTTACTCGAAGAGCACCAAGCCTTCCATAAGCATCGACCAAGGATTCTCATTCTCTAACCATAAACAAGGTTGCCTCTGTCTTTGCTGACTCATAGAGAGCCTTCTGGATCAGATTAGTTCCCTCTTGTAATACTACAATCTGATCCCAAAGCTCTTTTGCAGAGTCTATATCATTGACTTGATCGAGGAGCTTGCGATTGATGCCACTTCTAATCTTATCAAATGCAGAGGCATTAATTTGACGGTTGTAGAACTCGGTGGAGGTCAGCCTAATGGGATCTTGTGGCTTCTGGTATCCATCCACGATGATCTGCCACATCTCCACACTGCAGCTGCGAATATGAGACTCCATAGAGGATTTCCAAAAAGAAAAGTGAGTTCCATCAAAATGGGGAACATTCCCACTATGGTTTATATGAGGCATGGGTGAAGTTTTTTTGGAATAGTCATGATTGACTTCATGGAAAGTTTCCGGAGGGGCCGAAGCCCCACTAGAAGTTCCACTGGTCAGGTTTTTAAGCATGGCACTCATTTGTGCCATTTGGCTTTGGACTTCATCCTCCTTTTTCTCAGCCTCATATGCTAAGAATCTGGATTTCATCTCCTTAACCGAAAGGTTAGAATCTTCATCCAGACCCTCGAAGAGTTTATCCATCTCACTCTTAAGGTTGTAAGGCACTTAAAAAGAGTCCAGGCTCTGATACCAATTGAAAGTTCAGAGATGGTAAACCTAGAGGGGGGTGAATAGGTTTCTACATATTTTAATTCTTTCTTTGCAATATTAGGCTTTGCGAAATATAAAGATGAGCCTAATGCAAACTAGGTGAGGCACCCTATATGATAATACAAGTAACTCGAGCACGAAGGCTCTCACAGGCAGTTATATCACAAGTAAAGAGTTCGGTTAGGGATAACCGATAGTACACGGAGACGAAGGTTTATTCATGTGTTCCCTTCCTTTGCAAGAAGGTACGTCACGTTTGGAGAGGTGGGTGTCCCACGAAGGATTCCCCAACGCCACGAAGGCTCACCTTCTTCTCCGGAGCCTACCCCACGAAGGAATAGCTAACTCACTTGTGGTAGACTTTGAGGCAGCCTCCAAGCCTTCACAATCTTGTCAGGAGCAAATCCACGGCCCGGATGCTTCCAGAATTTTCCCACCTAGGGTTTCCAAGGAACCCTAGAGAGCAGGTATCTCGATGAATACAGGGGGGAAGATTTGGCTTGGTGGAACTATAGATCAAGACCTCCTCTATCTTTTCCCCGAAGGAATCTGAGTTTGGGTGGAGGAGGAGGGAGATCTGAGGCTTTTGGTGTTTCTATCGATGGAGTATGAGAGAGAGAGAGAGCTCAAGAACAGTTTGTAGTGAGTGCCTGAGTGTTCTGAGCTAGGTGAAGGGGTATTTTTATGATCCCTCGAATTCTAGCTGTTATGACTTGTCCAACTCAGCAAACCGTCGAGGGAGCCAGTCTGCCGGGCCTAGGGCCGGGCCATCCGGCGCACGGGCCGGTCCCGTCGGGCAACATGCCGGACCATCCGGGCCGAACCAGATCGTGCGCCAGACCGAGACCGGGCGGCTTCTGGGCTTACAGAACATTGCTCCGGATGTCACCGGTGTAGGAGTCGGCATGTGCTGGGGAGGCCGGTACACAGGCCGGCGTCGCCGGGCGAGAGGCCGGACCATCCGGACCGTGCGCCAGGCCAGCACCGGGCGAAGGTGGAGGCGTTACTGGATAGCGCCTGGATGGCACCGATCTAGGGGCCGGTCGACGCCGGGCCACCCGGTGCCACGGCCGGTCCAGCCGGACCACAGACCGGCCAGAGGTAGAACAACCGTTCTTCATTTTTGTCGAAGTGGGGGGTCTCCCTTTACCTTCTTGTTTCATTGATACACCATTATGCCTATTTGGCTAATACCTGGGAACAATCTTATAGACATGTATTAGTCCGATTACTCTAGTAATGGTGTCACTGTAACTAAAATAATGGATAAGGGTAAAATACCCTTACATGCCCAATTGGCCCAATCGACGCACGAGGACCTTGGCTTCGGCCACACCGGTGTCAGTGCTCCGTGTTGCCTTTTTCTCCGTTGTCGATCCGACAAGAGTGACTGACGTCGTGGGGTTGCTAGTCTCGCAAATAATGGAGATGATCCTAGGATTCTTCTCGCGACAAGATGAAGATTTGCCAGTTGCATGTCCCCATTGATCTTGTTGGAGTGATGTACTCTACTGGCCGCTTCATGCCTAGAGTTTGCTGGACTGGGTGTGATTTGGTTGTGCATACCCATATTTTTCAGACCGTTTGGTTTTAGAGGGAGCATTGCTCGAAGCTCTGTTGGCTGTTACCATCATGGGGCATGCTTTCTCGCCCATTGTGAAGTCAACTGGAGAAAAATGTTATGGAAGCCAAGATTTGGGAACTAAAAATGATGAGTCGATTCTTCATGGCGATGATGAATTGGCTTGGTGATTGTGCTTTGGAGCTTCAGCTTCAGAAGAGGAGGACGACGACAAGGATAAGTTCAAAGGCCTATCTTTCAGGGTGAAAATACAAGGTCCGATCATAATTAGCTATGTCTGACAATGATCTTGTTGAAGACATCATTTTTTGAAGCCGGGACTTTTCTCCAGGGTGACATAGATCTCTAAGGCGGAACTTCTTTTTATTGAAATTCTTTTTTTTATGTACGCATCCATATTATCGCTAGGACAATGCGTTATAGCAGAAATCTTATATACTCTATATAAGAAAAAAGTGCCTTCGGCCACGGAAAGTAAACAGGGACCGGCATTATTCGCCACACTCTAACACATAACACAACAAATAGTACTAAGGCACTGCAGCAAGTCTGCACTAACTTTTTTTTCAATAATCCATTGAGTTTGTCTGGTAATGATGTATTGGCTTGGTGATTTGTGTTTTGAAGCAGCAGCTTCAGAAGTGGAGGGCAACGATGAGAAGTTTAAAGTCCTATCTTTCAGGATGAAAATCCAAGGTCCGATCTTAATTAGCTATGTATGTCTGACAATAATCTTGTTGAAGACATTGTTTTTGGAAGTGGGGACTTTTCTCCAGGGTGACATAGATCTCTACGGCAGAACTTCTTTTTATCAAAATTCTTATTTTTTTTGGATGTATGCATCCATATTGTCGCTATGACAGTGCGTTATAGCAGAAATCTTATATACTCTGTATAAGAAAAAAGTGCCTTCGGCCACGAAAAGTAAACAGGGACTGGCATTATTCGCCACACTCCAACGAATAACACAACAAATAGTACTAAGCCACTGCAGCAAGTCTGCACTAACTTTTTTTTCAATAATCCATTGAGTTTGTCTAGATAATTCCTCTTATCTAAACTATGAAGTCAAACAAGCATGCAACAACCTCTTTCCTCCTAAAATTTAACCACTGGCACAATTTCTAACTGAATGTCCTAAAAAAAAGGCCCCCCAACCTGCATATCCACTTTCACAAAACTTTGCTCCTCTTATCAATGTACAAGGCTTCTAATGAAATTTCTCCACGCGGGCCGACGCTACATTATAGCCAACAATTAATCATCACCACCTCCATCGTCACCCTCCATGGCATCATAATCATCCCCGTCTGCTTGGTCAGCAGCATCATCAACATCCATGGCTTCTTGCCCCGCAACCACTTCACTAATTGCATCTATTGCCTGCGATATCCTAATGTCTGGGGGAGGAGGTTTTTCCACCTTCATGGTTTTGAAATTGTCCTCGGCAAAGAACGTGGTGAATGGCTTTGAGACCTGCAAGGTGATCATAATTAGATTTGGCAAAGGTTGTTTTCTGAGCTTTAAATGAAGATACTAGTCATCTCACCTTGAAATAGTGGTTTCGCTCTTTGGCACTCTCAACAAGGTTGTTCCAGTGTTCATCTTTCTGCAATGTTGAAGCAGAACCTATTACCTGCATTACGCTAACCTGTTATTTAGGTTTTACAAGACAACAAAGAATAATAAAATAAACCAATAAACTCCTGGAGAAATATAGAATAGGTTGAAACAATAAACTCGAGTTACAGATTGATCTTAACAATAAAAGGAACTCATGCACTATAACATCCATACTTTCGCACAGAATAACAAAAATTGCAGGAATATCCATGAACAAACATGTTTGGTTCGTGTGCGTAATGTATTGAAAAATGGACGGGACTACCCGGTGGCGCCGCACGGATAGTCCTCCTGTGCAGAAGCAACTAAATAGGATGTGCATGCATAAAAAGCTGCGAAACATGCTGGCTCCTAATCACGTCCCGACGAACACAAAAAAGGCTTAGTACGAGCTACAGTAGAATCGAACGATCATAGGAATTAAGCCTAATTGTAAGGCTCAAACAACCTAATTGCCAGATTAATTAGGCCTTTCACAATGGGTTGGCTCTTACCACGTTATCATAGGAAGTGGTGTATCTTAAGATACAACAACTACTACAATGCACGGACTCTTAAGGTTGTATCTACATTTAATGATTTTTATGACATGCATGAATGTGATTGGGCTAGCCATGTATTTTACCTATGACTGCGTGCAAGTGTTGTTTCTTACTCGCTAAGATACAACAATACCATCTCTCCTCATTAACTATACTATAGTGCCACATAAGCATATTGTCTATGATACCGTGCTAAGATACACCCATTGTGAAAGGCCTTAACAACTACTACCTCCGATTCAAGGAATAAGGCGCCCTCGTTTTACGTGCTTTTTGTTTGACCAAGAATTACTTCAAATATATAATGATTGTTTGTATGAAATTGGCATCATTAGAAAGTGTTTTTCAATACGAATCCAACGATACTAATTACATATAATATAATCAAGATTGTGTTGCTCAATTTTTATGGTCAAAGTTCGTCTTGAAATACGTGTGCGCCTTATTCCTTAGGTCGGAGGTAGTACAAGGTTTAAAGCACCCAATTGCCAGGATTGATTTGAAAAGTCCAGCACTCCTCCTCGCCGTCGTCGGTAAGGGCTTCATCGTCGCCCCGCCGAAACCACCACAAGGTCCAGGACTCCCGGCCATGGCTCAATGTGCTTCCAGTGCGCGTCTCCCCACTCCGTGCTCGGTGGCGTCCTCGTGCTCCGTGCTCAGCGGTGACGGCAATGGCGGCCTCTTCCGCTGCTCCGTGCTCGTCAGCCTCCACTGCTGCTCTGTGCTGCTCGGCGGCGGCGGACTCCGCGCTGCTCCGTGCTCGGCAGCGATCTCGTGCTACATGCTCAGCGGCGACGACGGCCTCCTCCGCTGCTCCGTGCTCGGCGGCGACATCGGCCTCCACTGCTGCTCTATGTTGCTCGGCGGCAGCAGACTCCCCGCTGCTCCATGCTCCATGCTCGGCGTCCTCCCCGAGTACTTCGAGCTCGGCGGCGGCGGCCTCTCTCACTACTTCGAGCCCGCGCGGTGGCCTGCTGCTCCGTGCTAGCGTGGCTGCTTCACGTCCTGGTTCCAGAGAGTGATAATGTCTGGTGGAGGGCCCCCGTGATACGATAAGATGCAAATGGGAATGAGGGGCTAAGATGTGATTGGTCCCCTAAAGGAGCGATGCACTTTTTTTCCTATTACAGACGGTCGCATAGAAACGCCAGCCATGCGGCGCTTGCTTATAGATTTTCCCTTGAAAATTTATTATTTCTACTAGCATGCATGCAATGTGTATCATGAAAAAAATAAGTGCAACAGAAGCGGGCGAGGGGCTGAGGACGAAAAAATTATGTTTGCATAAACAGCACTTACTAGTACAGCAGACCTAGCTCTGGTGATGGCAACATTCATTCGTCGATAATCATTAACGAACCCAATCTTTTGCTCCTTATTGCATCTTACACATGAAAAAATGACAACTTCCTTTTCACGGCCCTGCATGTGAGCAGCAAGATGCAAATATTATAGGCAGTGCTACTTGCTAGAGTACCTAGAGCAGATCTGCAAATGCATGAAAAATAAGTTAGTTACCTGGAATCCATCAACCGTGTTTACATCTATAACTTCCTTTGATTGGTCACCAAAGGTTGACTTAAAATGGTCCTTCAAAAGTTTCACCTGATGCCTGTATGGTGATATAAGAGCTACTTGAGAACTAGATTTGAGCTCTGGATAGTGCATGGCCAGCTGGTGATATAGGAGGGTTATGAATTCCACTTCATCTTCGTTCACCCATGAACCACTTCCAGACGGCTGGGATTCAATCCCATCAATATCAAAGAAGCAAAATGGTCCGAAGCAGCTGTAAGAATGCCATGGACGTTTTTTGTTGAGTCCCTCCCCATCTTGTAGGATACCTTCATAGAATTCTTTTGAAGGGAATATGCTAATCTGGTTATTGAAATGGATTAACAAAATCAGCAAACCATTCAAGTTTCCTGCTTAGATGAACTGGGAATGGAATACTACCTCTGGATGCATACGATATTGAATTTTGAGCATTTGCACAGGAAAACCAGCAGCTTGAAATCTCTGGAACAAACTTGTTGCATATCTAATGGACATTAGCATTGTATTAGCATTGCAATGTGTTAACCCTGTGAACTACTTAAAAGAAAATAAGCAGACATCTTACCCTAACTTCTGAGCAGTCTTTGATATTACAGTTGCAGGCAACTGAACTGGGTCACCAACCTGATAGGAATACCAAAGTGATAGTGAGGATACGGGGTCAAAGTATTTCATGTATCAAGATAGCAACAAAATTCACAAGATATGAAGTGAAATGGTCAAGAACAGGCAGCTAGGTAGGTCGTGTGCGCAAACAAACGTACACGAAGGAATGAAAACAAATCTCTACAGAACCTAAACTAGTAAAATGATTCTAACTTTAATTTACAAGGAGAGTGAGAATGCCATCATGTGTATGACCCTGATGTTCAATAAATTGATTAGACAGTAGTATAGTGATAAACTACAGCATATTGAGAAGAAAAAGGTAAACGACTGAATAAAAGAGATGTGTAAATCATCTGAGGGAAGTAGATGGCATACAAGAAAAACTTGTCTGCATCCATGAACCAGGGGTACAAGAGTCGCTGGTTCTACCTGAAAACAAAGTACATATGTCAAAAATTTGCAAATATTTCGCAAATAGAAGCATAAAGAATGCAATTTATCAAACTGTGATTATTTTAATGCTCCATCAGATAAAACAGTATGCACAAAATATGTACTCACAGCTTGTGCGGCTTCATCAATTATAACAACATCAAAAGCACGAGTCATCCTGCTGAAAATGGCTGATCCACTAAAACTCAGGGTAGAAAATACCTACGAATTTTCATTGGCAATGAGAATAGCATTTTCAAACATAATGAATATTGATAACAACAGATGTGCATACAATAGCTGCTTCGTCAAGAACTGAAGCTCTAATTCGATCATATTCACCAGCTCCTCGCCGCCCGCCATCTGCTGAGCGGTCCACACCAGAAAGTTTTTGTTGTATCTGAAAATATTGGAACTCATTGTAACTGACACGAGTTAGACAGAGTGCTTAGCAACTAAAATCACATACAAGGTAATCCATGGAAACTGCTTTGACAGAATGATGCGCCTTTAGTCCAATACGCACAATCTTCGGATTGTAAGTGCTGTTGTTTTCATCACGTATTCCTGAAAGCATAAAATAACTTTATTGCTTAATTTGCTGATGATAAAAGGCATAAGCATGAGCTTATAAAATTATTATTTAACAAGTGTCATATTGATGCAAGAATACTTTTATTGTGAAAACATTTTCCAGCATTAGATGACATAGAGCCAAAAAACCTTTAACCTGTTAGAAGAACACGCGATACAATCTCGTCAAGTGCCGAGTTGGATGGAGCACAGACCAACACATGGGCCCGATATTTGCGATTGGAACTTATGACTTCAGGTTTCTGTCCAGAAATGTTTAACCATGTAAGAAATAACCATCGACATCCAGGCATAATGGCAAAATATAATTAAGTGCCGAGTATAGAAGAGTACGAGGTCATTCCCAGTAGGATAAAAACCATCATCACCATCGACAGGCATAATCAAATCTCGAGGATTTGCACCAATTAACCAAGGAGATGCTTTCATCCAGTTTGCATTCCTATCATGTAAAGTCTGCAGTAAGATAGTGCTAAGTGCCAACAAATACTTACAGTAGAATCTTGAAGTTCGCAACAGAAAACACAAACAAAAAGCACATAAGAAATCCGACACAACACATGAAGCTAGATGTAAGGGTCGACAAATGATAGTGCAAATGTAAAGCAGAGCAACCTTCTCCTTCTAATAAAGCCTGGTTACACCCAACGGCTTCGACACATCAAAGAATAACACGAGTGACATGAACTGAGGGTAATATAGTTAGTACCACACACCATGTAGAAGTACAAGAAAAAAAATAGCAACAGATGCGCCAACTAAGAACATTGTCTG
Source organism: Lolium rigidum (assembly GCF_022539505.1). Taxonomy (NCBI): domain Eukaryota; kingdom Viridiplantae; phylum Streptophyta; class Magnoliopsida; order Poales; family Poaceae; genus Lolium; species Lolium rigidum. Next base: position 94,194,263 of record NC_061509.1, read on the forward strand.
GCAATATCGTTAATTTTGTAACTGCTGCATGCTCATCACTCAGCATTTTATGCTTCCCTCAGTGCTCCAAAATGAAAGAAATGTCAGAAGCTAACTAGGAGATAGGCACGTTTAACATACTTGCCCTCAATGTCCAGTTCTGGCCCATGCTTTTGAACATCAAACCCTCCTCTGCAAAAGGATCAAGAAGCATGTGAGATATTTATCCACAAGAAACATTAAGATAAAGAGGACTAAGATTTTGCAAACTGCAGTGTATATGTTTCCATTGCTCCCTCCGTTTAAAAATATGTGTCGCAACTTTTTTTAGATTTGAATATATCTATAATTAAAATGTGTCTAGATACGTCCGTATTTAGATAAAGTTGCGACACTTATTTTAGAACGGAGGTAGTAACTTACAGCATATCATTTCTGATAAAAAAAACACAAGGATATTTTCTCATCTCCAAATATAATTACTATTATGCATTTCACTAAATATTACAGAAATAAATTGAAGACTGTTACTTGGTCTGCATTCTTGCGGGAGCGGAATGAAGAACAGCACTGAGAAGTCCAAGGATAGTTTGTGTTTTTCCGGTTCCTGGAGGGCCCTAAAAATAAGAAGTAACACTCTACAGTGATCTCCTTATAGATTCTCAAGAACATGCATACATCCAATATTGCTCCGATACTTTGACATTTTTCCTTGGAAAGGTAAAACTAGAATGCACTGCAGTTAGTAACAGCAGTAATAGTAGTACACTAACCTGAATAAGAACAAAGGATCTGCGCGAAAGACCTGCCTGGAAGAGACAATACAAATCTGTTAGGCACATCAATTTTCCTCGGAACTAGATATGCCAACAATATCAAATGATTCAAATATTACTGCAAAAGTGCAAAGTATGCTCACATTAACTGCTTCTAGCTGTGAACCATTAAGATTTGTTTGCAGGTAATCCATAAGTGGCTCAGGGACATTCCAAGCACGATTTTGATCATCTCCATCTTTGTTCTTGTCAGAAGCTGAAAGAATCAAATCCTTAAAAGGAAGCGAAGATACAGAGTGCATTGCAGAGTACTCTCGCAGTATAGTAGACAAGCTGCACATCTGGGAATATTGACCAAAAAGGAAAAAAATCAAGCTCATATAAAGGGGTACATGCCCTCAATAAATGAGAGAAGTAGGAAAACTCAAGAAATCGTTGATAACAACCGAACTCACCTTTAAAACCCAGAGGAAGCTATCTGGTGTTGAAAAAATGGAAGCAATGCGCTGCAGCCTTGAAGACTTAACAGGCTTTGAAACATTCAGATTTTTAATTTCCCCCGCCAGAAATGTTCTAAGAGAGATGGTAGCTTTACCACCCCGCTGTTCCACCACGGCAAAGGCATATGCAGTAGGAGTTACTCCCTCCTCAAACTGTAAATGCAGGCACATTTCAACTCATCATTCATCCTCAATATCTTGCTTCTGTTATGTAGATCTGATGGATTATTCATATTTTGGTACAAAATTATCTGAAAATATTCATAGCAATATGAAGAACTTTGAACTTGTATATATATTAGTCTGAGATATTATCCAAATTTCAGATTTGACAAACAAACAGAATGAGTGTCATAGGTTGCGCAGAATTGGCTGGTAAATCAGGATGTTGACAGGTTCCTGCTACAAACATTACTAGCAGAAAACTTACTTTGTCTTTGGAGAGGAGGAGGAGGTCATTCTCTGACACAATGTCCCGGAAGTCATCAGGCACGGCCATGGGGAACTTGTGGAACCCCTCAGACTCTGTACATAATCCCACCGCCCCTTTCTGCCAGTCCAGGCCAATTTCTACTCACACGAAAAAGGACACAAACCAAAAATTGCTTAATAATAAACCAACAGAAATAGAGCAACGCACAGAAGCGGGCAACTAGAGCAAAGACAGACGCCCACCGTCGTCCTCGCTGCTGCGGCCCTGGACGATCTGCGCCTTGACCTCCTCGAAGAGCAAGGGTTCGAAGACGCCTAGGTACTCGGCCACCGAGGCGTAGCTGTTCTTGGCGTACTTGAGCCCCTTAGTCTGATCCGAGCCCTGCCACCAAGCCGAAGAAAAAAAGGTTGAGGGTTTCCGGCGTAATTGCGGCGGGCGGCGGGTGGGAGAATTGTTGCTGCGTACCTTGGAGTCGGCAACGAGGCGGAGGTAGTCCCAGCTGAGGACGATCTTGAGGAAGCGGTCCACGGTGGATGCGGCCGACGGGGAGGAGGAAGAGGCCCCACCGCCGCCGCCGCCGGGCTTGTCCACCGCCATGGATTTTCTCCGCGGCTGGGGAGGGTTTGGGGTTTAGGGGAATGTGGACACGGCCCGGAGCCTGGAGAGAGATAGGGGCACGGGGTCTGGATGTTGGACTCCTATAGGACCGTTCCCGGCCCGTTACGGCTAAACCGCACTGGAGGGAGGGAAGGAGAGAGCAGGGCGGCGGCGCCGCCGCGCTGTGGCAGGCGGCGCTGTCTCAGACCGGGCGTCGCCGGCGCGCGTGCCTGTCTGCGTTGCGCAGCGACAGAGGGAGGCACCAAGGCAGGGCTCCCCTCGCTTGTTTATGGGCTTTGCTTAAGAAGAAAAGAATGATGCGCTCATGGGCTTCTATTCTGCTGTAGACCGGGCCCAATCTGAAAACTATCGAAAAATTGGGGTAAGAAAATTTATAGGCCATGGGCTTTCTAAGAACGAACCCGATATTCCATGCAGCCGTAAGATCCACGATTTTTTTAATATAATACTAATTATTTTGTATTTTTCCGGAAACGTTACACGTTTTTAAAAAGTTTTGAATATGTGCCTCGGTCGACCACGCGTCGACCGATCGGTTTTCAGTGCGCCGATCGGCTGAAGTGAAACCAACACCTAATCGGCATGAACAAATGTCAGGTGATGGTTCTTATCGGCCACGGCCTCGTCGATTAGACTTGGTTGGCTACTTGGCTCAGCCGAAACCGACTAGCCTTGCCTATATGCAAAATTAAGAACTATACATGCATATGAGCAGTTTTCTTTGCATGCTGACCATTTTTCCCTTTTTTGAAATCATAAAATATATTAGGACAGCAGGTCACCTCATTAAAAATCTTTCAGCCCCCTTAGGTACTCTGGAAGGAAATGAGTTCGTCTGGACCTGCTGCCTCGAGTTCATCACAAAATTACATCATGATGGAGTTTATCTAGGAGGAAACTAGGGGCTCATTGACCCAATTACAAGGTATCTTACTAGTATACGAACTGTGAGCCAACATATGAGCAATCTGATTAGCCTCCCTCTGAACATGTCCTACCGACACATTCCCAATGCTTGCCATCTTGTCAATGCACTCCGCGAAAATCGCCGTCTGGGCACTACACCACGCGCCTCTCTCATTGAAAGCATCAACAATCTCCATACAATCAGACTCAGCCCGCAATCTATTACAACCCATCTGGATAGCCATCTGAAGACCCTCCTTCAATGCTATAGCCTCCGCCATTACCGCTGAGTCAACGTTAGCCAGGAACATAGAAGATGCCACAATGAATTCACCCCTTGCATTGCGCAAACCGCACCAGTCGCTCCAGCTTTACAGTCATCGTTGAAAGAAGCATCCACATTTAGCTTCACAGACCCCCCCCCCCCCCTCTCCGTCCTAGACCATTTGATCCCGCCACTAGGAGCTTGTTTGCCATAAACTTTAGAGGCATTAGCAACAATAGACAAAATAGAAAATCTGCATTTAATTATAGGAGGAGTGCTCTCATTATGAGTTCGTTGTCGCCGGAGCCACCACAAGTACCAACATGTCGTGATCACCACTTCCTTCAAATTAACCGCGGTAAAGCCTTGGATATTGTTATCCGACTGACACAGAATATGTTCCAATATTGCCGATGCAGCTGTATCCAAAACAATTGCATCTGAAATCATATGTTGGAGTTCCATGACATCCAAAAGTTGTTTCGCAGCAGGGCATAAGAACAGCAGATGACAGATATCTTCTGCATCTAACTAACAAACCGGGCATTCGCTACTCTCACCGATATGACGATCAGCCAGAATACACTTCACTGGAATAATCCCATGCAGCGCCCTCCAGACCTCCAGACGATTTTTTTTTTATCTTACTTGGAACTTTAACAGGGGCGCTAGAACGGTCGCGCGGCATAAAAACCGCCGGTTTGCAGAGTGCGGGAGCAAAATCGCCGCTCCAGCAGGCACTGCAAACGGCGCGGCCCTGTAAATTTTTTTGGGCGCGGGCGGGTTTGCGCCATCGCGTGCGCTATACTTTGTGCGCCGCCTCCAGCGCGCGGCATCGCTCGTCCACGCGCGAAGAAACCCCGCGCTGAATTTTCCCCTTCCGCCTCGCCGCCCGACCGCGCAATCTTCCGTCTCCGCGCGGCCGCCGGCGCAATCCCGACGATGGACGAGCCCTCCGGCAACCCAGCGACCCCACCCTACTCCGTCCCGCCCTTCGCCGCAGCCGCCGCGTCCGCAGCGCCGGTGCCCATTGCGGCAAACCCTAGCGGTGGCGCCGACGCCGGCAACACAACGGCTGCTGCTCGTGCGCTCTTCGTTCAGTCGCGCGGGACGCTCCACACAGGCGCCGCCGCCGCGCAGATGGCAGCCGCGCGGGCGTCGCCGAGGAGGAAGGCGTCGTCGAACAAATGGCCATACATCGCCGAAGAAACCGAAGGCGCCCGCTGATACGTCTCCGACGTATCGATAATTTCTTATGTACCATGCCACATTATTGATGATATCTACATGTTTTATGCATACTTTATGTCATATTTATGCATTTTCCGGCACTAACCTATTAACGAGATGCCGAAGAGCCGATTCTTGTTTTACGTCGTTTTTGGTTTCGAAATCCTAGTAAGGAAATATTCTCGGAATTGGACGAAATCAACGCCCGGGGGCCTATTTTTACACGAAGCTTCCGGAAGACCGGAGGGGAGATGAAGTGGGGCCACGAGGTGGCGACACAACAGGGCGGCGCGGCCTGGGCCCTGGCGGCGCGGCCCTGGTGTGTGGGCCCCTCGTGACGCCTCTTGATCTGCCCTTCCGCCTACTTAAAACCTCCGTCGCGAAACCCCAGTACCGAGAGCCACGATACGGAAAACCTTCCAGAGACACCGCCGCCGCCAATCCCATCTCGGGGGATTCAGGAGATCGCCTCCGGCACCCTGCCGGAGAGGGGAATCATCTCCCGGAGGACTCTTCACCGCCATGGTCGCCTCCGGAGTGATGAGTGAGTAGTTCACCCCCGGACTATGGGTCCATAGCAGTAGCTAGATGGTCGTCTTCTCCTTATGTGCTTCATTGTCGGATCTTGTGAGCTGCCTAACATGATCAAGATCATCTATCCGTAATGCTATATGTTGTGTTTGTCGGGATCCGATGGATAGAGAATACTATGTTATGTTGATTATCAATCTATTACCTATGTGTTGTTTATGATCTTGCATGCTCTCCGTTATTAGTAGAGGCTCTGGCCAAGTTTTTACTCTTAACTCCAAGAGGGAGTATTTATGCTCGATAGTGGGTTCATGTCTCCATTAAATCTGGGACAGTGACAGAAAGTTCTAAGGTTGTGGATGTGTTGTTGCCACTAGGGATAAAACATTGATGCTATGTCCGAGGATGTAGTTATTGATTACATTACGCACCATACTTAATGCAATTGTCTGTTGTTTACAACTTAATACTGGAAGGGGTTCGGATGATAACCTGAAAGTGGACTTTTTAGGCATAGATGCATGTTGGATAGCGGTCTATGTACTTTGTCGTAATGCCCAATTAAATCTCACTATACTTATCATATCATGTATGTGCATTATCATGCCCTCTCTATTTGTCAATTGCCCGACTGTAATTTGTTCACCCAACATGCTATTTATCTTATGGGAGAGACACCTCTAGTGAACTGTGGATCCCGGTCCTATTCTTTACATCTGAAATATAAATCTACTTCAATACTTGTTCTTTACTGTTTTCTGCAAACAATCATCATCCACATATACATCTAATCCTTTGTTACAGCAAGCCGGTGAGATTGACAACCTCACTGTTACGTTGGGGCAAAGTACTTTGGTTGTGTTGTGCAGGTTCCATGTTGGCGCCGGAAACCCTGGTGTTGCGCCGCACTACATCCCGCCGCCATCAACCTTCAACGTGCTTCTTGGCTCCTCCTGGTTCGATAAACCTTGGTTTCTTTCTGAAGGAAAACTTGTTACTGTACGCATCACACCTTCCTCTTGGGGTTTCCAACGGACGTGTTGATTGCACGCATCAAGCACATTTTTTGGCGCCTTTGCCGGGGAGATCAAGACACGCTGCAAGGGGAGTCTCCACAATCCAATCTCTTTACTTTGTTTTTGTCTTGCTTTATTTTATTTACTGTCTTGTTTGCTGCATTATATCAAAACACAAAAAAATTAGTTGCTAGCTTTACTTTATTTACTCGTCTTGCACTCTATATCAAAAACACAAAAAAATTAGTTACTTGCATTTATTTTATCTAGTTTGCTTTATTTACTACTCGCTAAAATGGGTACTCCCGAAAATACTAAGTTGTGTGACTTCACAACCACAAATAATAATGATTTCTTATGCACACCTATTGCTCCACTCCGCTACTACAGCAGAATTCTTTGAAATTAAACCTCGCTTTACTCGAATCTTGTTATGAGAGAGCAATTTTCTTGTGTTAGTTCTGATGATGCTGCTGCCCATCTCAATAATTTTGTTGAATTGTGTGAAATGCAAAAGTATAAAGATGTAGATGGTGACATTATAAAATTAAAATTGTTTCCTTTCTCCTTAAGGGGGAGAGCTAAAGATTGGTTGCTATCTCTGCCTAGAAATAGTATTGATTCTTGGACTAAATGCAAGGATGCTTTTATTGGTAGATATTATCCTCCTGCTAAAATTATATCTTTGAGGAGTAGCATAATGAATTTTAAACAATTGGATAATGAGCATGTTGCACAAGCTTGGGAAAGAATGAAATCTTTGGTTAAAAATTGCCCAACCCATGGACCGACTACTTGGATGATCATCCAAACCTTTTATGCAGGATCTGAACTTTTCTTCGCGGAACCTATTGGATTCAGCTGCTGGAGGTACCTTTATGTCCATCACTTTGGGGGCGGCAACAAAGCTTCTTGATGATATGATGATAAATTACTCCGAATGGCACACGGAAAGAGCTCCACAAGGTAAGAAGGTAAATTCTGTCGAAGAAACCTCTTCCTTGAGTGATAAGATTGATGCTATTATGTCTATGCTTGTGAATGGTAGGACTAATGTTGATTCTAATAATGTTCCGTTAGCTTCATTGGTTGCACAAAAAGAACATGTTGATGTAAATTTCATTAAAAATAACAATTACAATAATTCTAGGCCATATCCTGCTAGTGGTAACTATTATGGTAGATATGTTTCACCTAATGAGGAAAAGATGTTAGAAATTGAAAGATCCACCAAGAGCTTTATGCAATCACAATATGAGCAAAACAAATTGTTTACTAAAACTATGAATGAACAATCTACCTTGTTGAAGAAAATAGGAAATCAACTTGAAAATCTGAATATGGAGATTTACGGGTTGCAAACTAAACTTGCAAATGCCGAAAACCGAATCTCATACATGTCGCAGTCACAATCTTCTTTAATTAATAAAATGGCTGCTAAACCTGAGGATATTGAAAATAAAATTGTTACTACAGCAAATGCCATCCAAGTTAGAATTAATGAGAATATAAGATTGATGGCTGAATTGCATGCTAGGTGGGAAAAAGAAGAAAATGAAAAACTAGCTAAAGAGAATAATGTAGCTAAAGTTTGGACTATTACCACCACTAGTAATGTTAATGATTCACATGTTGCTACACCTCCTACTATTAATGGTAAAATAATTGGTGTTGGCAATGTTACTACTCCTAGTGCAAAGCGTGCAAAATTGCATGAAACTCGCTAAAGCTGCTCGAAATTGATAAAACTGCTGAAATTTTTCAAAATATTGGGGATAATGATCCCATTGCTGTAGATCATAATGGTTTAGACTTTGATGATTGTCACATCTCTGAAGTTATAAAGTTCTTACAAAAGCTTGCTAAAAGTCCCAACGCTAGTGCTATAAATTTGGCCTTTACAAAACATATTACAAATGCTCTCATAAAAGCTAGAGAGGAGAAACTAAAACTTGAAACTTCTATTCCTAGAAAGTTAGAGGATGGTTGGGAGCCCATCATTAAGATGAAGGTCAATGATTTTGATTGTAATGCTTTATGTGATCTTGGTGCAAGTATTTCCGTTATGCCTAAGAAAATTTATGATATGCTTGACTTGCCACCATTGAAGAATTGTTATTTGGATGTTAATCTTGTTGATAATGCTACAAAGAAACCTTTGGGGAGAGTTGATAATGTTCGCATTACCGTTAACAATAACCTTGTCCCCGTTGATTTTGTTGTCTTGGATATTGAATGCAATGCATCTTGTCCCATTATATTGGGAAGACCTTTTCTACGAACTGTTGGAGCTATCATTGATATGAAGGAAGGTAATATTAAATATCAATTTCCTCTCGAGAAAGGTATGGAACACTTCCCTAGAAAGAGAATGAAGTTACCTTTTGATTCTATTATTAGAACAAATTATGATGTTGATACTTCATCTCTTGATAACACTTGATATACACTTTTGCGCTTAGCTGAAAGGCGTTAAAGAAAAGCGCTTATGGGAGACAACCCATGTTTTTACTACAGTACTTTTATTTTATATTTGAGTCTTGGAAGTTGTTTACTACTGTAGAAACCTCTCCTTATCTTAGTTTTTTGCATTGTTGTGCCAAGTAAAGTCTTTGATAGTAAGGTTCATACTAGATTTGGATTACTGCGCAGAAACAGATTTCTTTGATGTCACGAATTTCGACCTGCCTCTCTGTAGGTAGCTCAGAAAAATATGCCAATTTACGTGCGTGATCCTCAGATATGTACGCAACTTTCATTCAATTTGAGCATTTTCATTTGAGCAAGTCTCGGTGCCTCAATAAAATCCGTCTTTACGGATCGTTCTGTTTTGACAGATTCTGCCTTTTATTTCGCATTGCCTCTTTTGCTATGATGGATGAATTTCTTTGTTTCATTAATGTCCAAGTAGCTTTGTGCAATGTCCGAAGTGTTAAGAATGATTATGTCACCTCTGAACATGTGAATTTTTATTATGCACTAACCCTCTAATGAGTTGTTTTGAGTTTGGTGTGGAGGAAGTTTTCAAGGATCAAGAGAGGGAGATGATACAATATGATCAAGGAGAGTGAAAGCTCTAAGCTTGGGGATGCCCCGGTGGTTCACCCCTGCATATTTTAAGAAGACTCAAGTGTCTAAGCTTGTGGATGCCCAAGGCATCCCCTTCTTCATCGACAACATTATCGGAGTTCCTCCCCCGAAACTATATTTTTATTCCATCACATCTTATGTGCTTTGCTTGGAGCGTCGGTTTGTTTTTGTTTTTGTTTGAATAAAATGGATCCTAGCATTCATTGTGTGGGAGAGAGACACGCTCAGCTGTTGCATATGGACAAATATGTCCTTAGGCTTTACTCATAGTATTCATGGCGAAGGTTGAATCTTCTTCGTTAAATTGTTATATGGTTGGAATCGGGAAATGCTACATGTAGTAATTCTAAAATGTCTTGAATAATTTGATACTTGGCAATTGTTGTGCTCATGTTTAAGCTCTTGCATCATATACTTTGCACCCATTAATGAAGAAATACATAGAGCTTGCTAAAATTTGGTTTGCATATTTGGTCTCTCTAAAGTCTAGATAATTTCTAGTATTGAGTTTTGAATAACAAGGAAGACGGTGTAGAGTCTTATAATGTTTACAATATGTCTTTTATGTGAGTTTTGCTGCACCGGTTCATCCTTGTGTTTGTTTCAAATAACCTTGCTAGCCTAAACCTTGTATCGAGAGGGAATACTTCTCATGCATCCAAAATCCTTGAGCCAACCACTATGCCATTTGTGTCCACCATACCTACCTACTACATGGTATTTATCCGCCATTCCAAAGTAAATTGCTTGAGTGCTACCTTTAAATTTCCATCATTCTCCTTTGCAATATATAGCTCATGGGACAAATAGCCTTAAAAACTATTGTGGTATTGAATATGTACTTATGCACTTTATCTCTTATTAAGTTGCTTGTTGTGCGATAACCATGCTCCTGGGGACGCCATCAACACTTTGTTGAATATCATGTGAGTTGCTATGCATGTCCGTCTTGTCCGAAGTAAGGGAGATTTACCACTCATTTAATGGTTAGAGCATGCATAATGTTAGAGAAGAACATTGGGCCGCTAACTAAAGCCATGAATCATGGTGGAAGTTTCAGTTTTGGACATATATCCTCAATCTCATATGAGAACATTAATTTTTGCTACATGCTTATGCATTAAAGAGGAGTCCATTATCTCGTTGTCTATGTTGTCCCGGTATGGATGTCTAAGTTGAGAATAATCAAAAGCGAGAAATCCAAATGCGAGCTTTCTCCTTAGACCTTTGTACCAGCGGCATAGAGGTACCCCTTTGTGACACTTGGTTAAAACATGTGTATTGAGATGATAATCCCGGTAATCCAAGCTAATTAGGACAAGGTGCGGGCACTATTAGTACACTATGCATGAGGCTTGCAACTTGTAAGATATAATTTACACGATACATATGCTTTATTACTACCGTTGACAAAATTGTTTCATGTTTTCAAAATAAAAGCTCTAGCACAAATATAGCAATCGATGCTTTCCTCTTTGAAGGACCTTTCTTTTACTTTTATGTTGAGTCAGTTCACCTATTTCTCTCCACCTCAAGAAGCAAACACTTGTGTGAACTGTGCATTGATTCCTACATACTTGCATATTTCACTTGTTATATTACTTTGCATTGACACTATCCATGAGATATACATGTTATAAGTTGAAAGCAACCGCTGAAACTTAATCTTCCTTTGTGTTGCTTCAATACCTTTACTTTGATTTATTGCTTTATGAGTTAACTCTTATGCAAGACTTATTGATGCTTGTCTTGAAGTACTATTCATGAAAAGTCTTTGCTTTATGATTCATTTGTTTACTCATGTCATTACCATTGTTTTGATCGTTGCATTCATTACATATGCTTACAATAGTATGGTCAAGGTTATGATGGCATGTCACTCCAGAAATTATCTTTGTTATCGTTTACTCGCTCGGGACGAGCAGGAACTAAGCTTGGGGATGCTGATACGTCTCCGACGTATCGATAATTTCTTATGTTCCATGCCACATTATTGATGATATCTACATGTTTTATGCATACTTTATGTCATATTTATGCATTTTCCGGCACTAACCTATTAACGAGATGCCGAAGAGCCGCTTGTCGTTTTCTCGCTGTTTTTGGTTTCAGTAAATCCTAGTAAGGAAATATTCTCGGAATTGGACGAAATCAACGCCCGTGGGCCTATTTTTACACGAAGCTTCCGTAAGACCGGAGGGGAGACGAGTGGGGCCACGAGGTGGCGACACAACAGGGCGGCGCGGCCCAAGCCCTGGCCGCGCGGCCCTGGTGTGTGGGCCCCTCGTGACGCCTCTTGACCTGCCCTTCCGCCTACTTAAAGCCTCCGTCGCGAAACCCCCAGTACCGAGAGCCACGATACGGAAAACCTTCCGCAGACGCCGCCGCCGCCAATCCCATCTCGGGGGATTCAGAGATCGCCTCCCGCACCCTGCCGGAGAGGGGAATCATCTCCCGGAGGACTCTTCACCGCCATGGTCGCCTCCGGAGTGATGAGTGAGTAGTTCACCCCCGGACTATGGGTCCATAGCAGTAGCTAGATGGTCGTCTTCTCCTTATGTGCTTCATTGTCGGATCTTGTGAGCTGCCTAACATGATCAAGATCATCTATCCGTAATGCTATATGTTGTGTTTGTCGGGATCCGATGGATAGAGAATACTATGTTATGTTGATTATCAATCTATTACCTATGTGTTGTTTATGATCTTGCATGCTCTCCGTTATTAGTAGAGGCTCTGGCCAAGTTTTTACTCTTAACTCCAAGAGGGAGTATTTATGCTCGATAGTGGGTTCATGTCTCCACTAAATCTGGGACAGCGTGATGAGAAAGTTCTAAGGTTGTGGATGTGCCGTTGCCACTAGGGATAAAACATTGATGCTATATCCGAGGATGTAGTTATTGATTACATTACGCACCATACTTAATGCAATTGTCCGTTGTTTACAACTTAATACCGGAAGGGGTTCGGATGATAACCCGAAAGTGGACTTTTTAGGCATAGATGCATGCCGGATAGCGGTCTATGTACTTTGTCGTAATGCCCAATTAAATCTCACTATACTTATCATATCATGTATGTGCATTGTCATGCCCTCTCTATTTGTCAATTGCCCGACCGTAATTTGTTCACCCAACATGCTATTTATCTTATGGGAGAGACACCTCTAGTGAACTCGTGGATCCCGGTCCTATTCTTTACATCTGAAATATAAATCTACTCGCAATACTTGTTCTTTACTCGTTTTCCGCAAACAATCATCATCCACATTATACATCTAATCCTTTGTTACAAAGCAAGCTCGGTGAGATTGACAACCTCACCGTTACGTTGGGGCAAAGTACTTTGGTTGTGTTGTGCAGGTTCCACGTTGGCGCCGGAATCCCTGGTGTTGTGCCGCACTACATCCCGCCGCCATCAACCTTCAACGTGCTTCTTGGCTCCTCCTGGTTCGATAAACCTTGGTTTCTTTCTGAGGGAAAACTTGCTAATGTACGCATCACACCTTCCTCTTGGGGTTCCCAACGGACGTGTTGATTGCACGCATCACCCGCCTCCCGCCGGCCGCAGCCTCCACCGCCTCCTCCACCGACGAACCAGACGCCGCCAGCGCCTCCGTCCGGCAACCCCGCGGGCGCACATACGGTGCATGATGAAATGCCCGAGAGGTAAAAAAACACAAATTTTCATCCAAATTTTAGTTTAGATGCATTCATAGCCGGAGAATAATGAATTTCATTGCAATGTAGAGTCGATGATGACACATTCATGGAGACAATGAATGTTGGATCTTCGTTTATGCATGATGAGGCCGTTGAGGGATATGAGGAATATGAGGATGTAGATGAGGAAGGAGAAGGGTTGATCGAACCTCGCCATCCTGGTCGGTCGGCGAACTACACCATAGCGGAGGACAAGTTGCTTTGCAAGACGTGGTTGACAATTGGAATGGATCCAACAACCGGTTCCGATCAAACAAGAGAAACATATTGGATGAGGATGACGGAGTACTTCAACACACACAACACAAGTGGGAACGAGCGAACCATGCGCTCACTTCGGTCCAGTTGGTCCGGCATCAACACCGATTGCCAAAAATGGGCGGGCATGAAAGCCAACGTCGATGTTCTTAATCCAAGTGGCACAAATGAGAATGATAGGGTAAGCCATTCTACTACTATGCTGACCATATGGCTCATATGTGAAGAATACGTTTCTAGTTCATATAGCTCATTTATTATCTTTTGCTTGCTTTGTAGAACTCTATGGCTCAAGGATTGTTTAGGGATGTGGGAAGAAGAACAAGAAAGGTAACAAGATTCTTGGCAAGGCATTCACCTTGCATCATTGCTATGAAGTGCTAGGAATGAAGAAAAGTGGAAGACCCGCGGCAAGTTGGATGCGGCAACTATAGCGGCCAATGCTACCGGTGATGCAACAATCATCGATGATGATGATTCAAGTGACGAAGGCAAGAAGAGAAGCTCCACTCCTCACTCGGTCAATGATACGTCTCCGACGTATCGATAATTTCTTATGTTCCATGCCACATTATTGATGATATCTACATGTTTTATGCACATTATATGTCATATTTATGCGTTTTCCGGAACTAACCTATTGACGAGATGCCGAAGGGCCGCTTCTCGTTTTCTGCTGTTTTTGGTTCCGGAAATCCTAGTAAGGAAATATTCTCGAATCGGACGAAATCAAGACCCAGCATCCTATTTTGCCCGGAAGCATCCAGAACACCCGAGAACCGCCAGAGAGGGGGCACGGGCCCACGGGACCATAGGCCGGCGCGGCCTGGGTGTGGCCCGCGCCACCCTATGGTGTCGCCGCCTCTTCGACCCTCTGACGCCGCCTCTTCGCCTATAAGAAGTCCCCAGACCTAAAACCTCGACACGGAAGAACCACGATACGGAAAACCTTCCAGAGCCGCCGCCATCGCGAAGCCAAGATCTGGGGGACAGGAGTCTCTGTTCCGGCACGCCGCCGGAACGGGGAAGTGCCCCCGGAAGGCTTCTCCATCGACACCGCTGCCATCTCCACCGCCATCTTCATCACCGCCGCTCGCTCCCATGAGGAGGGAGTAGTTCTCCATCGAGGCTCGGGGCTGTACCGGTAGCTATGTGGTTCATCTCTCTCCTATGTACTTCAATACAATAATCTCATGAGCTGCCTTACATGATTGATATTCATATGATGATGCTTGTAATCTAGATGTCGTTATGCTAGTCAAGTGAATTTTACTTATGTGATCTCCGGAGACTCCTTGTCCCACGTGTGTAAAGGTGACGAGTGTGTGCACCGTGTGGGTCTCTTAGGCTATATTTCACGGAATACTTATTCACTCGTTATGAATGGCATAGTGAAGTGCTTATTTATATCCCTTTATGATTGCAATGTGTTTTGTATCACAATTTATCTATGTGCTACTCTAGTGATGTTATTAAAGTAGTTTATTCCTCCCGCACCGGTGTAATGGTGACAGGGTGTGCATCCGTGTTAGTACTTGGCGTATGCTATGATCATGATCTCTTGTAGATTGTGAAGTTAACTATTGCTATGATAGTATTGATGTGATCTATTCCTCCTACATAGTGTGAAGGTGACAGTGTGCATGCCTGTGTTAGTACTTGGTTTAGTCGTGTTGATCTTTCTTGCACTCTAAGGTTATTTAAATATGAACATTGAATTGTGGAGCTTGTTAACTCCGGCATTGAGGGTTCGTGTAATCCTACGCAATGTGTTCATCATCCAACAAAAGAGTGTAGAGTATGCATTTATCTATTCTCGTTATGTGATCAATGTTGAGAGTGTCCACTAGCGAAAGTCTAATCCCTAGGCCTTGTTCCTAAATATCGCTATCGCTGCTTGTTTACTTGTTTCTATCGCGTTACTATCGCTACCATATTACCACCATCAACTACACGCCGGCAAGCTATTTTCCGGCGCCGTTACTACTGCTCATATTCATTCATACCACCCGTATTTCACTATCTCTTCGCCGAACTAGTGCACCTATTAGGTGTGTTGGGGACACAAGAGACTTCTTGCTTTGTGGTTGCGGGGTTGCATGAGAGGGATATCTTTGACCTCTTCCTCCCTGAGTTCGATAAACCTTGGGTGATCCACTTAAGGGAAACTTGCTGCTGTTCTACAAACCTCTGCTCTTGGAGGCCCAACACTGTCTACAAGAATAGAAGCTCCCGTAGACATCAGTCAACAATGGGCGGAGGAATGTGCTTGGTAGGAAGACCGCCAAAGATATGAAGGGAAAGAAGGCCGGAGATGATGATATTGCAATGGCTATGGAAAGGATTGCAAATGCACGGTTGCAAGCAAATGAAGATAGGAAGATGGCAAGAAACTTGGAGAAAGAGGCTATGGATGCTATTGAAGCTCGGAGAGCCTCTTTAGAGGAGAGGATTGCCGCCAACAAGGAGAGGAAGTTGGCTTTGGAGGAGAAGAGGCAAGCCACCGAGGAGCATCTACGCCTAGCGGAGGAGGAGAGGAAGCTTTTCTTCATGGATACTTCCCAAATGGATGAGAGGCAAAAGGAGTACATCAACCTTTCTCGCAACGAAGTGTTGGCCAAGAAGAGATTGTTGATGGCCAACATGGACACACCCATGGCTGGCATGTTTGGAGGAGGCATGCCGACGTTTGGAGGAGGCATGGGAGGCATGGCCGGCATGGGAAGCATGCCCATGCCCGCCATGGGAGGCATGGCCGGCATGGGAGGCTATGGAGCCATGGCCGGCATGGGAGAACCAAGCTATGGAGGAGTGTTTGGAGGGACTATGGGAGGCTCGGTGAGTGGTGTGTATGGGACTATGGGAGCACTGATACGTCCAAAACGTATCTACTTTCCCGAACACTTTTGCTGTTGTTTTGCCTCTAATTTGTGTATTTTGGATGCAACTAACACGGACTAACGCTGTTTTCAGCGAAACTGTTCGGTGTCTCGTTTTTGTGCGGAAATCCAACTTTCGGGAAAAACCTCGGGATTTTGACGGAAGGCCCTATTTTCCCGGAAAACTCACGGAGCCGGAAGGGCAAGTCGGGTGGAGGCCCGAGGGCCCCACACCCTAGGGCGGCGCGGCCCGGGAGGGGGCGCGCGGCCCTAGCGTGTGGCCCCCTCGGCCGGCCTCCGACGCCCTCCTTTGGACTACTTATCGGCCTCGACCTAAAAACGCACGGGGAGAAGTCGAAGTCGCCAGAAACCCTCCAGAACGCCGCCACCTCGCGAAACTCCGTCTCGGGAGCCAGAAGTCTCCGTTCTGGCACTCCGCCGGACGGGGAATTGGAGGAGATCATCGCCGCCATCACCACCGACGCCTCTTCATCAACCAGCCATGTTTCCCCCATCCATGTGTGAGTAATTCCCCCGCTGTAGGCCGAAGGGGATGGTAGGGATTGGATGAGATTGGTCATGTAATAGTGTAAGATTGTTAGGGCATAGTGCCTAGTGTCCGTAATTGGTACTTTGATGATATTGTTGCAACTTGTTATGCTTAATGCTTGTCACTAGGGCCCGAGTGCCATGATCTCAGATCTGAACATGTTATTATTTCATCATGATATTCATTGTTTATGGTCTTACTCGCAAGTTGTATACACATGTCGTCGTCCGGAACCAATGGCCCCGAAGTGACGAAATCGGGACAACCGGAGGGGATGGTAGTGATGTGAGGATCACATGTGTTCACGGAGTGTTAATGCTTTGCTCCGGTACTCTATTAAAAGGAGTACCTTAATATCCGATAGATTCCCTTGAGGCCCGGCTGCCACCGGCTGGTAGGACAAAAGATGTTGTGCAAGTTTCTCATTGCGAGCACGTACGACTATAATTGGAACACATGCCTATTGATTGCTTTGTACTTAGACACCGTTTTATTATTATCTGCAAATGCCCTACTTGATTGTTACATGAGTTTCTCTCATCCATGCAACGCCCGTTATCCGTCCCCGTGCCTACGGTATTTTAATCCTGCTGTTTACTATAATCACTACCGCTGTCTCTCGTTACTCTGCTGCTGTTATTTCACTCATCGCTATCGCTATAAAACTATTACTACTCGATAAACTCTTGCGAGCAAGTCTGTTTCCGAGTGCAGCTGAATTGACAACTCCGCTGTTAAGGCTTTCAAGTATTCTTTGTCTCCCCTTGTGTCGAATCAATAAATTGGGTTTTACTACCCGCGAAGACTCGCTGCGATCCCCTATACTTGTGGGTCATCAAGACTCGTTTTACGGCGCCGTTGTCGGGGAGCATAGCTTTATTTGGAAGTTCACTTGGATTAATATTGTTCGCTGCAAATTCTCCATCATGGGTAAATCTCGCGATCCTAAAGTCGCCATATTACCATCCACTACAAGAAAAGGTACAACTACGAGTACCTCTGTCTGCTCTTGATTCACCATCTCGTGATTGATAAACTTGTTTCACCGCCACATGCTTCACATGCTGGTACTTCTGCTGAATCTGAAAACTCTCATAATATTGATAATATTTCTGCTGTGCTTGATGATAGTGGTTCATTGGGATCTTTTCTAGATGCTACAATTGCTAAGTCTAGACAAATTGAAAATGCTGAAACTCCTGATGGTACTACACCTGTTAGTTCACCTGAACTTGATTATTTTAGTGATGATCCTGATGAAGATTATGTGGAGCTTAATGATGATCTTATTAATAGATGCAATGCTACTGCTGATGCAAGTAAAATTAAAAAGTTCCTCACACAATATACTTGTTAGACATAAGTTATCTCCCGATCCTAAATTTGCCACATCTCCTATATGCATTAAGGATAAAGATTATGATTTTCCCCTTGATCTATCTCATATAGCTATTGTAGAGAAAGCACCCTTTTGTGGTACCGAAAAAGAAAGTGCTCGTAGAACACATGATTGAACTTTCTTCTATGAGTAGCTTGTTTTCTGATGATATCAAGATGCGTACTTACTTTGTCGCTAAATTTTTTCCTTTCTCATTAAAGCATGATGCTAAAACTTGGTATAATAATTTGCCTCCTGGTTCTATTAAAAATCCAACTGATTTGCGTGATGTTTTCTTTCGAAAATACTTTCCTGCTAGTGCTCAACATATTGCTTTACGAGAGAATTTATAGATTTGACCAGGGAGATGAAGAGAAATTGCCCGAGGCTTGGGCAAGATTTTGTTCTCTTATCGAGCTCGACCTCGGACATGATTTAGAAAAGAATGATCTACTTGATATATTTTATAGTGGACTAACCATTGAGTCTAGGGCATATTTGGATAGTTGTGTCTGGTTGTGTTTTCGGAAAAGAACTCCGGACGAAGCTGAAGAATTATTGGCTAAAATAGGCCGGAATCATGATGATTGGACTACGCCCGAACCAACTCCAACGCCAATATTGAAGAAGAGGGGTTTAATTAAATTGAATGATGAAGATATGAGGGAAGCCTAGAAGTCTCTCAAGGAGAAAGGTATTAAATCTGAAGATGTGAGGAATCTACCTCCCATAGAAGATATATGTGAGATAATTCCCCCTTCATCCATGATTGAGGTAAACTCCCTTCAGCGCTTTTCTAGGGAAGATATTCCGTATTCAAAACCTCCTGCACAATGCTTAGATGAGTTTGATAATTATATTGTTAAGCAAGAAAATTTTAATATGAGAGTAGAGAATCATCTAATGGAAAATTCTCAAGCTATTAGCAATTTGCATGATATTGTGGAGAGAACCTCCAATGATGTTAAGATGCTTGTTAAACATTTTCAAATGGTTCAAACTCAAATTGATCAACTCACTAAAGTGCAAAATGACTTATTACAAAATAATTCTAAAGAGAAACATGCTTATGAAGTAACAACTAGAGGTGGTGTCTCTACCCAGGATCCTCTATATCTCGAAGGGCATCCCAAAAGAATTGAACAAGATTCTCAACGCATTGAACCTAGAGCTCCATCTAAGAAAAAGAAGAAGAAACATAAAAATGTTGTAGAATCCTCTGAACCTGTTAATGATCCTAATAGTATTTCTATTTCTGATGCTAAAACTGAAAGTGGTAATGAACATGATAATAATAATGGTAATGATAAGAATGATGTTTCTGATAAAGAAGAGGTTGAAGAAGAACCTGAAAAGCAAGATAAAAATAAAAAGTATACTAAAGAAGATTTTATTGCTAAGAAACATGGTAATGAAAGGGAACCTTGGGTGCAAAAGCAAATGCCTTTTCCTGCTAAGAAACTAAAATCAAAGGAAGAAGAACACTATAATAAATTTTGTGATTGGATGAAACCTTTATTCTTGCAAATCCCTTTGACTGATGCTATTAAATTGCCTCCTTATTCAAAGTATATGAAAGATATTGTTACTAACAAAAGGAAAATCCCCAATGAGGAAATTTCCACTATGCTTGCTAATTACTCTTTCAATGGCAAAGTTCCAAAGAAGTTGGGCGACCTGGTATACCTACTATTCCTTGTTCTATTAAGAATAATTATGTTAAAACTGCTCTATGTGACTTGGGAGCCGGTGTTAGTGTTATGCCTTTTTCTCTTTATAGGAGACTTTACTTAGATAAGTTGATACCTACTGATATATCTTTGCAAATGGCTGATAAATCTACTCGCTATTCCTGTTGGTATATGTGAGGATGTTCCCGTTCAAGTTACTAATAACCGCTTGATATTAACTGATTTTGTTGTGTTGGAAATGCTCGAAGATGATAATATGTCTATTATTCTTGGGAGACCTTTTCTTAACACCGCAGGGGCTGTTATTGATTGCAATAAAGGAAAGGTTACTTTCAATGTTGATGATAAGGAGCACACCGTCTATTTCCCCAAGAGGATTGAAAAGGCATGCGGAGTTAACACTATTTCTAATGTGAGAACTATCAAGGTGGGAACTATTGATTGTCCAATATATGAGCCTAAAGAAGAATATCAAACTCTTGTGATTGGATCCATATCAATACAATACAAGGTAACATGATTGATTTGAGGTTTATTTCTTCATATGCTATGTAAAATTTATTTGGTGGCAAGACTTGATCAACCTTGTTAACAAATTCATTTTATATGCATAGAGGAGGTAAACAACATCTCTTTCTTCCTCCACTTGCTCTAGTTGCTGTAGCACTTTTTATTTGCAAAGTTCCTTAGTCATTTAGAGATTTCAAAATTTTTCCTAGCCAGTAATAATAAACTTAATACCCAGAAATGTGCATTTTTCAAAGTTTTCAAAAATTCGCAAAAATTACACCGTTGGTCCTATTTTTCGACGAGGCACCTGGGAGCACCTGGGGATGACCAGTGGGGCACCCCAGGGTGGCACCCCACAGCTGGCGCGGCCAGCAAGGGGGGCGCGCCACCCTGGTGTGTGGGCCCCCCTTTACCCCACTTTAGCATCTCTTCCTCCCACACTCTTCTCTCTCCCGGAGAAATCAACACCAGCTTCATCTCACTCGTGTTTTTGCTCAAGAACTCCAGATTTCTCGATCTCTTTGCTCAGCCCAGATTTCTGTCTGAGATTTGGCACATTTGCTCTTCGGTATGTGACTCCTTCGATTATCCAAGTAGAATTTTGTTTGGTGGAATATATCTTGCATATTTTGCTGCTGTAGGTAACATGTTTAGTGAGCTTGCATGCTTGTTCTAAGTGGTAGAAACTAGTTTTGATGCATGATTAGTACTCTAGCAAGTTCCTATGGTAGTTTCCCTCGATTATATGTCACCAAATCAAGTTTTATATTGTTTGTTGAAAAATTTCAGAAAATGGAAGGGAGTAGGCACCAACTCAACCAACAGGAATTGGAGGTGCAACAGGTCATGAGAGTTCACCGAGAAGAAGGAGTATACCCCACTTACTATCTGTGCGTGGATTTTATGATCGAGAAGTGCAGGGATCTTGCAGGATGTTCAAAGTTTAATCTCTCGTGCAGGGTTGGATGATTTTGTTGATGGTGAACCATGCCAATATGCAAAACTGACTATGTCGGTAGTGCAGGATTTTAAATTCAATTGGTCACGATCTAACCCCATGGTCCAATACAAAATTTATAATAAAGCTCGTCAACTTGCCATTCAATGATTTTTGTGCAAGCAATCAGAGTGCCGCAATGGGGATCATGCGAGAAGATAAAGGGATCGCCGCAAGAGTTCTTGGACCTTTTCAAGATGATTTGTCATGGAAGAAGCTTCTCAGAGGATGGTGGTAAAATCAGTAGCATTCATTTCCCAGCTATTCGTTACTTTGCTTATTTCATTACCAAGTGCGTTCTAGCAAGAAGGAACGGAAGTAAAATATCTATCCAGGATCTAGCCTTTCTAGCTGCTGCATTACAAGGTAATAGGACTTATAACTTGGGTACTTTGATAGCCAATAGACTTGCTACTAATCGTGAGAAGGGAGGAATTTGTGGAGGTCTCATCGCCTCTCGCTTATTAGCTATGCATAATGTAGAACCTCACCATCTTGATATTCAACTCCCCATAGAGAAACTTGACATAGTCTCCATGATTAAGCATGAATTTGTTTCGATTCGTCTAATTTGAGCAACCTGTCCTACAGAATAACATTTTACAAGAAATCTCGGACAATAACTAAGAAAACTGAAAAATTAGTAGGATTGCCTGCACCTGCTCTGTTTAACCTTGATTCCAGGGAGGATTGGTCAATCACGGAAGGTGAACTGAAGGCATACATAGAGAGAAATGGCCATCGTGCAAGAGACAACACGGATGAGGTCGAGGAACACCTCGACTCGTCATCAGATGCAGCAAGCTCTTCGCATCAACAAGTTGGGCATGAGGAGCCTCCACGTTTTTCTTCTGCATCGGTGCCTTATTATGACTGCTCCATGTACGACCCACCGGCATGGAACCCAGATCCTCGTTGGGGTTGATCTCCACTTAGGCTAAAAGCCTAAGCTTGGGGGGAGGTATACCGGCATCATTCATTCTTTGCATATTATGGTTGCTGGATATTTGTACATACTTGTTTAGTTTCTTTGAGTGGTTTTCTAATGAGAGGGAGATGATATTTGGGGAAGTGCTGCCTGAAAACAGATTCTGGACTGTTACTAGAAAAATTCGTGCGCACAGCCAGAACGTTATTTTGAGCTGCCAATTTTTGTGCATGTTCCCCAGGTTGTTATCTAACTTTCATTAGTTGAACACTTTTCTATCTGAGCAACGGAAGATTTTTGTAAAAATCTATTTCTGTACTGCTGTCAAGTTTTGGCAGATTTCTGTCATCTTGCTTTTCTGTGTTTCTTTTAATTTGCTATTTCTTGTTCTTGCTTTGTTTCTTTCCTAAAACACAAAAATACCAAAAATATTTCTGTTGTTTCTCTTCACCACTTGTTTACTTTAGTTTCTTGTATTTGTTTCGCTTTATTTGCTATTGATAGTTTGCTATAAGAAAACCCAAAAAGATTTTGCTTTGTTTGCTTGTTTCCTTTGGTTCTTGTTCTCAAATTCGAAAACACCAAAAATATTTGTTGTTCTTCTTTTGTTTGTAAAGTTCGTTATGAGTTCAATGGTCTTCGGTGGCTGGAGCGTGGTTTTCATTTCATATTATCCAAGCTACACAAGTGAAAGGCAATAATGACGATAATCGACAATCTGATTGTGGTGAGAGGCTGGTATGAACTCTATTTGTTTTCATTTTTGTACATATACTCATCCATGTGAGCATGCTTAGTTGGTTCATGTGAGGTATATGTCATTTAAGAAAGTCTAGTAGTTCATGATCTCTCATGTTTAGCTCCAATTTATTAATATGAGTAGCATGTCATGGATGTTTGCTTGCATTGTTTTATTCATAGATAGGTATGATATTGTGGTATCCTCCTCTGAATAATTCATTTGAATTAACTTGGCACATGCTCACGCATGCATATGACTGAACAAGAGTCAATTAAGCCTCAATGATTTACATTGCTTCAGAGTTCTTGTATCACTTTTATGCCTCAGTTAATTTATTTTGCCGCAAGCATGATTATGACGATTCATTGCTCTCTTGATTTGTCGCTCCCTAGTCTTTTGCTAGCCTTCACTTGTACTCGAGCGGGAACGCTGCTCGTGCTTCCAAACACATGAAAACCAAGTTATTCCGAGTGTCCACCATAAATACCTATGCATGGCATTTCAAACCATTCCAAGTAAATTCTCATGCGCTACCTTTAAACCTTCAAAATGCTTCTCAATTTGTGTTAATGTTTCATAGCTCATGAGGAAGTATGTGGTGTTTAACTTTCAACCTTGTCATTTACTCATTGACGGACTTCCATATGGACTAGTGGCACATCCGCTTATCCAATAATTTTGCAAAAAGAGCTCGCAATGGGGTTCCCAGCCCCAATTAATCAACTTTCATTAATAATTCTCTTCACATGTTTTGCTCTGATTCATCAGCAAGCAACTTAATTTTGCAAATAGACACTCCTCCATGGTATGTGATTGATGGAAGGCACCCGAGGATTCGGTTAGCCATGGCTTGTGTAAGCAAAGGTTGGGGGAGTGTCACCCATAATAAAACTAAAATACGTGTGTAAACAAAAGAGAAGAGGGATGATCTACCTTGCTGGTAGAGATAACGTCCTTCATGGGAGCCGCTCTTGAAAGTCCGGTTGGCGAGGTAGTTGGTGTACCCATTACCATTCGTTGACAACAGCAAACACCTCTCAAAATAATTTTACTCCTGTTTCAAATATGAAAAGCTCTAGCGCATGTTAATCCCTGCTTCCCTCTGCGAAGGGTCAATCTTTTACTTTTATGTTGTGTCTCCATCCTTTCTTTGAGCACTTTCTTGAGAGCACAACCTGTCATTCTTAGTGTAATATGCTTGTCTCAAAATATGATTGATTGTGGTATAACTTTGATGCTTTTACCTTTGACAATCACTATTTCTAGTCTTTCTATGAACTTCGGAGGTGCTCGAGCATTTATGTTTTGCTGATCAAATATGGGCAAGCGAGATACCACTCTATCATATTCTTTTATGAACACTGCAATCATGCTTATATACATGATTCATGATGCTTATTATTAATTGTTGGTACCTTTCCATGATTGGCATAGCTATTGGAAGATCTTATTTGCATGTATCTTATTATGAACTGCTTAAGTGTTAGCCATAGCATGAGAATATTTACATCATATGAACAAATGTGTTCGTGAAAGTTCTTTTATCGCTCAGTTGTTAACTGAATTGCTTGAGGACAAGCAATAAGCTAAGCTTGGGGGAGTTGATACGTCCAAAACGTATCTACTTTCCCGAACACTTTTGTCGTTGTTTTGCCTCTAATTTGTGTATTTTGGATGCAATTAACACGGACTAACGCTGTTTTCAGCAGAAGCTGTTCGGTGTCTCGTTTTTGTGCGGAAATCCAACTTTCGGGAAAAACCTCGGGATTTTGACAGAAGGCCCTATTTTCCCGGAAAACTCACGGAGCCGGAAGGGCAAGTCGGGTGGAGGCCCGAGGGCCCCACACCCTAGGGCGGCGCGGCCCGGGAGGGGGCGCGCGGCCCTAGCGTGTGGCCCCTCGGCCGGCCTCCGACGCCCTCCTTCGGACTACTTATCGGCCTCGACCTAAAAACGCACGGGGAGAAGTCGAAGTCGCCGAAACCCTCCGAACGCCGCCACCTCGCGAAACTCCGTCTCGGGAGCCGAAGTCTCCGTTCTGGCACTCCGCCGGGACGGGGAATTGGAGGAGATCATCGCCGCCATCACCACCGACGCCTCTTCATCAACCAGCCCATGTTTCCCCCATCCATGTGTGAGTAATTCCCCCGCTGTAGGCCGAAGGGGATGGTAGGGATTGGATGAGATTGGTCATGTAATAGTGTAAGATTGTTAGGGCATAGTGCCTAGTGTCCGTAATTGGTACTTTGATGATATTGTTGCAACTTGTTATGCTTAATGCTTGTCACTAGGGCCCGAGTGCCATGATCTCAGATCTGAACATGTTATTATTTCATCATGATATTCATTTTTTATGGTCTTACCCGCAAGTTGTATACACATGTCGCTGTCCGGAACCAATGGCCCCGAAGTAACGTAAATCGGGACAACCGGAGGGGATGGTAGTGATGTGAGGATCACATGTGTTCACGGAGTGTTAATGCTTTGCTCCGGTACTCTATTAAAAGGAGTACCTTAATATCCGAGTAGATTCCCTTGAGGCCCGGCTGCCACCGGTCTGGTAGGACAAAAGATGTTGTGCAAGTTTCTCATTGCGAGCACGTACGACTATAATTGGAACACATGCCTATTGATTGCTTTGTACTTAGACACCGTTTTATTATTATCTCGCAAATGCCCTGCTTGATTGTTACATGAGTTTCTCTCATCCATGCAACGCCCGTTATCCGTCCCCGTGCCTACAGTATTTTAATCCTGTTGTTTACTATAATCACTACTGCTGTCTCTGTTACTCTGCTGCTGTTATTTCACTACTCGCTATCGCTATAAAGCCGTTATTACCGATAAACTCTTGCGAGCAAGTCCGTTTCCAGGTGCAGCTGAATTGACAACTCCGCTGTTAAGGCTTTCAAGTATTCTTTGTCTCCCCTTGTGTCGAATCAATAAATTGGGTTTTACTACCCGCGAAGACTGCTGCGATCCCCTATACTTGTGGGTCATCAAGCACCACCGGGGAGGCTTCGTGTCTTCCATGAATGCTACTATTCCTCCTTCAACCCAAGATGACAAGGAAGAAGAAGAAGGTGTTGACTTGGAAATGCGGAAGTGTGATATGCATTTGTCATATGCAAATTGTGTGTTCCACTTTGTCCATTTGAACCATATGTTGTGTGTCGTTGTTGAACTACGTCATTTTGTGTGTCGTTCTTGAACTATGTGATGTGTGTTGCACTTTGTGTCCATTTATTCATGATTTATATGTGAATGTTTGATCATTTGAGATGCATAGTAGTGTAGAAAGCTATTTTCCGCGCCTGCGCGCGCTGTATTTTGGCGCGCCCGGCGGAGGACCATTTTTACCGCTCGCGCAAACGCTGCATTTTGGCGCGCCCGGCGGGGCAAAATCCGGCCCAGCGCGCGCCATGCGTTTACCGCGCGGCGAAACAGAGCTTTAGCGCGGCGACTTTTTGTGCGCCTGTTGGAGATGCTCTTAGACCGTCGGCCGACCGGGTTCTAGATTCGAAAATTTCTAAAATTGCATATTATTTATAAAAATGATTTAAAAATCATAATATTTTAAAAAAATCACCCGTAAGATCCCGCCCGTAAGGAAAATGGCAGGGCCTGTTTGGTGTTATTTTGGTGGTTGACTCTCCAGATTTCATGAGAACCCAAACCGAATACTACCACGAAGTCCATCTTGGTCAATAGAGCAATGAAAACTAAATTCTACATTTAACTACTTGTACAAGAAATTAATATTTGTCAATTCTCTCCCAACTGGATACAAATTAAACTTTTAAAAATCTGATGTATATTACGGAGATGCTCCCAATGTCGGGGGTGGTCATGCTCGGTTTTGAATGGAACGGTGGCACAAAAAAAGCCCATGAGCGTGGAGTTGGTCACACGGTCCAAACTAGTCTACGCTGGCAGGTCACCTGCGGTGCAAGTGGAGGGCAAATGGCCTTCACCGGTATCGGTGGCACTATTGATTTTGGTAAAAGAGATGAACAGATGAAAAGTGCGGTAACTAGTGCGGGGCAGATGTCCTCTTCCTCTGATAGCAATGGCAACCAGGGCCACGGCTACCACCCAAGCTCACACCGACGAGATGGGCATCAAAGATAGCACCTCGTGGTGCATGGACACATGCATGATGAACTTCAAGGATGCCATTGCGCTTGTGGACTGTGCTGCCATGACTTGGTTGTGTGTTGCGGGAACGAAACGACATAGCATCTTAGGATACAATTTTTACCCAGGTTTAGCGGCCTCCGGAACGTAAGATCATATGTCATATATATCTGCCATTGATGATGAGGGTATACACAGTATGTACAAAGAGGTGGTGGCTGTTGGGGATCTAAGAGGACTAGCTGCTTTGTCTTCGGGCTTCTTCTCTTCTTCGAGTGTTGTCCTTCTCCGATTCTAATGTCTAACCCCCTCTATATGTGGCCATGGTGCTTCTTTTATAGCTCAAGGTGATACCACAATGGGGATGGTGCTTCTCTTGACGGGAGGAAGAGATGGACACCTAGCTGCCTAGTTGTCTCGCATGCGCAGCCAGTTGGGAGAGAATTGACACATATTAATTTTTTGTAGACACCGCGTCTGGTTTCGTCGCCATATCCAGTCTGATCGACCGGCCGGCTGGATGCACGAGATCTTCTTGTCAGTCCAGTAAAGGTTACAAGTGGGTACCGAGGGAAGGATATGTGGATGAAGAAGACCAACCACATGCTCGAGGGACGTGGTTACATTGGAAAGCAGATAGTTTGCAGAACAGAGGATGATGGCTTCAACCAGAGGTGTGAATGTGGGAAGGACATGCTGACCAGGGAACAAGATGACCAACATGCTCTGCCTTTCTGGTTACTCAGAGAGGTTGAAACTATAGACCAAGGAAGAGGAAAATGCTCATTTAGCAAGGAGAGCTACACCTATGCATTGCATCATGCCAATGTCTGCAAAGGATTTTCTGAGGGTCCGCGTACGGTATGACCAGGGGAACCAATCTTCAAAACCCAGGAACTTGTGGATGTACATAAACAATTGGTTTACCTATTTCTTATCACCGGGTTCATTGCTTAAATATATATTTCTTCGGTAGTGAATGTCCCTTTTGGTTACAAATTGAATGACATCGTATAACTTAGGTGATTCATTCGGTGATGCTTATATCCCCTTTGTTAACTTGTTCCATTGTTAAAGTTGCAACTGTCAAAACACCTATATATGCTCTACATGCATGTTATTGGTCATTTAAGCCTCATTTGTGTTAATTGCAGAAAGAATGGTGCAACCATATATGTGAAAACTCCTAGAAATGCACTCATATTGGTAGGTTGCAAGATCCTTGTATCCAATTATCCTCCGAGATCGTTCAACGGAGTAGCAGTATTTTTGTTGAAGGGTAATCCCACTTGTAACTAAAGATGCAAGTGGGATGGGACAATCCGTCAATCCCGCCTCCCATCCCAGTAGCAAAACCAACTAATCCCGGTTTTTAGATCCCAATCAGTGACAGCTAGATTAGCAGTTTGATCCCACCTATCCCAGATTGTAGCGTGAGGCGTGTAAATAGGGATTCTCGCAACTGCATGCATGCTGCTAGTCATTCCCGTTGTGCATGCTGATACCAT
This sequence comes from Lolium rigidum, assembly GCF_022539505.1. Taxonomy (NCBI): domain Eukaryota; kingdom Viridiplantae; phylum Streptophyta; class Magnoliopsida; order Poales; family Poaceae; genus Lolium; species Lolium rigidum. The sequence goes on from NC_061509.1 coordinate 94,222,905, forward strand.
GGGCTTAGTTAGAGTAAATTGACCAATCGATGGGTCCCATGGGCAGCGTCTATCCCGCGTCCTATCTCCTGGTTACCCCGTTTAGTCCAACGGGCGGAGCAGGTGGGAGATGAAAATCCCATGTCCGCGCCCCTTGAATCTTTACTTGTCACCAAGTTGTATCAATGATATCATTGTTAGTGTCGTCTCCTCCCAATTGTTGGAATAGTGCCGATTTAGCCCATTACTCCTGTTTGATCTGAAATCCTTACAATATTACTTCCTCCGTTTCATAATTAATTCTTTTCCCGTACAGACATTTTTTGTGATAGGAGCCGCTACATATGCCGTGAGATTGTCATGGAACTGTGCTCGTTCGTTCAAGCGTCTGGGTCCACGAGGGTTCAACCCCGGCTAACCTCGGTCCACGCAGGTCCCGAAAGAATGGAGAGAGAGAAATCACGGACGTGGTACCGACGTGCTTTGATCAGCATCGCTTTGTCGCGGGGATGCACATGCGAAGCGTAGCCCTTTTTGTGCCCTGCCGTCATCGTCTGGTTTTCCTTGCATGGTCAGCACTCAGCGCTAGTGCTTTCGATCGATCGATTTGGGGCGTACGGGTCATCACGCACGGCTATGTAGAGTTGAGCACGTGAGTGCCGTATGCTCAGCTCCTACACATACCGTGCTCCGTGTGTGCATAAACCAAGACGAGGACCGGATACACGTCCACAGTCGATGTTATACATTCCATTTCCATCTACGGAGATACCGATCAGTCGGGAAGTAGCAATGGAGAGCCTAGCTACACCATCCTTTCTACGGAGTACTACTCAGCTTTTTGACCGGCAAACTCTGATCGATCGTAAAGATAGCTACCTTGAGAGTGACATGCTCGCGAGTCAACAATAATCCAAACTCGGTCCACGCAACTACTGAAAGAATCAAGGGAAAGAAAGTACAGTGCTACTCCCGACATGCTTTCACCAGCATCGCTTTGCCGTCATCGCCTGGTTTTTCTTGCATGGGCTCAGGGGCTGCACTGCCGTTCTCGTTCCATTTCGGCGTACGGATCACCACGCACGGCGCCGTGCTCCAGGGCAGGACGAGCGACGCTTCAGCACGTGCGAGGTATATGATCATCAGCTCCTACGTATTATACACGTATATATATTTATTTTTTTTAAACGGAGGCAAAAGCTTTGCCTCATCCATTCATTAAGCAGAAGGTGCCCGATTTTTAGGAGAAAATCGGACGAAAACCAACAACAACACAACAGTGCCAAGGCACACCCACAACCACCCACACTCCCGCGAGGGACACACCTAGCCATCCTGACTATCAACAAAAGCTACACAAGAAGCTCAAGTTAGCCTATGCCAAACAGATGGCCCTTCGAGGAGAGACCGGCAGCTCCGATTCTGAAGACGAGCCCCGGAGAGGAGATGAGCAAGACAAGCGCCGAATAGGACCTTCACCGGACCGCCCCTCGAAGGTCATCGTACACCGCCCAAGGGCAGCTTCGACTTCACAGCAAGAGGAGACCAGCACGAAGACATTCGGACACGCCGGGACGGAGCCGACTAACATGACCTTGCCGCAACCAGACCTTGGCCACCACCATCGTCGTTGCCTCACAAGCCTCCACCCGGAACACCCGCATCTCTGATTGACCTCCAGTCAACCCAGATGCTGTGTGTGTCCAGCCCGTCGGGGCACGCGAAGAGGATCGCTGGCTTCAAGACGACGCCCTCAAGAGGGGAAACGTTGATGGAACAACGTCGTCATCCGATCCCGCAAAGCGGGATCTAGGCTTTCACCCGGAGCCGTGAACCCGAGGCGAGCGAATGTCGGAGAGCTCCACAACCGCCCCCCAAGGAGGACGGCGACATCCGCGGACGTCGCGCGGTCAGGCTTTCGCTCGGAGCAATCGACCATCCACTTCCCCACGCGGCCGGACAGCAAGACGGAGACCGAAGCGTTGATGACCCACAAGTATAGGGGGTGTATCGTAGTACTTTCGATAAATAAGAGTGTCGAACCCAACGAGGAGCAGAAGGTGTTGACAAGCAGTTTCGATGAAGGATTCACTGTAAATGCTCACAGACAAGTATTCCGGGGGTTTTGATGTAACAGATGAATAAAGTACAAGTAAGTAAAATGCGAGAGAAATAATTGCAGCGAGTGGCCCAATCCTTTTTAGCACAAAGGACAAGCCGGTTTGTTTACTTATAATGACCAAACGTTCTCGAGGACACACGGGATTTTAGTCTAGTGCTTTAGCTACATACAGCTGATTAATCTTCATTGTTTTGATAAGTGTTGTGTGGGTGAACCTATGCTAATGTACCGCCCTTCCTAGGACTAATACATACTTGTGATTATACCCCTTGCAAGCATCCGCAACTACAAGAAAGTAATTAAGATAAATCTAACCACAGACCTTAAACTCTGAGATCCTGCGATCCCTCCTGCATCGATATACCAACGGGGGCTTAGGTTTCTGCCACTCCGGCAACCCCGCAATTGGCAAACGAGTACAAGATGCATTCGCCTAGGCCCATAAATGGTGAAGTATCGTGTAGTCGACGTTCACACGACACCACTAGAAGAATGACACCACAACTTAAATATCATAACATTGAATATTACTCAACCATAATTCACTACTAACATTTAGACTTCACCCATGTCCTCAAGAACTAAGCGAACTACTCACGAGACATCATATGGAACATGATCAGAGGTGATATGATGATGAATAACAATCTGAACATAAACCTTGATTCAATGGTTTCACTCAATAGCATCAATAACAAGTAGAAATCAATACCGGGAGAGTTTCCCCTATCAAACAATCAAGATCAAACCCAAATTGCTACAGCGGTGACGAGGTGCAGCGGTGGAGATGGCGGTGATGATGATGAAGATGATGGTGATGGTGATGGAGATGATGTCCAGCTTGATGGCGGTGACGATGGCGTCGATTTCCCCCTCCGGGAGGGAATTTCCCCGGCGGATTCCTCGCCCGCCGGAGAGCTCTTTTCTCTCGGTGTTCTCCGCCCCGCGAGGCGGCCGTGACTCTTCGCGACCTACCCTCCGGAGCTTAGGTTTTCGGGACGAAGGGTTTCGCGAAGAAAAGGAGGCGAAAGGGGCCGTGGGGCCCCCACACCACAAGGTGGCGCGGCCGGGCCATGGGCCGCGCCGGCCGTGGTCCGGCCCCACCATGGGTCTTCTCGGCTCCCCTTCCGGCCTTCTCCGTCATCCGGAAAAATAGGATTTTTGGTGAAATTTCCTTCCACGAGTTGATCTTCCGAAATATTGCATCCCGACGGTGCTTTTTCCAGCAGAATCCCGGCTCCGGTGCGCGATCTCCAAATAATCATGAAACATGCAAAATAGATGAAATAACATAAGTATTGTGTCCCAATATGAAATATATCAATGAATAACAGCAAATTATGATATAAAATAGTGATGCAAATTGGACGTATCAACTCCCCCCAAGCTTAGACTTCGCTTGCCCCAAGCGAAACTGAACTCGGTGAACAGGACCACATGTTTATGGAGTGAAGAGTCGATAAATAAAATACGGACAAGAAGCATCATATTCATTCACACAAGACATTATAGTAAACAACTTTCTCATATAACTCAACTTGAAACAAGTATAAGGTAATCACAAATAAAGGTGCATAAGAAATCATAATTGGTGATGGCAAACTTTGTTCTTGGTCAGAGAACAGTTAACAGATTATACTTATCTATTGAGCAGCGCTCTCATATTAAAACTTATGGTAAACTTGCATACTCAATCATATTAATCATTGATGACTTTCAAAGCTACATTCATTCAGGTAAAACTTGTACTAAACAAGAAAGAATAAAGACATGATGAAGCAAATCACAATATAATAGTTTGATCACAACAACTCAAATGCTTGCTTGAGATGGAGGGAAATAGGTTTACTGACTCAACATAAAGTAAAAGACAGGCCCTTCGCAGAGGGAAGCAGGGATTAAATCATGTGCTTGAGCTTTTTCAGTTTTGAAATCATATAAAGAGAATAAAAGTAAAGTTTTGAGAGGTGTTTGTCGTTGTCAACGACTGGTGGCGGGTACTCTAACCCCCTTGCCAAACAGACCTCCAAAGAGCGGCTCCCATGAAGGACGTTATCTCTACCAGCAAGGTAGATCATCCCTCTTCTCTTTTGTTTACACATGTACTTTAGTTTATTTAAGGATGACACTCCCCCAACCTTTGCTTACACAAGCCATGGCTAACCGAATCCTCGGGTGCCTTCCAACAATCTCATACCATGGAGGAGTGTCTATTGCAAAATTAAGTTGCTTACCGATGAATCGGGGCAAAACATGTGAAGAGAATTATTAATGAAAGTTGATTAATTGGGGCTGGGAACCCCGTTGCCGGCTCTTATTGCAAAATTATAGGATAAGTGGATGAAGCCACTAGTCCATTAGTGGAGGCTGCCTAACAAGACTGAAAGATAAAACACCACATACTTCCTCATGAGCTATAAAACATTGACACAAATAAGAAGTAATAAATTTTGAATTGTTTAAAGGTAGCACATGAAGTATTTACTTGGAGTGGCAGAAAATACCATGCAGTAGGTAGATATGGTGGACACAAATGGCATAGGTTTGGGTTCAGGTTTGGATGCACGAGAAGTATTCCCTCTCGGTACTGAGTCTTTGGCTAGCAAGGTTAAATAGCAAGCATAAGAGTTGAGGGAAACAAACAAATATACATGTGATAGAAACAATCATGCATCTTACTTGTAAGCACAAACAGTTTTAACTTCAGAATACTAAGCTAAGAACCGATAAGAAAGATAATAACATCTTCTACATGTATTTCCTCTATTCTTCTTAAACTCAAAGTGTTGTTGCTATTGACCATTGCTAAGTTTGCCAAAACCAAATAGATTTACTCAATGCTCCCAAAGTGGTACCGATACTAAAATCAAGATCAATTATATAGTAGAAATTGCAAACTAAAATAAGGTGTGCAATATGTAAATGATAAGACTTCTCATTAATATTTCATAACGATAACTCACACCAAGGGATACATAGACAAACTAAAGGAGAGATACTTCCACACCGCAACCCATCTTATACGATAACTTCCCTACTCATGATATGACACTACTTGATAGTAAAAAGTAAAAGGTAGTGATGATGTGATACCGCGGCACTCCCCCAAGCTTGGAACAAACCAAGGGGATGCCAATACCGATGATGAATCAATCCTTTGGCGATGGTGGTGATGAATTCTTGTCCTCAGACTTCCAAGATAGAGGCTCTCCATCAACAAATGACATCTTGGTCTCGGGAATCCTGAAACTAGCAGCACGGCTTATGTGTTTAAACCTGTTTTCATACTCACAGTTCGATTATGAACGTCATAGAGTTGAGCTTGGAGTTTGTTGGTGGTGTCGTGAAGTGAGAGGATGTCGCCCCATAGCTTTGCAGTTTCCTTCTCGTGTTCAGCAATGAGTTCAGACACAATCTTGTGGAAGATATCCACTTCACGCTCAGCCATCTTCTTGTAATTGAAGACCTCTTGTTCTAGCTTTTCCATCCTGTCTTCCAAGCTTCCTTCCCCTTTGGGACCCTGAACATCTTTGATCTGCAGTTTTCCCTCGACGAGCATCAACTCCTTTGGGTGCATCCTTAGCTCCTCCATGTACAAGTTGCCAACATCCTTGCAGGAGCTGTCCTTCGGAGTTCCCGACGAAGACATGATGGCTCTAGATCCGAAACAAATCCTGGCAGAAACAGCTCGAAACAAAACACGTCGAGAAAACGATATACGAACCTCCAGGGGTCCGGGGGATTATATAGTAATTTTTTTAGAACAAACGAAAAGTACCAGGTCGAACCAGAGTCGGAAAGGGGCGACGAGGCGGTGTCCTCATAGGTCGGCGCGGCCAGGATGGGGCCCGCGCCGGCCTATGGGGGCACGCCCTCGTGTGTCTCCTCCACTCCGTTTTGATCTCGTAATTTTTCATATTTTCCAAAAACAGCAAAAATATTGTTCGGAAAGTAAATTGCGAACTTTTCATTACCAAGCATCGTTACCTATTCAAAGTCGAATTCGGCGGACTCGTCAATTTGTCCTTTGATGAAAGCCTCCGGTGTTTCCACTTGAATAATATCAACATCAACATTATAAGAATCACCCGAGATATAATGCTTGAGTCTTTGTCCATTCACCACTTGCGTAGCATTGCCTTGGAGAGAGCTAATTTTAATTGCTCCTGAACGATACACCTCCTCAACAACATATGGTACTTCCCATTTCGAGAGTAATTTCCCTGCAAAGAGTCTGAGACGAGACCGATACAATAGGACTTTATCCCCAATATTAAACTCTCTTTTGATGATCCTTCTATCATGCCATTTCTTAACTTTCTCTTTAAAGAGTTTAGCATTTTCATAAGCTTCACTTCTCCATTCATCTAGAGAACTTAGTTGTAGCAACCTCTTATTACCGGCAAGTTTAGGATCTTTATTTAATTCTCTAACAGCCCAATAAGCTTTGTGTTCTAGTTCTAAAGGTAAATGACAAGCTTTTCCGTAAACCATTTTATAAGGTGACATTCCCATGAGGTTTTTATAAGCAGTTCTATAAGCCCATAGTGCGTCCTTCAATTTACTAGCCCAATTCTTTCTAGATTTATTAACGGTCTTTCCCAAAATAGATTTAATCTCTCTATTCGATAATTCTACTTGACCACTAGTTTGAGGGTGATAAGCGGAAGCAATTCTATGATTAATACCATACCTAGCAAGAGTTTTTCTAAAACCTCCATGAATAAAATGAGAACCTCCATCAGTCGTAATATATCTAGGTACTCCAAATCTAGGAAAAATAATATCTAAAAGCATTTTTAAAGAGGTCTCACCGTCAGCACTTTTTGTAGGTATGGCTTCCACCCATTTAGTAACATAATCAACAAGCAACAAGTATATGAGTGTTACCTTCGAAGAGGGAAAAGGTCCCATGAAGTCAAATCCCAACAATCAAACGGTTCAATAACAAGAGTATAATTCATAGGCATTTCATTGCGTCTGGAGATATTACCAACCCTTTGACATTCATCACAAGATAAAATAAACTTCCTTGCATCTTAGGAATTAGACGACGCTGAGGTTCAACAATAGGCTTCGCATCATCTTCCATATTAATTGCGTGTTGGCAAATAGAGGGAGAAATCCCCTTCAAGTCATCAAGAGTATAGCCAATAGCACCTCGGTGTTTCTTCAATATTTGCAATAATCTTTCTTCTTCAAACTCTGTAAGCTTAGAACTAATAATAACAGGATATATTTTCTTATCATCAATATGAGCATATTTAAGATTATCGGGCAAAGGCTTTAAATCAAAAACAGGATCTTCCTTTGGTGGCGGTGTTGTACCCAAATCTTCCACCGGTAAATCATGCTTGAGAATAGGTTGGCGAAGAAAAATTTCCTCAAGCTCATCTCTTTCTTTCCTAAAAACTTCACTCTCGCTATTCTCCAAATGTTGCTGCAAAGAATTATTAGGAACAAGAACAATAGATGCACACTGCTCCATTTTAAAATCATCACTAGGCAAATCAGCTTTATAAGGAGTTTTGGTAAATTTAGAGAAATTAAACTCATAAGATTCACCAGCAAATTTAGTCAAAATTTTCTCTTTCTTGCAATCTATAATAGCTCCACAAGTATTTAGAAAAGGTCTACCAAAAATGATAGGGCAATAATCACTAGCAGTGAGAACCAAGTACCAAAAAGTCAGCAGGATATTTAATCTTACCACATAGAACTTCCACATCTCGAACAATACCAATTGGAGAAATAGTTTCTCTATTAGCCAGCTGAATAACCACATCAATATCTTCAAGTTCACAAGAATCAATTTCGTGCATAATCTCCGTGTAAAGCTCATAAGGTATAGCACTAACACTTGCACCAATATCACATAAACCATAATAGCAATGATCACCAATTCTAACGAGATAGCATAGGAACACTAACTTGTTTGGGTTTATTAGGATGTGAAACAATATTAGAAGCATCTTCACGAGAAAATAATATGACCATCCTCCACATTTTCGAGTCACAAGATCTTTAACTATTGCAACAGCGAGGTTCAACTTTTATTTGTTCTTCAGGTTCTATAGGTTTCTTTTCACTTTTATGAACCGCACTATTTATAACAGAGTACCCCTTCATTTTAGCAGGAAAAGGAGTTTTTTCAATATAAGCTTCAGGAATAACATGATCAGCAGTTTCAACTACAACACATTTATTAATAGATGAATCAATTTTATCTTTATACGGTTCATGATACTTGTCAAAATTCTTCTTAGGCAATTCATAATGAGAGGCAAAAGCTTTATAAAGATTTGCAGCAACTTGAGAATCAAGACCATATGTAGCACTCATATTACGAAATTTATCGGTACCCATAAAAGCTTCAATGCATTTATAATCATAAATTATACCTGATTCTCTATCCTTGTCGTTCTCCCAACCTTCGGTATTTTCTTGGATCCGATCAAGAAGGTCCCTTTTAAACTCTTCTTTGTTGCGTGTAAATGATCCAGAACAAGAAGTATCCGAGCAAGGTCTTGTCTTGAAAAGAAAGTCTTGCATAGAAATTATCAATAATAACATTACCAGGAAGCTCATGAATGGGGCATTTGAGCATTAAAGACTTCAATCTCCCCCAAGCTTGGGCAATACTTTCTCCATCATGAAATTATCAATATATGCGGTTCCGATCTTTGTGAATTTCACTTGGAGGATAAAATTTGGAATAAAATAAAGGCACAATGTCCTCCCAATCAAGAGAATCACCATTCTTCAGCAATTTATACCAATGCGTCGCTTTACCAGACAGCGATATAGAGAATAGTTTCTTTCTAACTTCATTCATAGCAATACCTGCACATTTGAATAACCCGCATAATTCATGCAAAAACAGTAAATGATCACCAGGATGGACAGTTCCATCCCCTTCATAGCGGTTATCCATAACACGTTCAATAATTTTCATAGGTATTTTATATGGTATTACTTCCTCACCTGGCGCCTCATCCACTACCGTTGCAGTAGTAGTAGATTTCCCAAATAGAAATTGAAGAGAAGATCTCTCCATAATGACTTATAGCAGCAAGCAGAAATAAAATCAGCACAAACAGTAAAGGTTTTCCTTACCAATTCCACTTACCAATAGCGCTTCACTCCCCGGCAACGGCGCCAGAAAATAGTCTTGATGACCCACAAGTATAGGGGGTGTATCGTAGTACTTTCGATAAATAAGAGTGTCGAACCCAACGAGGAGCGAGAAGGTGTTGACAAGCAGTTTCGATGAAGGATTCACCTGTAAATGCTCACAGACAAGTATTCGGGGGTTTTGATGTAACAGATGAATAAAGTACAAGTAAGTAAAATGCGAGAGAAATAATTGCAGCGAGTGGCCCAATCCTTTTTAGCACAAAGGACAAGCCGGTTTGTTTACTTATAATGACCAAATGTTCTCGAGGACACACGGGATTTTAGTCTAGTGCTTTCGCTACATACAGCTGAATAATCTTCATTGTTTTGATAAGTGTTGTGTGGGTGAACCTATGCTAATGTACCGCCCTTCCTAGGACTAATACATACTTGTGATTATACCCCTTGCAAGCATCCGCAACTACAAGAAAGTAATTAAGATAAATCTAACCACAACCTTAAACTCTGAGATCCTGCGATCCCTCCTGCATCGATATACCAACGGGGGCTTAGGTTTCTGTCACTCCGGCAACCCCGCAATTGGCAAACGAGTACAAGATGCATTCCCCTAGGTCCATAAATGGTGAAGTATCGTGTAGTCGACGTTCACACGACACCACTAGAAGAATGACACCACAACTTAAATATCATAACATTGAATATTACTCAACCATAATTCACTACTAACATTTAGACTTCACCCATGTCCTCAAGAACTAAGCAAACTACTCACGAGACATCATATGGAACATGATCAGAGGTGATATGATGATGAATAATAATCTGAACATAAACCTTGGTTCAATGGTTTCACTCAATAGCATCAATAACAAGTAGAAATCAATACCGGGAGAGTTTCCCCTATCAAACAATCAAGATCAAACCCAAATTGCTACAGCGGTGACGAGGTGCGGCGGTGGAGATGGCGGTGATGATGATGAAGATGATGGTGATGGAGATGATGTCCAGCTCGATGGCGGTGACGATGGCGTCGATTTCCCCCTCCGGGAGGGAATTTCCCCGGCGGATTCCTGCCCGCCGGAGAGCTCTTTCTCTCTGGTGTTCTCCGCCCCGCAGAGGCGGCTGTGACTCTTCGCGACCTACCCTCTGGAGCTTAGGTTTTCGGGACGAAGGGTTTCGCGAAGAAAAGGAGGCGAAAGGGGCTGTGGGCCCCCCACACCACAAGGTGGCGCGGCCAGGCCATGGGCCGCGCCGGCCTGTGGTCTGGCCCCACCATGGGTCTTCTCGGCTCCCCCTTCTGGCCTTCTCCGTCATCTGGAAAAATAGGATTTTTGGTGAAATTTCCTTCCACAGTTGATCTTCCGAAATATTGCATCCTGACGGTGCTTTTTCCAGCAGAATCCTGGCTCCGGTGCGCGATCTCCAAATAATCATGAAACATGCAAAATAGATGAAATAACATAAGTATTGTGTCCCAATATGAAATATATCAATGAATAACAGCAAATTATGATATAAAATAGTGATGCAAATTGGACGTATCAAGCGCCGCCAGCCCGCACCCCACGGACACACACCTCCTGTGCGCACTACTAGGAAAAAGCTTATAGGTGGAGGCAAAACGTGCCGGCGCACCACCTAGGACGTGCGCCGGTGGAAAGTGTTGCCGGCGCACCAGGAAGCCACCGCGCCGGCGATGCTAGGGTGCGCCGGCGGTAGACCAAATAGGTGCGCCGGCAATAGGCCTTCTCCTTGTAGTGGCGGCAATAGCGCCACCATCGCACAAGAGCCACCGCCAACCTCAAAACCAGACCGAGGAGCTCAGCGCGCTCCACCAGTACCGCCCGCACCACGCGGAGGTGAAGAGCTGAGCTGCAACACAGCTGCCGGCCGAGCTCACCGAGGCAGAGCACCGCGGGTGCCGCCAACCGCCACAGAGAGGGGGCTTCGACGAACGCCGACACGAGGATCCAAAACGAAGAGTCGGCGGGGCAGATGCGCGAGCTTCCCGGACCAGCCACCATGCTGCCTCGCATCGCAGCCACGGCGGCCACCACCATCACCATGCCTCCCCTCCGAGGCCACCACCACCTCGCCGGAATCGCCGCGCTCCGACCAGCCTGCAACGCGCGGCGGCCCCCTGCGAAGCTGCCGTCCCCGACGGATCTTGGCTCGATCCGCGGCCTCCGCGCGACCACCGCGTTGAGGAGCCAACAGCCCGCCTCATCTCCACGCCCACCGCGACCCCGGGGCCACCGCCCCGGCTTGCCTGCGCCGGCGAGCCGCCGTCGCCTTCCCCAGCCGAGCCCGGCGGCCGCCGTCACCTAGAGCCAGCAGAAACCGCCCCCGGCACCCTTTGGCAGCGGGGGGGCCGCCACCACCGCGGCCCGAAGCCGGCGGCAGCGGCGGCGGACGAGCGCCGGAGAGGAGGGTCGGGAGGAGGCGGCAGCGGGCGCCCCCGGTGTCGCCTGGGGAGAGCGACACGGGGGTAGGGTTCCTCTTCATACACGTATATATTATACTACTGTACAACCATAATTCCATCCAAGAAAGTTGAGGGATCCAGAGATTCCGATCGAGATCGATCAGGTCTCCACGCTGCGCTAGCAATCATCCCATCGATCGCAGGTCTTTTCCGCTAGCCGGCCATCGAGTGCGTGTTTGACCTGCCTGCTACGGGGAGTACGGGCAGACATATCTTCGAGATGAACTGCCACAAGAGTGCAGCAGGCTAGGGATCGAATCAGGGGGTTCGGACCAGCAGAGGTACTAGCTAGTAGGGTGCTTTACCAGTTTTGGGGGTTTGCAGCTCCGAGCGGCTCACACTTCACTAGTCCAAAAATGGATTAGCACGTACCAGCGTTGGTAAGGATTTGCATGGCGCCTGCTTGCTCCTCACGGTCTCACCTGCATAGCGCGCGCATCAATCGGTCTCTCTGCCGTCCTGAAATCTCGGAGTGAAATGCATATGTAGTCCTGGAAGTTGACGGCAATGTCCAAAACAGTCCTGGAACTCAGGATTTGCCTCAACGCAGTCCTTAATCTTGTTGTGCATGTTCACATACGGTCCTCAATACGATTGACTACCGTATTTTGTTGACGTGGCACTAGATTGGGCACATGTTGTCGTTCCCCACCTTTGAAATTCCCAAATCAAGCCTCGTACTGATAGGCGCTGGTCCTCTTCAATACTACTACTAGGAAGTTGCAGCGCGGCGTCACGCGCGCCCGTGAGGTAAATTTGGGGCAACCAATAGAAAAAAAAATAATATTTTTCATAAATAAAAGATGGGACAAATTATGGAGTGTTTATATCTAAGCCATTTTAAAATGTTTCTTAGATAAAAGAGGTGGCATATAGCACGATAATTTTTCTGTATGCAGTAATTTTTGCATGGTAAATGTTTATTTTAAGTACAAACGATGAAAATCTAGCTATTTGTTTCCAGAGTAAGACAATAATATGTTTTTAAATAAAGAGGCGACATACAATCTAGCTTTTTTTTCAAATTACGGCTGAAAGTTAGGTAGGTCAACACCGCTTTGTACCGAAAACAAAATAATCACCGGAAACTTTAAAAATATGAAATAGTACTTTTATCAGATAAAAGAGACGATGAACGATCCAACAATTAATATGTTTCCCGATTAAATGAATAGACAAATTATTGAGCAATTTTTAAAAGTAGGCAACATCATTTTTGTCGCACCAACTGGCTGGACATACGATCTAGCATGTCTTCAGCAAATTACCGATAGAGGTAAGGTTGACCAACGATATTTGTACTGAAAATAATGGAACGACTAAAAACACCGGCTAAAAGATATAACGTACGACGGAGCAAGTTTTTTTCAGAGATACCGGAAGAAAAATATATTATTTTCGTCTACTAAAAGAGCCGTCATATGGAAGAAAATATAAATACTTATCGCCTCATTAAATCCATGCGAAAAAGAAAAAGAAAATGAAAAATCCGACAATGGAGATCGAGCTCACATGACGCCCCAGCGCCTCCATCCTCGCCGGCCGCCCCACTCTTGTCGTCGTCGAGGCCATGGTCGGCGCGGTCGTCTCCACTGCGACATCCTCCCTACAGTGCGTGGCAGGATCCTGTGCATGGCTCCCCGACATCCATAGCGTGCCGCTCCGGCCTCCTTCCTCGGGAGGAGGCGGTGGCAGCGGAAGCGGCAGCCTGGGAGGCAGAGGCGTTGGTGCTAGCGACGCAAGCGGAGGAGGAGGACAAGGACGACGACTACTTTGACTGGTCCGACGACGACGGGCCAAACCCGGAGGAGGCGGTGGCAGCGGAAGCGGCAGCCTGGGAGGCAGAGGCGTTGGTGCCGGCGACGCAAGTGGAGGAGGAGGAGGACAAGGACGACGACTACTTTGACTGGTCCGACGACGACGGGCCAAACCCGGAGGAGGCGGCGGCGCAGCAGCGGGTGATCGTCGAGTCGCAGAAGAAGTTGCATGACGACAACCGTGCCTACGAGGAGGATAACGATGCGCGGGTTCGCCGTGTGGTCGAACTCTCCCTCCAGCAGGAGTAGCTGCGAAGGGAAGGCGACGACGCGGCGAACGAGCAGCGGCGTCTGGTCGTCACGCGCCGTAGGGAGAGGTGGCGCGCGGCGCATGAGCAATGGCAGAGGAGATGCGACGACGGGACGGGGCTGTCGAATGCACCGCCGGGTGGCAAGTAGGCGAGGGTTAGATGATCTAGCCATTTTTATTCAAACTTGTAAAATATAACCAAATTTGAATGAAAGTTTTTTTCTTTTATTTTCGTACATCTTTATTGATTTGGGGTCTCTAAATGAAAGACGCGACTAGGCAACGACGCGCCACAAACGCAGCAAAAAACAACAATATGCCCAAACGCTCGATCTGACACGATCTGGGAGCCGCTTTGGCAACGCGAATAAAAATGCTCTAACCCCACGCCACCACCGGCCTCCACGACGCTTTTGCCATGAACTCCCCGGCGCGGTGGCCCTGGTCTCCCCTGCCTCGACCGAGCGGCGCCAACCAACCTCCATCGATGCCACACACACATGTTGCCATCCCGATGACACATCAGCTATACGCTAGCCATTCGTATGTAGGACCGTATGCGGACATCGGGAGCAACTTCAGGACTGTGTTGAGGAATATCCTCAGTTCCAGGACTGTTTTGGACATCACCGTTAAGTTTGAGGACCGTTGATGCATTTCACTCGAAATCTCGTGACAGTCAGCGTGTGATTTGTTGCTCGCGAAGTGTTTTCCCGTATCTCCTGGGTAAGTTTTGTATGTTCGGTTATTCACGGACAAAAAGATGCCCTGTACAACGCGCTTCTTAAAGCAGCTTAGGTGCACACAAAAGTTAGCTCGCGAGGCACACTTGGTTTCACCATTTCTCTGCGTCCACGCCCTAGCGAGCCTAACGTGGGAAAGATGTGCACGCATCGGGAAGAGCATGAGACGCCGCGATGCATCAATAAAGCGCGTCATAAATCCCCTCACTGCGGCACCACCCACTCTCCCTCCTCACTCTCCGTCGTTCTCACACGCCCTCTCATCTCCCTTCTCTCTCCTCTCGCCACCGGCGGTTGTATTGCCGTCGGTAGATCCCAGACCACCGCGACCGCGACGGAAGAACGGGCAATCGAAGCCTTCATCGAGCAAGCCTGCATCGACATCGGCACGGACGCGTTTTTCTCCGGTTCAAGCTGCTCGTCAAGGACATCAATAGCGGTAAGCCTTGAATCCAAGGTCATTGGCTTCAACGTGCGTAGATCTGTGGTACTGCAAGGAATTTTGGCTGCTTGTTTAGTGCATGCACGGTAGATCTATTGAGTTTGTGGATGGTTTATTTTGCATGTTCTTCTTGTTATACCATGAATGGGCTTGAAATAGGAAGATCTCCACGGCCAGATCTATTGTGCAGTAGGGTTCTTCTTCACTTCTCTCAGGCTCCAATGGTCAGAGATGAGGGAGTCAAGGAGCACCGCCATCTCCTCTAATAAGGTCGAATCCTTTGGTCATTTTTTGGTGTGTTGTTGTTGTTGTTGTCTCTTGAAGCTTCCTCCGGTCGACCTCGGTGACAAGGGGAAGGAGCGGCTCGACACATCGGCAAGTGCATCGATCATATGGTGGGAATTTCTCGTGCTGCAGCTTGGAGTGTTCTACATGGCGGCGATGTTCGCTGCCGTGATCCTTGTCCGAATAGGCGGCCCCTCCAGACGCCGGTGTGTCGGTGTTACCTCAACCTCCTCTGTGGAGGCTCTTCATGGAGGTTCTCGTCGGATTCCAACACCTTCTCATCACCAAGTGGTGTCTCCCCGGTGGTGTAAAGGTGGCCGGCGGTGGAGTCTCAACCCCGGCGGAGAGGACCCAACATTAGATCGTGTTTTTCCCTTTGGTTTTAAGGTCTTTTGTGTAAGTTTCCAGGGCTATGATCTATTTCCATTCTTTCAATGTCATGGATGTAAATTGTACCCACCAACGATAAGTTAATGCAGCCTTGGGGGCATGGACGGGATACACCTGGGCAAAACTCGGGCAGGGCCGGGCTTCGGGCCAAGCCCGAAAAAGCCCGAACGTAAAATGCCAAGCTCGAGCCCGGCCCGGCCCGACCGTCGGGCCTATAAATTAAGCCCGAACCCGGCCCGAACAGGCAAAAAGCCCGACCCGGCCCGAGAAGCCCGGCCCGAACCTGCCTAAAGTGCAAAAACTGCAAGCCCGAGCCCGGCCCGGCCCGACGTTCGGGCTCAAAATACAAGCCCGAACCCGGCCCGAAGTGCAAGCCCGACCCGGCCCGGCCCGGAATTTTCGGGTCGGGCTGCCCATGCCCAGCTGTAGACGGGAGCTGCATGCCTGGTAGTGGTGTCAGTTGACACCAATGAAATATGAATATCCTTCACTAATTTTGAACTAATTATTCCTTATCAGCAAGGATGGCACCTATGCTACAAAGGCTGATATCATCACACTATTTTTCTAGCTTCGTCCGTGCTTGGGGGTCCTTTGAGGGAACTGCTATACGCCGACCTGGTCGGCGCGTGCGGGGTGCCGCACACCCCCAGCGACCAGGTCGGGTAGTTTGGGTCGCGGCCCATTAGCTCAGGTACTTTTTTTTCTTCTTTTTTTCTTCTTCTCTTTCTTCTGTTTTTTTCTGTTATTAATATTTTTCTGTTTCAAAATCTAACATTTTTTATGAAATTATTTTTCAAGTTTTTTTTTCAAAATATGAACATTTTTAAATTCAACAGTTTTAAAATTTGAACGATTTTATTTTGAATATTTTTCAAAAAATTATATTTTTCAAAATTTGAACATTTTTCACGTTTGAACGGTTTTTAAATTTGAACATTTTTCATGTTTAAACAATTTTCAAGTTTGAACGATTTTTAAATTGAACAGTTTTTAAATTTAAACATTTTTCATGTTTGAACGATTTTTAGATTTGAACGGTTTTCAGATTTTAAACGGTTTTTTATTTGAACATTTTTTAATTTAATTTTTTAAATATTTTCTATTTTTCGAATCTGAAAAATAAAAGTAAAAAAAAGGAAACAGAAAAAACGAAAACAGAAAACAGAAAAAAGAAAACAGGAAAAAAAGAAACAGAAAATAAGAAACAAAAAAAGAAAAGAAAAATCGAAAAAGGAGGCAGCCGCACCTAACTGGGCCGGCCCGTACCGCGTGCGGGGTGTGCCGTCCTTTGAGGCTCCAATTCCAGTTAAAAAAATGAGTATACTCCATGGCCTGCGGGCCTGCGGCATATACCCTTACAAAAATGTACCGTGGCATGGGCTCGTAATTTTCTGAATTATTAAGCCCAAACCTTTTTTTGGTAGGCGGGTGGATTAAGACGAATTCTTTACTCCAGGTTAAAAAAATGTCTGCATTCAAGACGGGCTAAACAAAGCGTGGTGAAATTGTGAAAATCTTCCATTTATCACGGAAAATCACCTCGACGTACTGCTACTACTACAAACGTGCTAAAAAAAAAGTGCGGTGGTAGTAAATCGCTCGCATTAAAACCCTGCTAAACAAACGTGCGGTAGAAAATCTTTAATCCGGAGAAGTAATCTGCCTCCTCGCGAAGAAAACAGGCTACTAGTACTACTACAACACGTTCACGTGGAAATATTTACTTTGGTACTCGGCTCCGCGAATATGGAGTACTGCAGTAATTCGCCTCCGCGAATATCACCCCCCCATTAAAAACCCTGCTAAACAATGCCCGGCCGGCTGGAAATCTTTGGTTAGTAGATCATTTTCAGGCAGGAAATCTTTGATTAAATCAGCACAGTAATTAGCCTCCACGCAAATCACCGTATTAAAAGGCAGGCTAAACAGAATATTTGGTACTAGTAGACAAAATATTTGGCAGAGGTCGTTCATAAAATGGAAACGATTAAACGGTACTAATCCGGCCGCACAAGCCGGACAAGACAACGGGTTGGTAAAAAAAAAACTCAAAGGCGCACCCGGGCGAGTACTAACGGTTCAGCTTTTTGCGCGAGGTCGCGGGCGAACCGAAACTGAACCGCGAAACCCGGCCAGCCGCGCGCGAGTCTATGAGTTTCGTCGTTCCTGAAATGTGGCGCCTTCCAAATGCGTTACGGCTTGTGTGTGTGTTCAACTCCACTAGCTAGCGACCTAGCGTCACGTAAAGTCTGAGAGATGTCCGCACGGTTTGGAGTACTTTGGATACCAGACTCGGGATCCTATGGACTCTGGGCTGCAACACGCTTACATCACAGCTGAAGCATGAATGGCTTGCAGAGACCGGGAAAATGTATGCTCACTTTCAGTGGAGGAGTAGTCACTTTGCAAGACAATGCATAAGTCACTCAGAACCATACACCCCATGCACTAAACCTCGATGCCATTTTAACTTCGATGCTGCTACTGAGCTCACTTTATATTCATTTTAACTTCGACGATGCTACTGAGCTCACTTTATATTCATGTATATATGGGTTCTCCTATTATTTATTTTTCTGAAGCACGAGCCAAAAGCTCTGCACGTTTCATCGATTGACAAGAAGATAACTGTCTGGTACGACAAGGGCCCAAGCCCACTCTTGTCGGCGCCACAATGAACACACCAACAAATGACAACCGTACAAACCCAAATCAAGGGGAGAGAAGAAAGCATGACTGTTATAGGAGCAACGGAAGACCCCGGGACTATTCCATAAAGGTGGAGAAGCAAGCACTCCAAATGAATCTGCGCCAATTGCTTCACGTGGCACACTAACGACCCACATCGAATTCCACCTGATCATCGTCCACACGGAAACAATGCCAAATGCATGAAAGTTGTGAAACACTTGGGCCCGCCATCTCGGCTATGTTATGCCTACACCGACCCGACAACCCCGCCACCAAGTAGCACAGGTTTTCCACCCAAAGCAAGCCCAACCGCCGACTTGGCTCATAGACTCGCTTTCCGCGTAGCTTCAAGAGGTCGTTGCCTCTGCGTATAAATGTCAACCGCCTGGGTTTCCTGCCCCGATATCCATCACCCACGGTCACAAGAGAATACACATGTGCCGCCGACCCTCCAAGATGACGCCTCCAAGGAGGTAGAACGTGGACGCCCTGCGGTTAGGAAACTATGAAGCATAACCTAACCCAACTGATATGCATGGTTGCAACTAGTAACTCCTCCACTATACAAATGTGCAAGAGACTTACATTATATTCACGTAATTAGGCCCTACATTCAGCCGTGCTACAAACCCTCCTAGCACGGGTCCTGCATTCGCCTGTGGGATGTGGATTAAGGAACCATGCCCCAAATATAGCCCAAAAAATACTTGATTAAGTCCATTTTAATCCATCAATCTGCTCCCATTTCCACTATCATAAGTAGGCCTCCTTTCCACCACAATTGCTATTTTAAGATTTGAAGTAAGCTTGCCTTGGTGATTGTCCATAGATGATGATAGATATATCTGATCTTTGTCTCTTAATGATATATTGCTTCTTTTTTCATTGATACATTTGACAATAATAGAAATAATCTCGGACACCAGTCTTAATCAATATCGTGTGCATGTGCACATGCAAATTCGACGGCCAGGAAACCGTGAAGCATATCCTAAGCCAAGTGATATGCGTGGTTGCAAGTAGTAACAACTCCATTATACAAATGTGCACGGGACTTACATTCTAACTACATAATTAGATGGTTACAAACACAACAAAGATGAACTCCAGATAGCATAACATTCCATTTAAATAGCAATGTCTCACATGACAATTTTCATCAACATCACGCACATGTGTACCGTACAATAAGATTGCTATTAGGAAACATGCACTAAATCAAGCCCTATGTCAGATTCAGTTCATTCCGTCCTATCACAGATTCCTCTAAACGTTGGTTTTAGAAGAATTCTTACACCAGCCAAATGGGTTATGTGGCTACATCTATGTTAACGCCTTATGGAGGTGAACCTATTTGACGAAGCTGATAGCTTTGTATGGAAATTAAATGCATCTAGTGTATTTACAGTAAAATTCATGTATGAAGATTTAATGAATGTTCATAGTGATTTCCCAACCAAATACTTATGGAAGCTGAAAATTCCCCTAAAGATAAAAATCTTCATGTGATTCCTCAATAAAAATGTATTATTGACGAAAGATAACTTAGAAAAGAGAAGATGGGTGCAAAAAAATGTTGTTTTTGTGACGCTGAAGAAACAAATGAACATCTTTTTCTCTCATGTCCTTTTGCAAAAATCGCGTGGCGCATTATTTACGTTACCTACAATATTCCCCCACCCACCAATATCAAAAATATGTTTGGGAATTGGTTGAATGGGATCGATAAGAAAACTAAAGATAGATTACGCATTGGAGTTTCTGCTTTATGTTGGTCAATATAGAATTGTAGGAACAACATTATTTTTAACAAAGCTGGAGTTCCAAAAAATTTGCAGGTTATTCGTATGGCTACACATTGGATCTAGCTATGGGCTTTCCTGCTCCCGGTGGATCAACGGGAACTTATGGATACTGGGTGCAGATGGCTGCTGACGGTCGCACAGGATTTATACAGCCGGGCTGGATGGCGGCATACTAGTAGATTGGCATATCTCTAGTTGCATACTAGTAGATTGGCATATCTCTAGTTGCAATATGCTGCTTTTCTTTAGATGGTTGATTTTCGTATCTACCTTATGTGATCCATAAATTATAATAAATTGGTACTCAGAACTTTTTCATAAAAACTAGGTTGTGTGCATCTTTCGATGCAGAGAGTGGGATCCCCATTTCGAAAAAACTAAATCAAGCCCAATGTACTTACTAGACAATTGCATTCAAGAATTTAGGGGCCAATATTAATCCAAATATATACACTATCATGACCACTGTAGTAGCGAGCCCCATTGAAAAATTGTAGCAACCATCTTTCTGCGTGCGTATTAAGCTAGAATTTGTGATTTTCCAAACAAAGTTAGGATCAAAGGATCTCGATTACATAGTGTGATTTTGTGATTACACTGTCTATATTAATTTTCCTAATAGATGATTATTGTTGGCCGAATCTACATTTTATACTCACATTTATGATTTTATAGTGTGTGATCTTACAATAGAGTGGTAACCAAATTAAGAATCGGCATTTTTACATCCTTTAGTATGATATACCCATAATTATGAGGTTGTATCATAATTTCATGAAATCCATCTAAAATGGAAATAATCGCATATACTGATTTTCATCTACTCCTCTTGTGCAAGTGCACCACTCACAACAAAGTTAGTCAACACGATAGTCATAACAGTTACAAATTGGATTATTCCGATCACATGGATGAGCCCAATTTCCCTACATTCATATATGTGTCTTGCAACTATGACTACTAAGCCCACCAAGGACCAACTAAACGCCAAGGAAAAAATCTCAAGAGGGGCCCGTGAATCTCCGGGCCACATGCTCTTTTTGGGATTTCCTTGGATTGTGCCGCTAAAGATTAGAACCGGCCCACTATGATTACTAACTTCAGTAGCGTACTGAGTTGACAATAGTGATTGGATAGATGAAGATATGTGGTATTTGTATCAAGAGGAAAAATCTACTATTTTGATATGGCAATAACACATAAAAATAGTAGTAATCCTCGAAATCAGTTGTCTTCATTATCATGCACACATGAAAACAGAAAATAGAAGTTCCATAGTCATGACCCAAATACATAATTGCTTCTATTAACTCCAAATTTATGTGAGCCTCCACGATAACTTGTATAATCGCATCAACCAAAATCTTGCATTACAAACATATGAAGGATGTGTCCAACACAACCCTTAATAGTTTGTCAACGCACATTATCAAACCCATGAGAACATATATGTTCTTAGTTTATGCAACCATTTGAAGTAAATACCCATAACTCGGTGATGCCAATAATCATTCACATTTTACGTACGCGTACCACATAATCATGCAGGTTAAGGAACTATGTCCAATATCAATCCTCCTTCATCTAGATAGCACTAATCTTAGATATGTATCCACCAATATAGGATAGCATTGGCAGTACGACGGTCGTCCCTACCTATGGCCACATTGACCAGCTTTACTAGCGGATAGCTCACATTCGTGATCGACCAAATCAATTGTAGTTATGATCTTATGTCATGAAGTTGCGGGTTTTCAGTCATTTAGTAATGAAACCTAGCCATTCAATTATCACTAATCTCGAATGTTAGTTTTCATCCACATCATGTGCATGTATATGGAAAATCCAATCAAGGTCAAACGTTAATTGTCAAATATTAATCCACCGATACCCTATTATTGGCATTACGCCATTTGTTACCACCTATGGACACATTTACTACCTTTACTAGTGAATAGCTGATACCAAACAAATAGCAATTGCAATCTTAACGCCATGTTGTCATAGACATATATGACATTTACCAATGAGAGCTCCCCCATCTAAACAGCAATGATCTTGAAAGCCAGTTGTCATTAACGTCAGATGCACATACATGAAAATTCCAATAAATTTCGCAAGACTATTTGTCTAGGGTCCAACAATATTCCACCAATATACAATAGCATGCCAAATTTACTAGCTTTATTAGCTAATAGTTGACATTGGTGATCTGCCAAGTCAATGGAAGTTGTGACCTTGTGGCATGCACTTTTTGTATATGCCATTCAGTAATGAAAATGTTATTCACTAATAAGAGCCCTTCCATATCAATATAAATAATCTCAAATATCAGTTCTCAACCTTATCAGGTGCACACACGTGAAAAATTCAAATAAATATAACAAGATTGTTGTGTTTAGGATCCAACATTAATCCACCAATATATGCTAGCATTGGCTACATCATTTGTCCCCACTTATCACCAAATTTACTAGATTTATTAGCGCATAGCTGACATTGGTGACTGATACGTCTCCGACGTATCGATAATTTCTTATGTTCCATGCCACATTATTGATGATATCTACATGTTTTATACACATTATATGTCGTATTTATGCATTTTCCGGCACTAACCTATTAACGAGATGCCGAAGAGCCGATTGTCTGTTTTTCGCTGTTTTTGGTTTCAGAAATCCTAGTAAAGAAATATTCTCGGAATTGGACGAAATCAACGCCCAGGGTCCTATTTTTGCACGAAGCTTCCAGAAGACCGAGGGGGAAAGGAAATGGGGCCACGAGGCGCCGACACACTAGGGCGGCGCGGCCTGGCCCTTGGCCGCGCCGGCCTGGCGTGTGGGGCCCTCGTGTGGCCCCCCGCGTTGCCCTTCCGCCTACTTAAAGCCTTCGTCGCGAAACCCCCGCATGCGAGAGCCACGATACGGAAAACCTTCCGGAGACGCCGCCGCCGCCAATCCCATCTCGGGGGATTACGGAGTTCGCCTCCGGCACCCTGCCGGAGAGGGGAATCATCTCCCGGAGGACTCTTCACCGCCATGGTCGCCTCCGGAGTGATGAGTGAGTAGTTCACCCCTGGACTATGGGTCCATAGCAGGTAGCTAGATGGTTGTCTTCTCCTCATGTGCTTCATTGTCGGATCTTGTGAGCTGCCTAACATGATCAAGATCATCTATCCGTAATTCTATATGTTGTGTTTGTCGGGATCCGATGGATAGAGAATACTATGTTATGTTGATTATCAATCTATTACCTATGTGTTGTTTATGATCTTGCATGCTCTCCTTTATTAGTAGAGGCTCGGCCAAGTTTTTGCTCTTAACTCCAAGAGGGAGTATTTATGCTCGATAGTGGGTTCATGTCTCCGTGAATCTGGGGAGTGACAGAAACCTCTAAGGTTATGGATGTACTCGTTGCCACTAGGGATAAAACATTGATGCTATGTCCGAGGATGTAGTTATTGATTACATTACGCACCATACTTAATGCAATTGTCACGTTGTTTTGCAACTTAATACCGGAAGGGGTTCGGATGATAACCTCGAAGGTGGACTTTTTAGGCATAGATGCATGTTCGGATAGCGGTCTATGTACTTTGTCGTAATGCCCAATTAAATCTCACAATATTCATCATGTCATGTATGTGCATTGTTATGCCCTCTCTATTTGTCAATTGCCCGACTGTAATTTGTTCACCCAACATGCTATCTTATGGGAGAGACACCTCTAGTGAACTGTGGACCCCGGTCCATTCTTTTATCTCGAAATACAAATCTGTCTGCAATACTTGTTCTTTACCGTTCTCTGCAAACAATCATCATCTACACTATACATCTAATCCTTTGTTACGGCAAGCCGGTGAGATTGACAACCTCATCTGTTTCGTTGGGGCAAAGTACTTTGGTTGTGTTGTGCGGGTTCCACGTTGGCGCCGGAATCCCCGGTGTTGCGCCGCACTACATCCCGCCGCCATCAACCTTCAACGTGCTTCTTGGCTCCTCCTGGTTCGATAAACCTTGGTTTCTTTCTGAGGGAAAACTTGCTGCTGTGCGCATCATACCTTCCTCTTGGGGTTCCCAACGAACGTGTGAGTTACACGCCATCGGTGACCCTCTAAATCAATTGAATTTCCAATCTTGTGTCACACGGTTTTAGATTTATCCATCATTCAACAACAAGAACCCCCTCGTCGAAATCGTAGTAATCTCGAATGTTAGTTATCACCCTCATCACGTGCACGCACGTGGAAACTCTAATAAATTTAATTGTACCATTACGCTCATGTGTTTAGGGACCAATATTAATCCACCAATATGCGCTATCATTGGCTAAACGACAAATTGTCCCCGTGTGTGGCCACATTTAGTAGCTTTAATAATGGATAGACGACAATGAAGATCAGACAAATCAATTGCGATTATGATCTTATGGCATGCAATTATGTATTTATTCGTTATTCGGTAATGAAAACTCCCCCATCTAAATTGCAATATTCTCTATTGTCAGTTTCATTAGCATCACATGAAACATCATGTGCATGCACATGGAAAATCCATGATCATACCACCGCAACATGTACTTAATCCAAGCATAATGTATGCTTGTAACATGTATGTCACGCTCCATCATGCAAGCATTCGTCTAATATTTGTCTATCATTATGAAAATGTTATTCACTAATGAGATCTCTCCCATACAAACATAAATAATCTTGAATATGAGTTCTCATCCTTATCAGGTGTAGGATAAATGTACAATATTGTTGTGTCTAGGGTCCAACATTTATCAACAAATATACGCTAGCTTTGTCCCCACTTGTGGCTAAATTTACTAGATTCATTAGCGCATAGATGACATTGGTGACCCTCTAAATCAATTGAAATTCCAATCTCGTGTCACATGGGGTTTTGGATTTATCCATCATTCAACAATGAGAACTCCCTCGTCGAAATCGTAGTAATCTCAAATGTTAGTTATCAACCTCATCAGGTGCATGCACGTGGAAACTCTAATAGATTTAATTATACCGTTACACTCATGTGTTTAGGGACCAATATTAATCCACCAATATGCACTATATTGGCTAAACGACAAACTGTTCTCACGTGTTGCCACATTTAGTAGCTTCAATAATGGATAGACGACAATGGAGATCAGACAAATCAATTGCGGTTATGATTTTACGTCATGCGATTATGTATTTATTCGTCTTTCGGTAATGAGAACTCCACCATCTAAATAGCATTATTCTCTAATGTCAGTTTCATTAGCATCACGTGAAATATAATGTGCACGCACATATAAACTCCATGGTCACACCACCAAAACATGTACTTAATCCAACGCAAATGTATGGTTGTAACACGTGTGTCACGCTCCGTCATGCAAGCATTCATCCAATATTTGTCTATCATTATGAAAATGTTATTCGGTAATGAGATCTCTGCCATCTAAATAGCAATAGTCTCAAACATCAGTTCTCAGCGTCATCAAGTGCACGCACGTGGAAACTCCAATAAATATTACAAAATTATTGTGTTTAGGGTTCAACATTAATCCACCAATATATGCTAGCATTGCCTATGCCATCCGTCCCCCACCTGTCACCAAATTTACTAGCTTTGTTGGCGCATAGCTAACATTGGTGACCATCTAAATCAATTGAACTTTCAATCTCATGTCACAGATTTATCTGTCATTCAACACCGAGAACTCCTTCATCTAAATCGCAATAGTATCAAATGTTAGTTTTTAGGCTCACTAGGTGCACACACGTGGAGACTCCAATTAATTTAATTATAGTCACGCTCATGTGTTTAGGGACCAATATTAATCCACCAATATGCGTTATCATTGGCTACACGATAACTTGTCCTCACGTGTGGCCACATTTAATAGCTCTACTAAAGGGTACATGATACTGGAGATCGAACAAATAAATTGCGGTCATGATCTTACGTCATGCACTAATGTATTTGTTCTTCTTTCGGCAATGAGAACTCCCCCATTCAAATAGATTTTTTTCTAATGCCAGTTTCATTAACATCATGTGCACGCACATGGAAACTCCATGATCACACCACCGCAACATGTACTTAATCCAATCACAGCGTATGGTTGCAACACTTGTGTAACACTCTCATGTAAGAATCTGTCCAAGATTTGCATTTCTTACAGTAATGAAAATACTATTGAGTAACAAAACTCTCTCATCTAAATAGCAAGAATCTGTAATGTCAGTTCCGAGCCCTATCAGGTGCACACACGTGGAAACTCCAATAAATAGAACATGATTTTTATGTTCAGGGTTCAACAATAGTCGGCGAATATACGACTAGCATTGGCTACAACAATTGTCTCCACCTATCGCCAAATTTACTAGCTTTATTGGCGCATAGTTGACATTGGTGACCATCTAAATCAACAGAAGTTCCAATATAGGGTCACACAGTTTTGGACTTATCCGTTATATATTCAACAACGAGAACTCCTTCATCTAAATCGCAGTAATATCGAATGTTAGCTACCAACCTCATCAGATGCACGCACGTGGAAACTCCAATAAATTTAATTAGACCGTACGGTCACATGTTTAGGGATCAATATTAATCCACATATACGAGCTATAATTGGCTACACGACAATTGTCCCCAACGCATGGCCACATTTACTAGCTTTACTAACGGATAGCCGACGGTGGAGATCGAACAAATCAATTGCAGTTATGATCTTACGTCACGTGCTTTTGTATTTATTCGTCTTTTTAGTAATGAGGAATCCCCGTTTAAATAGGAATAATCTCTAACGCAAGTTTTCACCAACATCATGTGCACGTACATGGAAACTTCACGATTACACCGCCGGAACATGCACTTAATTCAATCGCAACGTATGGCTGTAGCACACGTGTAATGCTCCGTCATGCAAGCGTGTGGTAAAGGTAATATAAATCCTTCAAACTAACTAGGCGGCTAAAAGCATAGTCATGATGCTCCCAATGAATCCTCGTCGACCCACCAACACGTTATTCCAATATTGTGTCACGCGGTTTTGGATCTATCTGTCATTCAACAATGAGAACTCCTTCATCTAAATTGAAGTAATCTTGAATGTCAGTTATCGGCCTTATCAGGTTCACGCACGTGGAAACTCCAATAAATTTAATTAGACCATATCAGTCACATGTTTAGGGGCCAATACTAATCCACCAATTTGAGCTATAATTGGCTACAGACGGTTGTCCCCAACACGTGGCCACATTTACTAGCTTTTTTAACTAATAACCGACGGTGGAGGTCGGACAAATACACGACAGTTGTCCCAGCGTGTGGCCACATTTGCTTTTCTAACGAATAACCGACGGTGGAGATCGGACAAATACACGACAGTTGTCCCCAACGCGTGGCCACATTGACTAGCTTTTCTAACGAATAACCGACGGTGGAGATCGGACAAATCAATTGCAGTTATGATCTTGCATCACGTGCTTTGTATTTATTCGCCTTTTGGTAACGAGAACTCCCCCATCTAAATAGGAATAATCTCTAACGCCAGTTTCAGCGACATCACGTGCACGTACATGGAAACTTCACAATTACACCACCGCAACATGTACTTAATTCAACCGCAACGTATGGCTGTAGCGCACGTGTAACGCTCCGTCATGCAACCGTGTGGTCATGGTAATATAAATCCTTCAAACTAACTAGGCGGTCAAAAGCACAATCATGATGCTCCCAATGAATCCTCGTCGACCCACCAACACGTTATTCCAATATTGTGTCACGCGGTTTTGGATCTATCTGTCATTCAACAATGATAACTCCTTTATCTAAATTGAAGTGATCTCGAATGTCAGTTATCGGCCTCATCAGGTTCACGCACGTGGAAACTCCAATAAATTTAATTAGACCATTACAGTCACATGTTTAGGGGCCAATGCTAATCCACCAATATGAGCTATAATTGGCTACACGACAGTAGTCCCCAACGCGTGGCCACATTTACCAGCTTTTCTAACGAATAACCGACGGTGGAGACCGGACAAATCAATTGCAGTTATGATCTCACGTCGCGTGCTTTTGTATTTATTTGTCTTTCGGTTATGAGAACTCCCTCGTATAAATAGGAACAATCTCTAGCGTCAGCTTTCAACGACATCACGTGCACGCACGTGGAAACTTGACGATTACACCACCGCAACATGTACTTACTTCAACCGCAGCGTATGGCTGCTACACACGTGTAATGCTCCGGCATGCAACCGTGTGGTAAAGGTAATATAAAATCATTCAAACTAACTAGGTGGTTAAAAACATAGTCAAGAGGCTCCCAATGAGTCCTCGTTGACCCACCGACACATGTTCTTTGCACCGTTGTTACGGCTTATACGGCCGTAGCCATTTTCGTTAGAAACATACATACCACACATGTAGTACATCACACAATCCAAACAATTCAGTTAGACAATCTACTGTATATATGATAGTACAATATTTCGTCTACATTGTCACATAAAAGTGTGCACCACGGCAACTCCATGGCTAAACCGGTGCTACAAACCCAACCAAACCGTGATCCAAAAAAACCAACCCAGCAGGAACATTTGCGACCCCGGTCCGGTTGTCCATTTCCATGCTATCGTTGACACTCTGACCAGCCCGTACCAAAATGTAATCATACCGTATCACGTCCGAACCCATCCATCGCTCAGCCGGTTTGACCACTGGTACCGCGACTGACAGCCATGGCCCACCAAATATCCCGGCGACCGCGCGGGGCGATCCGCGATGGATCGATCGATCGATCGGCTGTCTGGAATTTACTGTGGCACACGCCGGGCCAGGCCACCTTCCATTCTTTGGAAGCCAATTATTACCGCCCTCCGCCGAGCAAGATACCGTTCCTGCCCCTGGCCCCCTTCGCCTGGATACGCCACCACCCGCGGGGGCAGGGACGTAAAAGCGCCGCTGCCGGCGGTGTATTTAAGCGGGCCGTCACCTCTGCGCATAGTCGTCGACCCTACAGCAAACACCTCGCCAGCAAAGTCGCCACCCCCTGCTCGCTGTGTAAGAGAATGATGCTCGGGGGAGGCAGCGGTGGCATGGGCGCGCCGTCGAGGGTGCCGACGTGGAGGGAGCGCGAGAACAACCGCCGCCGCGAGCGCCGCCGCCGCGCCATCGCCGCCAAGATCTTCTCCGGCCTGCGCTCCCAGGGCAACTACACCCTCCCCAAGCACTGCGACAACAACGAGGTGCTCAAGGCGCTCGCCGACGAGGCGGGCTGGACCGTCGAGCCCGACGGCACCACCTACCGCAAGGTATCGTATCGGATCACACTCCCTTCTTCTCTCCTACCTGTTTCGTTCCACAGCGCCGTTGTTTTGCTTTTGTTTGGAAATTCGCGTTACGTTCTTGATTGAGCCCAGCCGAAGGTACATTGTTCCTGAATTGCGAGGAACCATTAATCCCGTCCCATGCGGCGGAGAATCCATTCTTCCTCGGCTGAGCTTGAGCGTCCGATTAGTTCTTCCGAATTGAGTGATTTATCTTGGATTTCTTTTCTTTTCTTTTTGGGAATGGATTTATCCGTGAATTTGATCTCTCCTTGACAGAGAGAGTTCCATCTGCATGCAGCCACTAGCTACAAGCCCGGCTTTATTTTCCTTCCAAAAACTATCGTTATCAACTTTTGGCTTTTGGTAAGGAGGTGATGTGTGTCTGGTGTGGACGACTATATGGATCGAGATACCGAGGCGCGTGCTAGCTCGTCGTCACACCCAGGCCCCTCACACCTGAAGCTGCTCTCTTTCCCGTTCCGTTATCAATTGGAGATTGGGACAAGCCAAAGATGAGTCACACGCTTAGCATTACATAGCTCCCGTTTCCATAGAAAAGCCACTGGATTGCACAGCTAATGCTTACTTATTTGTTTGCTTGCTTCCACTTTTTGCGTGACGAGGAGCTTGTTCTTACTCCAGAGAACGCCAAGAGGGACTTCTTCCGTTATCCTTCTTGATTTCAGTTTCTTTCTTCGCGTGCCTTTTTAGGCAACCAAGGATGCAATGTGCTACCACTAAAGCTCGTCGCTTTCTTTCCTTTTTTTTGTTTCTTGGTTGGCATCTTTGTTATGCATGCATGGGAGATCTATTTGCTGTCCAAAAACGTCGTCCTGATTTATCACCAATTCTTGGTTATCTCCCCACTATAGGGAAATTAATGAACATTATTAATAGTGGGTCTTATTATAGATGATAACGAAGTACTAGCTCAGTTCAGTTTGTGTTGTCGTATTCCTTACTTTTGTAAGATAGAGATGTGTGGCTTCTGTACTTTTTTTTGCACACACTAACTAGAATTAAGGTGGCAAGACAAACTTGGCAGGACACGTCCTCTTCGTGTTTTTGCCAAAGTTTGCATCTTTCCATGCACATTGGCCCTGTTTTTGTCTAGACTAGAGATACTTCGACTTTCCTAGGCAGTAGTCCTCCCAATCTCGCGGTGCCATGCTCTAGCAGTAAGCAGTTCCTCTGCTAGCTAGGACATGTGAGAAAAAGGACAGGTAAAGAGCAAATAATGGGGACAAAAGCTAGTGGCATGGTCATCGGCAGGTAGATATGGCCATGACCGAATATTTCCATCAAAGGAAGCCAAGGCTGTCAAAGAAGGTTTCGATTTCAGAAAACCGCTTTGCGATACAAAATGACCAAGCATCTTCTTCTTTCTTTGTTTGCGTTGTAGCAATCAGCTTTGGAAAGCAAGTATTTTTCTGCATTTTCAAGGCTGATGACGCAGAGTGTGTTAACATTTGCCTTTACTGAAGTAGTATGTCACTGCCAGCATCTGGCAATTACTGTGAATCTGTGATGGCTCTACTTTAGAAGGCATTAAATGGAGATAAAAAACTGAATCTTCCTCCTCACGTTTATGCATGTCTGGCCATAGTCTCTGGATTTCATTTAGATTTTGCATGGCTCTTATCACTGTATTTGCTCATGTTCCGTTCATTGTAGTTTTGCAATCGATTCGGATTTGATTATGTTATATCCCCGCAGGCCGCAGTTATGCATTTGTGTTTCAGCAATGTGTAACGTAATATTGTCACAACTTATTTGTTTCAGGGTTGCAAGCCTCTTCTAGCAGTGCGCACCGGACCGCCGACCCCGAGCCCGTGCTCATCGCAGCAGGTGAGCCCGCGGGCGTCCTTCCGCTCCAGCGGCTCCTCGCACATCACACTGGGCGGCGGCGGCGGCAGCGGCAGCGGCGGCTACTTTGGGGGCGTGGATGGCGGCTCCCTCGTCCCGTGGCTCAAGAACCTCTCCTCCAGCCCCAGCTTCGCGTCCTCCTCCAAGTACTCCTACTTCGACGGCGGCTCCATGAGCGCGCCGGTGGCCTCGCCGTCCGGCTCGCCGCCGCGCATGCCCCTGCCCCAGTTCAACACCGGCTGGGGGGTGTACCCGGTCCAGGCCGTGCCGCCACGCCGGTACGACTACTCCATGCCTAACTCCGCCAGGCCGTCAAGCCCCAGGGTCGCCCCTGACCCGAACTGGCTCTCCGGGTTCAGCATCTCGTCGACGGGGCCTTCGTCCCCGGCCTACAACCTCATTGCTCATCGTCCGAACCCCTTCGGAACCGCCACCGCGCCATCTACGAGGGTGCACACCCCGGCGCTGAGCGGGGCATGCTCACCCGAGGCCGAGGGCGACGGCCCGATGGGCTACAGCGCGGCGGAAGGCGCCTTCGAGTTCGGGAGCGACGAGGGGCTGCTGAACGCGTGGCATGGGGAACGCATCGAAGAGGAGCCCGACGAGGACGAGCTGGAGCTAAGGCTCACCCTCGGCCGCAAGAAGTACCGCGGCGCCGCCGCCGGCGCGGCAGACAACGCCTGAGTCCTATCGTCATCAGAGGAAGGAGAAAGAAAGAAAGAGATGGAAGCCATCACCAGGAATTTCATTTCCTCAGATTTTGCCGTGGCAGACTATATCCGTCCGTCGTCTGAACTTCAGTTACTTCGGTTTATCACCAACTATATCGTCGTCAAACTTTAGCCTTTTTTACAATTTTCTCTCTTTATTTATTTTCTATATAAGATATCGATACTATAAAACATGGCCTTAGGCCTGAGGGAAGGGAACCCCGTTGTGTTCCTGAATCGTGATCATCAGACAGTCAAATTATATTTATTATTATATAATCAGATATACATGTCGATTAATATGTTTGTTGTGTTTCCTGTGCCTGTGATTTGCTTTACATCCGTTTGTTTTTCTTCATTGTTCCTGCTCATGTGGTTCTTTTTACATCCATGTTAGAAGTACTAGGTTCTTTTTCAGAACAGTCTCCTCTGTTTTTTTCTAGGAAAATTAGCAATCTCCTCTTCAGTTTTTGTCAATTGTTAGTGTTAACTGTTAGTCTCATAGTCTGTTCCTTAGACACGTTGTATAAC
Source organism: Lolium rigidum (assembly GCF_022539505.1). NCBI lineage: Eukaryota > Viridiplantae > Streptophyta > Magnoliopsida > Poales > Poaceae > Lolium > Lolium rigidum. Next base: position 94,255,498 of record NC_061509.1, read on the forward strand.
TGTGTTGTGGATTTTCTTGTGTAGAACTGAGCAGGAGTGATAAGTCAATTTTTCACTACAGAGTAAAAAGTCACTTGAAGGGCACAGTCACCGAAATACACATCAGACAGACACTGATTGAACACTGGCACACTACTGTATTTTTTCTGAGCTGGGCCTGGTTAGACTAGGATACGAGGAATGTGTAAGAGCACATTTTGCTACGACAGACAGAGATTCCTTACCTGCAGTTCAGGTGTGTACGGGCATGGCAGACATGCTGCGCATGCGTCACGCTTCAGTAATCATGTTAGATCTATTGTCACTTGACCCCAAATGCCTAATCCCGAGATGTTTGTTAGTAGAGCTGCTGAATGTACTGATCCTCATACCTACGACGAAGGTCCATGATGCAAATAATATGTGACGTGAGGATGCTAATCTGTAGATGGTTCGAATCCCTCTATGACTCTATCAGAGCATATCCAGTCGGAGCCCATGCTATCCAGAAGAATTGTCAGAACGGTCGTTTGGAAAACATCGCAATATGGTGACATGTTTGGGGGATGTTTATTTCCAGCCGCGTTCCCCAATCAGCACGTAAAAAATCGATGAAAATAATGTTTTTCGTTCAAATTTTGTTATATTTTATAAATTTGAATGAAAAATGAGTAAAGTTAAACAAAAGATAGCCTACTCTTCATCGCTCGGGCACGCAATAGTCCAGCCTTGTCGTCGTTCTTTCCTGGCGGTTGGTTCGCCCGCCGCCTCCTACACCGTGTTAGCCATGAACTACGCGTCGATGTCGGTGAACTCCTCCATCTCGCCCCCCTCCCCCATCCCCCGAGCTCAAGCTCGATCGGAGGCAACACAGGTTCTCCCGTCAGTGGGGGTTGAGGTGCCAGCATAACGCGTCCGTTGCGGTCTAGCATGGAGTAGGTCGTAGCATGATGGCGTGGCATTTTTGTGTGCGTGGAGAGAAGAGAATGTGCTATGGCGGCGACGATGGTGGTGATAGCGTTGGAAGGTTGGTTTTATAGGCGGGGTTGCAATGGAAGTGGCGGCGAAAAAGCGAGAAGCGGTGTACGAAAGGGCAGGAACGACATTAAAACTGAGGCGTGGAACGGCGGCGACACGTGGAGAAGACGGGACGTCTCGCCTGCCTCCACCTCGAAAACCATCGCTCCATTAAAGAAAAGTTGCGGTCTTGCATTTGAATCATTTACGCGACGGGCGGCCACACGCCCCGCCTCTTCATGTTAAGTCCGACGCCCCCACAACGACGACAGGCCAGGGGCGCTCTTGGATCACCTGCCTTAGCGTGAGCATCAGCACCTACCAGTCGTGGGCACCCACTCCCCTCCCCCGCACATTCTACATTTCTACTCTCCCTTAAGTGTCTGATGTAAAACCCTCTTTTTGGAACGCGAAAAGATTAACCATTCCAAGAAAAAGTAATGCCTACAAACTTTTTTTGCTTGATCCTTTATTTTCTGAAAACATATCGTTTCAACATCACCAAAGTTCATGTTCTGATATATACAGAGCAAATATTTTTAAAGAGAAGGCCTAAGCCCTGCGTTAAATTAATAACGCCCGACAGGACGGAAACTAGTACATCGACGCTTATAAGGACCTGCTGGGGTTACCAGCTCAACATTACGGCATTGGAGGACAACAGGAGATACAAAAAGAGGAACAAACAGCGCTAACTAGGAACTAGTAGAGATCTTGAGCCCAGCGAAGAGGCGAAGAATCCTGCTGAGAGGGCGCGGCACCGACACTGTCCAGACTAACAGACCTCCCAAGCAGAAACAGAGCACGCCCATGACCGAAGGAGCTTGGTTGACTTCATGATTCGAGGTTCTGAAGGAGGAGGGCTTGACTGCGACGCCTCCAAGGAGGAATACGGCGCCCAAGGGCGTTGATGTCGCCTGCACTGGCCAAGGCCTTGCCGATCTTCCGCCCTAGCCCAAACACCACCCCAAAGACGCAACCTTGACGCTTGTCCAATGACACACTGAGTCCACGGCTTGAAGAAGATATCATCGACGTCACCCATGGCAAGACGCCAAGCTAGACAACCACCCCTGGGTTTCTAGGTAGCCGACCGAACCGGGATAACCACCGTGTAACTGTAACTAGGAGACAGTGGCGGCGAGAAGCGCAAGGAGGGTGAGAGGGTGAGCCTAGAGTCGATCAAGATAGACTTCGCCCCGACCGAAGAAGCACACAAGTTTTGCAAGGAGGCGTGATCCAGCCACACGAAAGGAGGGACATTTGGTGGCGCCTCCAAGAAGATAAATGGCGTCAATGACGTCATCGTCACCCGCACCGGCCGTAGCCTTGCACGGCTTTCGCCGGTTTCCCGTCCCGTACCGCATAGCCGGCCAACGCCATGAGACCGTAGAAAGGAACCAGAAACTAGACACCGCCGGCAATACTTCAGGAGATAGGGAGACCCAATCCCAAGAGTCACCTACTCCAAGCTCATCGCCGGCACCGACCGCACCAATCAAGCAAGCAAGAGCTCCAAGATCGCGCGATGGCCTGTCCACTCCGCCTTAGTCCATCCCATCTCACAGATTGACCCGACAAACCTCGGATCTGGGGAAATATGGTTCATTTTCCGCGGAAATGGCCCAGCACCTCGTCAAGATCATGGCGAGGTGACAACGAGAGACATGTGCTACACACCACTACCTCCGCATCACCCGAGTGACCACGGCCGGTAACCGAGTCCACCCATGGAGCAGCGCCGTCGCCCGAGCCCACCCCTGGAGCCGAGCCCACTAGATTGCCCAGACCGCCGCCCGGCATCCAAGGCCACGCCGCCCCGCCGCCCTCACGGCCGGAGATGCGAGCCAAACACGGCCGTCGCGCGAGGCAACACCGAAGACCACCGCCCGGAGCCACCGTTCCGGCGCCCAAAAGCCCCCACCGAGTCTCCCCCAACAGCCACACCCGCACCTACCCCAACCACGGCAGATCTAGAGGAGCCGCCAGCCTGGAGAGACGTACCTGGACCGGGGCGACCGCGGGCGGCGACAGCAGCACCGACGAGCCATGCACGACGACCTCCCTCCCTGTGGCCGCGCAGAGGAGCCGAGGGTCGAGATCCGAGATCCCCGCCATCCCCTTCACCGGCACCGTGGTCTTCGACCGGCAGCGTCTCCGGGGACGGCGAGAGGCGAGGGAGGGTGGAGGGGGGCGGCGGCGGGGTGAGTTAGGGTTTCGCCCCCCGCGTCGCCTGGAGGAGACGATAGGCGCGGGGAGAAAAGTTTCCTTCCTATTTAGCAAATATTCATTGGATGGCATTATATTGGTTATCTGCCAATCATAATCACCCATAGCATGAGCCAGATCATGATATCTAGAAATTTCCGTCGATTCCTTTTTCAAGAATACTTCTAAGAAGGTGTATCAATCACATATAAGAAGAGTTCAAGACGGTGGGTATAACGTCCAACGGGCACCACGATACAACACAACGCCACACAAGCACCACGATACAAACGCAACACCACACGGTTAAAAACACTACCCGCTATAGCTAACTGGCGAGGACACGCCTTGCACCGCCACCCGCCAAGAATGGAGAGGATGCGATGCACTAAGCTTCTAGGCCGCATCACAGCCGAAGGATGGAACTTCAGGAGGCAGACTCCAACTCCAAGATGACCCAAGCCAACACAACCGTCCACCCATAAGCGCCTAAGGGTTGGCGAGTGAATGGCGGGACCGAACCAGACCGGAGGAGGCGATGACCAAGAAGCGCCGTCGACGGTGTACATAGTGCCCCGGAAGCCCCAGCTCTAGGCGGCGGCCAACAACGACTCCAGCAGGTGCACCGAGAGCCCCATGAACCACCTAGACGATGCCTCCGGGAAGGGGAACGACACAGCTGCGCCACCGCCGCTCGTTCCGATGACCGGAACTAGTGTTTCCCCTTGTAGTCGGGAAGGGGAAGCACAGATAGTGCCATGACGACGCCTCCAAGAAGGTGATGACGCCCTTGGGCGTTGCCGTCGTCAGCATCATGCAAGGATTTCTCCCAATCCTGCCATCGACCACAACTCCATCGAGCATGCGCAGAAAAGAGCCGCCTTAGCCTCACCGCGGACGAGAGGTGAGCCATGGCCATCAGCCGAGGGTGGGGATCCCTGCCCGCCTCCGGCTGGCCGCCCGCCGGCACCACAACGGTGCCCTGCAACCGACGCCAAGGCGCCACCGCGCTTGCCCACCACCAAAGCCCCAGATCTAGGCCGCACAAGCCCAGATGGGCTGAGCGGGGAAGGAGCACAACCATGGCAGCGAGGGCACCTCCACCGCAGTGAGGCCGCACCACCCCCTTAATTGACGCCATGGCGCGGTCACCGCCGAGCCCCGTAGTGCCTCGTTGCCGAACGTCACCAAAAACCACGCCGCTGCCGCTCGAGGAACAACCGCCACCACCACGCGAAGGAGAAGGCCCCCGCCGCCGCTATCACTGCCAGGGCTTCGCCCGGCAGGTCGTCTAGCGGCAGTGGAGGAGGAAGGGATACAAGGGGAGAGGGCTCGAGCGTCGGTGGCGGGGTCGGCCCCCCTGTGTCGCCCAAGGTGAGGCGACGCGGGGGTTGTTTGTAACTAGACCCCGATGAGGCCTCCCCTCCGTCGATTCCCCATTGGCACCTTTTCAAACATAACTTATGCATTCTAAAATAACTTTGAGTCTAACATCTTTTCCCTTTGCCATGAGACATTCTTTTTCGATTGACCTAACTTAATTATTTTATTCTTCTATTTAGAGTCCTCTAAAATAACTTTGAGTCTAACATCTTTTCCCTTTGCCATGAGGGATTTGTTTTCGATTGACTTAACTTAATTCTTTTATTCTTCTATTTAGAGTCCGAAATTGCAAGGTGCTATTCGAGAACAATTAGCACATTCAGATTTGCAAATTATTATGGTGAACTCCTTGGTTGAATGGAAGAATTAGAAGACTAGGGGTATAGTGGAAGGGGTATAGTGGAGATGAATGGAAACATAGAAAAAGATGAATAAGAATGGATGGTTTTTGTTTATTACCTGTTCTTCCTCTCGAATTGAGACCCATTGCTTAAACAATCTCAGGCAAACCCTCTCCCAATGGAAGTACAAATAGCTACTATTTATATCGAAACACGAGGATAGATTCGTTCAAGATTGAACAAGTAAATGAATTTTTGGATGAGTTATGTAACAATTAAAAGATACTAAACCTCCATTCCAAGAAATTATCTCTTCTAGCAGGACATTCAACGAGCAAGCGGAAATCCTTTTAATGGAAGCTATTCAGGAATGACGAAGTACCATATGAGTGGATATATATAGGAAATGAATCAACACCCCGCCTGTAAATTCCACATGAGGGCAGGGGAACCCCTCGCACATCTTCAGAGATTACACAAAAGAACGAGCTGACAGCTAGTCAACCAGACACTGAACAAAATGAATGTAGGTCAAGGATTCAAGGTAAATGGAGAACAACTTTTCCTCGTATTGCATGATTCTTAGGGCGAGGTTTGATCCAATGTACAAGTATTTACAAGGCTTTTCGTGGTAACACTGGTGACAACGAAACCTTTTGTCACAATAGATGAATGGTAGACTGTACAATTGCTTAATTCCTACCAACAATAACTGAAGAGTGCCGAGCCAGAATTCAATCACCTATATATATACACAGAGGACGAGGCATATTTACCAGGAGCAACAAGCGGTAGGGACCTAGGGCAAGAGGGTTCACTTTCCAATCCTGTCAAACAATTCAGACAGTGCCTTGTAGAGCGCGGCGGCTGCAGGCGGCCTGTCCATGGATCCCAGAAGGATATCAGGTGCCTTGATGAGACCACCGTAAAAACGAGCGTTTTCAGTGTCTCGAGTGGATACAACGCTACCGTTGAGCGCACATCCCACAAAAGCACCTGCGACGAGAGGTAAATAAACATAATTTAGTTGCTACCGAAATGAGCTAACCACATGCACTTAGCAATTAACTCAATAGTGCCAATTTAACACCAAACTGAAATATACCAATTAGCTCATGCGGGTATAATAGGAAAATTAGTTATTCAAGAAACACAATCACATCATTGCATCTGATCATAAGCACCTCCAAGTTTACATGAGTATTATATATACGGCAGTGATATCTGTCATGGAAAATATGAATTTATATTCATATTAGTTCCACATAGGCCCAGACGAATTATTAAGTTACCGTGTTAACATATACCCACATAATCATAGTACTTAAAACATGTTTTTGTATGTTGGGTTAAATGCAGAAGAACATATGAAACAAGACGCCAAAGTCATGTGCAGCTGGTAATATTAATTAGAAACACACCTTTGCTACAACTATATGTATAGCATGCAGCATAACCACCATCGCCAGCACGAAAATCGGCCTCAGCTACACGCCCGACATGACAAGCAGAAGCACCAACACCAGCACCTACTGACAGATGTGCCTTTCCACTGAATGTTCTGATGGCATCTGTGTTCCTCAGCACGATAATGAAGTCTGCTAACTCACCGCCAGCCTGTTGGGCAACGTAAGAAAATAGCAAATCTGTTAGAATGTGCATTTGACCGGTAAGGCATAATTTCTTCGATTTAGAAAAACAATGCTTGAGTAGATGATGTCACCTGAGCTCCATATCCGACACCACAAGTGGAGATTGCTGAAGGAGGTGACCAGGAACCGTCGGCTCTTCGAGCAACGACCAGCCCAGTACCAACCTTGTATGTGACCATCATCCCGACCTTTACTACAGTAATTATAGCAAGGCCTTTTGCTTGTTTAAGAATTGTATCAGGGATAGCCTTCTCTGACTTAAGTCTTCCCACCTGAACAATAGATGAAAGAGTAATTTGATGATATCAGTAGGATTCCTAAAGACTAACTGAATAATTATCACTTTGAGCAATGAGAATGACCTGGAAATCCAGTATTTCACCAGATTTCGGTAATTGGTACATTTGAAATATGAAAACAATAAGCACTGGTGTCGCTTGAATTTCGCAGCAGCATTTAATATTGTTCCTCAAAATACAATTTTTCCACAAGTGTGAAGACTAACCAGTGTACCATAGAGTTCAAATCAGCTTCGCATTTACTGACAAATGCGGACAGCTAAGAACTATGCATCCTTTGTACATTAGAATCACAAAGATGTACTTAATTCATCAGATTCTTATTTTACTAAAGCTAACTGCAAAAACAAACAGCAACATGATCCCAATCATTCTTCATCCACACACACTGGATTAGTTTAATCATTCATCAACCTCGTAATTGCACAAACTGGAAATAACTATATCCCAAGACTTACTGCAGACTTGCAGCTTTAGAACAATAAAACATTGAACTTTTTAGCATTTCATATTGGTCCTTTGGTTAACACACTCATGTTTAACACAAAAGGAAAATCATATATTATTTCTCGAAGAGCCATACAGAGAAACAAATGGAAATGAATTGCGTCACAATTATAAAACAGTTCGGTACACATTAACAATTTTGATCACAGAAAAAGTTATGGACGTGGATAATTCCCGGTCAACCTGGAATTAGCTTAATTCTCGGTCACCTGGTTTTATGTGCAATTCACGTGTGCAATTACACATCCATGTGTAATTCTCATATGCACGAATAACGATGCAAATCTATAGGTTGTCGAGTTGATCTGGAACTAACTTAATTTCCGGTCAACCTGGAATTAACAAAAGGGTAAAGTTATACCTTGCTGTAGCTGCGTAGAGAATTTGCAGCCTTGTAAATCTCGTGTTCCATTGTGTGCGTCCAAGGGAAGTTGAGCCATGACCTCAATGTACTCAAGTCTGTCACGTCATGAGTTGGAAGTTGCGAAGCACGACTGATCTGATTCATCAAGTAAGGTTGGATGCTCTCTATGCGTACTCCGCAAACATCACAAACCCTTTGGGGTTCCGAAGTCTTAAATTTCGGGGGCATCAAGCTTCTACCCTTTGAACAGCCATTGCAAAATAGTCCACCACAAAAACGGCAGTGGTGGCGAGAGCACATTATCGGGTGAAAGCGCACGCCGCACAGCATGCAGGTACTGGATGCGCTGTCAGGCAGCCACTTTGTCAATTCCGTCTCGAGGAGCTCATTTGCGATATCAGCGTTGGCATCCGCAAGCGTTTGCGCCATATCCTTCCAGGCTTCTTGGAGGAACAAGGTTGGACACCACGGACATCCCACATCTGCCAAGGTCACAAGTCGCGACAGAGATTGCTTTGTCTTTTGCTGCCACGACCATCTCGGAAAATACATCCCACATTGTCATCTCCTTGGTTTCCTCGTCTAACTCCCACTGGAACACCTCTTCCGGGAAGTAGCCGCCGTTACAGCCAAGGCCCCTGCGCCACTCCTCGTGGTCATGCTCTGTCATCGGTGGAACAGAAACAGGCACCCAGATGCCGGTGTGTTCATGAACTGGTGCACCATAGTAGAAATACTGCCCTGATTCCTTCTTAGGAGAACCTTCAGTCGTATCAGTCATGCAGTCCGTTAGCGGTGACAGTGTCAGGGTCGCTGATCGTGCCAGTGTTGGCAGGAGGATCGTCTGCCTCTTGGTCAAATAGGCCGAGTCCCTACGTTAGGAAAGAAAACAATATCAGAAACTGAAATTCGCATGATATACTCTGTAATTAATCCACCCATCCATCCAATTCTACAACTACATGTGAGAAATAACTAGCAAAGCAACACAATCCCCAGAGGAACAAGCTGTACACTAAAAAAAAACCAATCTTTCCGCTACTCAGTTAACCCTGATCACCCATTAGAGTGCTCTGATAGAAAGCTTATCGCAGCAACGGAGCCCCTAAATTACGCTATCGCTCGACCAATCTACAAGCTTCTCATCAAAAACCAACTGGACTAAGAAAAGCGTGCACGCAAACCAGACGTCACAGAGACGGCAGCAGGGTAGGAGAGAGGGGGAGCTCACCGCCAAGGCGACCATGCCGTCGCCGTCGTCGTCTTCGTCCCACCGGACGGGAGACCCGCAAGTGGTGGCGTCGCCGTGGGCGGGCCGCGGAGGGTCGATCGGGGGGCCTCCCGCCATGGGGCTTCAAATCGCGGGGAACTGGGTGAGCTCGAGGCCGAGGCGCTGTTCCGGCTTTTGAGGTGCCCGCGGATTGCGGTGGAGTTGGAACGGGAGTAAGATTCCGAGGAGGAGAGGGGAGTGCCGAGGACGGAGAGGAGAGGGGGAGGAGGACGGGAAATACCAGAATTTTTCAGATCATAAACAAGGGGAAAAGATAATTCCGTGCCTAAGCCGCTTCGACCCTTTCAACTTTGTACAAGGGCCTTTTTGTTGTCCCTGACTATGGAAGCACAACAACCGAAATATATTTATAAGTTCACGATATCACGACATATAGATAACAGAAAAGTGGTGTGTGCCTAGCTATAAGGAGATTTTTTGGAGGGATATGAGATGCTTGAAGTGATCAATAGTACAGTTCGCTTTAAATCCCAAAACTCAAGCATCCACAAGAATTGCCAATTTGTCATAAGATCTCTTCCAAGGTTCTCGACCTTCGGTTGCGGCAAGTTCTTGAGAAGATAGTATCGGAGGAGCAAAGTGATTTGTTACCGGCCATTTGATAATGTTTTAACAACATATGAAAGTATTCAATATTTTAAAAAGAAGAAAGAAAAAAATGGGGTGTGTGCCATTAAGCTAGATATGGCTATGATAGAGTTGAATGACAATACTTGAGGTAGGTGATTGATACAATTATGAAATGTTTGGAGTATTTTCTTTCTCAATTTAGGTAAATGCGAATTTCGGCGAGGTTTTCACACCTTCGAGAGGCATTAGACAATGTGACCTGGTCTCCTCCTGTCGGCGTGGTGGAACGGCAGATGTCATAGGATGGCTTAACTTGGGGCTGAATGTACGTTTGAGGATCCGAGTGAGGGTAAGGATTGAGGTAGAACATGAACAGAATCCGGATTGTATTGATGAACTTCGCTGAAAGATAGAGGTTGAAGAACGTACGGTACAAGACCTAGTTCTACTTGCTACACGATCTAGCTCCTTGTGAACTGTCGTCCGTCGGGTCGTCCCCCGCAGGGGTGTGCCTCCTCTCCTTATAAAGGGGGAGAGGTGGCTTACAAGAGAAGAAACCCTAATGGAATCTTTGATGATCTAAGCTACTTTATAAAGCTTCTTTGGCCCCGCTGATGCCGATTCTGTCTTTAATCAGGGACTGATGACATCATCCGGTATCTTTTACGTCACCTTCTGCTTTGGCGCCAGGGCTTCGATTAAAGCTAAAGTGCTTCGCTCATCTTGTCCGTTGGTCCTTGGTGGAATCTTTGACTGGAATGCCGACATGCTACAGTTGAGCCCATGCCGGTTCTCCGGTATCTTTTCCTCTGAGCACCGACATCTTTGCCTTTGTATCTCAACCTCTTATATATGTTCCTCGCCCTCCGGTATACCCCTCCTGGCATACCGGTTTGTACGAACTTAACACAGTTTTCTCTCAGCCTTGAGCATCCGGATTAATCTTTAATCCGGTACACAAATAGCATATTTGCCATAGTCTTGGCCTACCGGGGGCCATCCCCCCGATATTAGTCCCCGAAGATGGTGCGGTTCGGCTGATCTTTCCAACGGACCACGTCAGGTTCCATTTTCAAACGTACCGGATTAATCATTCCGCTTTCAAGTTAAACCTTTACGGTATTTTACCGAACTCACTCCAATCAACCGAACTCAACAGAGCTTTTCCAACTTCTTTTGCCGGTTTCTTTGTCATTAAACTCTCCTCGACGAGTTCGAGAATAACTCGAAAACCGCACTTGTCAGTGACATGCACACTGTAACTGACATGGTAGTGTCAGTGGTCAAATCCCTCGTCTCCCGCGCACATTTAATGTGCCGCACCGGATCCATGTGGCCCCCCGTGTGGCACCGTCCAGAGGCGCGTGTACCTCAATGCCACGTGGCGGCCCATCAGCGGAAAGGACGTGGGCCGCGCTGTTTCCGGCCCGTTAACCTCCTCGCTATTTAAAGGGCGACGGTTCCTCGTCCCCTTCACCGTATTTCCCATCTTCGCCATTTTCATTTTCTAGCGCTCTCTGCCTCCTGAGCTCCTGCGCCGCCGCCCGTCGCCGAAGTCATCTTCTCCGGTGAAGTTCCGCGGGGAGCGCTCCGCGCTGCTTAGGCTTTCTTCCTCGTCAATCTGCAGCTTCCTCTTCCCCTCTCCTCTCTGTGGCGTACTGCCTCTGGAGGTTCTGCACCACCGCTCGCCGCCGTCGATCTTCTCTCTGGCGGACTCTCAGTTCGACGCCTCGGAGGATTTCCGCCGCCCAACTAAGGTTAGCGTGGCTCGATCTAGTCCCTTTCCCTTCCGCGTGTTCTTCGTGTTCTTCACTGGCGCTGTAGATTTATTTACCCTCTTTTTCTTTCTTTTTTCTCGTGTGTCTAGATCTCCCGGAGCGAGTAGAAGTCCCGGATCTAGTTGTTAGGTAGCTCCAAACAATTAGACCAAATGGCCTCCGAAGAATCCGACAGGGAGCTTTCTGGTAGCACTCAATTTAGCGAATCCCCCGAGATCTCTCTGGGTGAAGAAGATGTCGTAGAGCAAGAAGTCGATGGGCTAGAGGAGTACCTTGCCCGGATGGAACAAGAAACCGGTGGGCCGGGTGAAGAAACCGGCGGGCTGGGGGAAGAAGCCGGCAGCTCGGATCAAGGTGTCGGTTTAAATCTCACGGCTTACAATCGCGGAGCCTGGAAGGGCTCGGACGTGAGCCAGGCAGAGATTGACTGGTTATACCGGTCCCGGAGGATACCTGAAGAGGTGTTCTGCCGGATTCCCGGTAACGATCTAGAGCATGTGCCCAACCCAGGCGAAATTGTAATCTTTACCGCCCATTTTGAGCGCGATTTCGGTCTACCGGCATCGGACTTCTTCCGGTGCTTCCTTGATTTCTATGAACTTCAACCCCACCATCTCCCTGGCAATGCCATTTTTTATCTTTCCTCTTTTGTTTCCTTCATGGAAGGGTTCGTCGGTCTCTCGCCTACCGTAGAGACCTTCGCCAGCTTCTATAACCTCCGGATCAACTCGATCCAGGACCCGAAACTCCCGCTCCCCAAACCAATTGTGCAGTGTGGGGCGTGCATACTCACGCCCCGCTAGGGGAGCACCTACTACAAGTTCACCGGCTTGGAAACCTGCCGGGCCTGGCAAGAAACTTTCTTTTATGTTAGGAATTCCGACCCTTCTGATTTTATGAACCTCCTGGCGTACCTCCCCGGCGCACCCTGCAGAGCCAACTGGCGATTCAACCCCAGGGAGGACCACGACGAAACTAACCGGATTGTCCGGTACATGGAGACGCTTAATGAAACCACCGGCATCTGCGCCGATGACATTGTGCGCACATTTGTCTCGCGTCGAGTTCTGCCCTTGCGGCGCCGGACGCACAAGATATGCCAAATGACTGGCCGGAAGGATCCCACGAGGATCACAACCTTCTCCTTGAGCAAATCTGACGTGGTCCTCAAAGCCAAGCAGATTTGCAAATCTAAGATGCCGGTCGACTGGAAGTGGGGCCTGCAGCCTCACAGCCGCCGTCGCCCTCCAACGTCCCAAGTAAGATCTTGGGGCTTCCGGAATACTGTTTCCGGAATGATGAAAACTGTTGTTTTAACTTGTTCTTTTCTCTGTATTGCAGGACTTTCCTCGCATCCTTGCCGAGGAACCGAAATATTTCGCCCCTAGGCACCTTTGCGAAGATGACGAGGATCCAGATCCTTATACGGTCGGCAATGTACACAAGATGGGCCTGACTGATGGGATTCGTAGCATAGAAAACAAAAAATTTCCTACCGCAAGAACGAATAACAAGCCAAGATGCAATCTAGAAGATGGTAGCAACGAGAAGATCACGAGACTAACCCTCGAAGATTTCCAAAGCCTACGAGATTAGATCTCGTTGTTGCTGTAGTCGATCACTTGCCGCTTTTGAAAGCACGTAGAAGATCTTGACGGTGCCACAGTCGGGCAGCACCTCCGTACTCGGTCACACGTTCGGTGTTGATGACGACGTCCTTCTCCCCGTTCCAGCGGGCAGGAAGTAGTAGATCCTCCTCGGAATCCCGACAGCACGACGGTGTGGTGTCGTTGGCGGTGGAGATCTCCGGCAGGGCTTCGCCGTAAGCACTACAGGAGAGAGGTGGAGGAGGGACGTGTGCTAGGGTTTGGAGAGAGGGGGTGGCTAGGGCGCCGGCCAGGGGGTGCCCTAGGTGGTGCGGCCAAGGCTGCTTTGGTGTGGCCGTCCCCCTCCCTCTCCTCCTCATTATATAGGTGGAACCCCAAGGGTTTGCCCAAAGTCTTCGAATAAGACCCCAATTCAAAAACTGCCTTATGGACGAAACCTAGAGGGACAGGGACTCTCCCCTTCCCCCTTTCTTTGGCCGGCCAAGGAAGTGGAGTCCTCCATGGACTCCACCCTCCCACTTTGTTGACTGGTTGGGTTTGGTGGAGTCCAACCGGGACTCCACCTTCCATGGTGATTTCATCCGGAAGGTTCTAGAACATTCTAGCGCATTCCATAAATGCACCGGATCATTTCTAAACTTGGAAAGTGACTTCCTATATATGAATCTTATTCTCCGGGCCATTCCGGACCTCCTCGTGATGTCATGGATCCCATCCGAGACTCCGAACAAAACTTCGAACTCCATTCCATATTTCATATCTACTTAAAACGACAGCAAACCTTAAGTGTGTCACCCTACGGTTCATGAACTATGCAGACATGGTTGAGACTCTTCTCCGAAAAATAACCAATAGCGGGATCTAGAGATCCATAATCGCTCCCACACATTCAACGATAACTTAGTGATCGATTGAACCATTTACATACAATACCGATTCCCTTTGTCTCGCGATATTTTACTTGTCCGAGGTTTGATCATCGGTATCTCCATACCTTGTTCAACCTCGTCTCCGACAAGTACTCTTTACTCGTACCGTGGTATATCATCTCTTGTGAACTATTCACATGCTTGCAAGCTAATCAGATGACATTCCACCGAGAGGGCCCAACTATCCGTCATCGGGATGGACAAATCCCACTCTTGATCCATATGCCTCAACTCATACTTTCCGAATACTTAATCCCACCTTTATAACCACCCATTTACGCAGTGGCGTTTGATGTAATCAAAGTACCCTTCCGGTATAAGTGATTTACATGATGTCATGGTCGAAGGACTAGGTAACTATGTATCGAAAGCTTATAGCAAACTGAACTTAATGACGTGATCTTATGCTATGCTTATTTGGGTGTGTCCATCACATCATTCACCTAATGATATGATCTTGCTATTAATAACATCCAATGTTCATGATCATCAAACTATGATCATCTATTAATCAACAAGCTAGTTATACAAGAGGCTTACTAGGGACTCCTTGTTGTTTACATAACACACATGTATCAATGTTTCGGTTAATACAATTATAGCATGGTATGCAAACATTTATCATAAACACAAAGATATATTATAATAACCACTTTATTATTGCCTCTTGGGCATATCTCCAACAGATCTCCCACTTGCACTAGAGTCAATAATCTAGTTTACATTTGTAAAGATATAACACCTTGGCCTTCTGGTGCTAATCATGTTTTGCTCACGGGAGAGGTTTCAGTCAACGGATCTGACATGCTCAGAAACGTATTTATTTTGCAATTCATTTGCGTCGTCACGCATCACTCATTTTCCAAATGAGTCGGCATTAAATATGTTTGGTCTTCTGGTGGAACCTTAATTCCGCGGTCTGAAATATGTCACTAATATTGTCACACACAATATAGCTTCAAAGTTCTGACACTATCGGAACTACACCAAGTTCTCAAAGAACTTCTCGACTTAACATCCTCAATCATTGTCAAAACAATGATATACTCTGCCTATGATTGTAGAATCCGTCACAATATTTAGAACTCATAAAATCTAGCATAGACTTATTCTAGCTCATTGTGCTACCTTTTAAACAACACTTAGCCTAATTGCGATTGAAATTTATTTTTATATGTGACCAAACTAATATCGGTGTAACACCTTACATCGATTTGTTTGTCATTACTCCATACAAAACTATATATCCTTGGTTCTTCTTAAAGCACTCAAGGATAATCTTACTGTTTGTCCAATGATCATAACATGAATCATTCTGGTATATGCTCCTAACTTTTTTAGAGCATAGGACATCTGATT
This sequence comes from Lolium rigidum, assembly GCF_022539505.1. Taxonomy (NCBI): domain Eukaryota; kingdom Viridiplantae; phylum Streptophyta; class Magnoliopsida; order Poales; family Poaceae; genus Lolium; species Lolium rigidum. Next base: position 94,270,782 of record NC_061509.1, read on the forward strand.
TTGTACATATTATTCGTGATCTAAAATCACTCATGTGTTTTTACTCATCAAGTGTCAAATACACTCAAGTCTTGTTAAACCTTCACGTGGAAAAGAACACCTTCTTAATATTTTTATATTGAACTACTTCAATATTCATTCTATGTACTTTAACTTTAAACTTATTATGTGTTTTAATCTATCTTCATAGATCTTGACACTAAATATGTTTCAGTTCATATCCTTTCATTGAAGTTAATTCTCAATGAAACCTTTTGATCAAGTATATAATTACATCATTTATAACCAACTATATGTCATCAAAATAAAGTATTATAAATATGTCTCAGCGCTCCCACTTAATTTCTTGCAAATGCAAGCATCTTCATCGTTTCTGATGAAATAAAAAACTCTTTGACTATTTCATCCGGTGAAGATTCCAACTCCGCGATACTCACTTCATCCAATTGAAGTTCGTATACCTATCTAGTATTCCACGGACCAGCAAAACTCTTGGTTGTATCTTGTATACACCTTTAATACACACTTCTATTAAGTAATGTATTTTGCCATCCTACTAGCATATCTCATAAAATAATGTAGCGATTACTAGAATAATCCATATAGACTATAAGCATCGTTACGGAAGATCTAATCTTATCATAGTCAACTCTTTGAACTTTGTCATAAATAACTTTTTGACAAGTCGAGCTTTTTCAAGGATATTACATCCAAGTCCATCAATTTTATAGATCCATTTACTTTCAAAAAGTATTCACCTATCTTGGATTTCATGGCACATAGCCATTTTAACGGAGTCAGGACCCATCATAGATTCTTTATATGTAGTTGGTTTATCATTGTTCAAAATCAATCCTTTGTTCACAAATCATTTATTTGATCACAAAGTAAACCATACCTACAAGGTTCAATAGGTACTTTGATCTCCATGACTATAACACTTTGTAGACATGGGAGCTATGATCTTCGTGGCCGCTTCCAGAACCATTTCTGATGCTACGCTACTCTGATCATCATGCTCAGTGTCGTTGCCTATTCGACGGTACCCCGGAGGAGGGATCCTCACGAGGGGGAGAATAAGTAGGGGCCATAGGGCGGAGTGCACACGGGACGGTAGTACGCGATTTACCCAGCTTCGGATCACCTGCACGATGGCAAGGCCTACTGCTCCTTGTCTGGAATTATCTGGGAGCTCTCGCGTTGTTACAATGAGTTGTGGTTGTGCCTCTAGGGCTCCCGGGATCCGGCTTATAAAGGCGCACGGATCTAGGGTTTACATGGAGAGTCCTAGCCGGATTACAGGTTGCCTAACTACGGTACAATATCTTGCCGTGTACGTCAAGGATCCGCCTTCCATCTACGTCGTACTGGATCCGGGTTCCTTATGGGCATTCACGGATCCGGCCTCCTCCGAAGGTCGGTTAGGATCCGGCTTCCTTATCCTGGCTGGACTTCATCCTTCATGATCTACAACAACTGGGCTGCCCAACGGGCCACATGCCTCATCACCATCTGTGGGCCACCCGGGCTTGCCGGATCTAGGCACTGTCAAGGGTACACCCATGAAGTATATCCACAACTGTAGCCCCCGGAGTTTTCCGAGATTCATCCCTTGTTTCCGCCTTGCCTAACGCTTCATGTCTTCCGGCAATCTTGGTAACATGGAAACTTGAAGAACTCCAACTTCATATTTTTCTTCTTTCCCAACTTGTAGTCGGAAAATATCTTCATCATGCGGGACTTCATCCATCGACAGTATCATTGCAGCATGTCTCCGGGTTACTCCCCTGCATGGACAAGTGTTCACAGCTTTTCAAACTGCTACCCGGAACCTACTAAGGGTTCAAACGGTTCCGCCAATCTTGGCGCCATTTTCGGGCGATTTGAGCGGTAACTTATCCTTAGCCATTTTTACCGTTAGGGTTTTTGACACGTGTCGATCATCCAACGGTGCGACGCTTGCGTTCCGACCACAGGATGCGGAGCACGAATCTCCTCCCCTCGGCCTATAAATATCCGCCGTTCACCCCTAATCACCCCATTCGCCCCCTTTTCACCTCTCAACACAGCGCCGCCTCCGAGCTCCTCCTCCGCCGCACCGGAGTCCGCCGGAAGTTCGCCGGAGCACCGTCGCCGCCGCGTGCTGTTCTTCCTGTTCTTAAGTCCGGCGAGCCACCGCAGCGAAACCTCGCCGCCGACGACCTTAGCCACCGCGGAAGCCATTCCGGTAAGCCTCAAGCTTTTCCTTCTCACCGCAGTTGGTAGGGATGACTAGGGTTTTCTTCGTAGGATCCGGCTAAGTTTGTCCAGCTCATACTTTCTTCGCAGATGTCTTCTTCTACTCCGCCTCCCTCGACCGAGCCAATTATGGTGACCCCTATCTCCTCCGCCCCTCCTCCCCTTGCCCCAGTTCACCTGGAACCTCGAAAGGACTCCGGAAAAAACATTGAAGGGCCGTCAGCCAACTCGGAGGAATCTGCGGGCGCTGAACAGATGGAGAAGAAGGTGGAGGAAGCAGCCACCAAGAAACCAGAGGCTCGGAAGCGAGATAAAGAAGCCAAGGGGAAGTGGTGGCCTTGTTTCACCACGGAGACCGAGCTCCGCAACCTCGAGGCGGAGGGTTTCATAAAACCCGGATCCTGGCGGACAATCTCCGGTGAACAGAACCCTGTTCCCGAAGCCGGAGAATGTGTAGTGACCAAGGCGCTCGTTGAGCGCGGATTCTCTTTCCCGCCCAGCGATTTCTTCTCGGAAATCCTGAAGGCGTACGAGCTCCAGCCTCATCATATCGCTCCGAACAGCATCCTGGCCATCAGCTCTCACCTGGCGCCTCATCCACTACCCTTGCAGTAGTAGTAGATTTCTCAAAGAGGAATTCAAGAGAAGACCTCTCCATAATGATTTATAACAGCAGGCAGAAATAAAAACAGCACGTACAGTAAAAAGTTTCCCTTACCAATTCCACTTACCAATAGCGCTTCACTCCCCGGCAACGGCGCCAGAAAATAGTCTTGATGACCCACAAGTATAGGGGGTGTATCGTAGTATCTTCGATAAGTAAGAATGTCGATCCCAACGAGGAG
>NC_061509.1:94273964-94466222 GCF_022539505.1 Lolium rigidum
AGAGGCTGCCATCTGGGCCCTACATCCCTCGGCGGTGCGGATTTGTGTTGACTCGGCCGGCGAACCCGAGAATTTCGAGATGCACCACGTCCCGGGCCACCATACGCGACGTTTTGGCCGCTTTCGTCGGGCTAGGTGGCCTCAAAAACGAGAAAAAAATAGTTTTGACATGCACCACGGAGGGACCAAAAATCGTCGACCATGGTACACCAGCAACCACGGCGCGACTTCAACTTCGTCGGCTATGGCAACTTTTCTTGTAGTGCCAACCATGTGTATTTACTCCATAAGGCAGTCTACCGTCTCAAGCAAGCTCCACGTGCTTGGTACGAGTTTCTTAGGGATTTCTTACTACATGATGGGTTTTGCATGGGTACGGTCGATTCCACCCTTTTCACCAAGCGTGTTAAAGGGGGTGGCTTATTTATATGTCAAATATATGTTGATGATATTATCTTTGGTGGAACTAACCCCAATCATAACAAAGCTTTTGAGATATTGATGACTAGGAAATTTTAGATGTACATGATGGGAGAGTTGAAGTTTTTCCTAGGCTTCCAAGTGAGGCAACTTGCAAAAGGCACCTTCATCTCTCAAGAAAAGTATGTGAAGGACATGCTCAAGAAGTTTAACATGACCAATGCAAGCCCAATGAAGACACCTATGCCCATAAAGGGGCAGCTTGGTTCATGTGATGGTGAGAAGGATGTGGATATAAAGGTACGTATACCATTCCATGATAGGATCCTTGCTCTACCTTTGCGCTTCTAGGCCGGATATCATGTTAAGTGTAGGAATGTGTGCTCGTTTTCAATCTGCTCCTAAGGAGAGCCATTTGATGGCGATCAAACGGATTCTAAGATACCTTGTTCTTACTCCTACTCTCGGGCTATGGTATCCAAAGGGGTCAACCTTTGAACTCATTGGCTATTCAGATTCCGATTGGGCCGGTGATAAGGTTGACCGGAAGTCTACCTACGGGGCTTGCCAATTAATTGGCAGGTCATTGGTGAGTTGGTCATCCAAGAAACAAAACTCCACTGCCTTATCCACCGCTGAAGCCGAATACATATCCGCGGAATCTTGTTGCACTCAGTTGTTATGGATGAAGCAAACCTTGAAAGACTATGGTGTGTATCTTTGTACGGTGCCTCTTCTATGTGACAACGAAAGTGCAATAAAGATCGCCAATAACCCGGTTCAACACTGTCGCACCAAACACATTGACATTCTTCATCACTTCCTACGTGACCATGTTTCCAATGGGGATATTGATCTCACTCATGTGGGAACAACGTACCAATTGGCGGATATTTTCACTAAGCCTTTGGATGAAGCCCGGTTTGTAAACTTGAGAGGAGAACTTGGTATTCTTGATCCTAACAACTTAGATTGAATAACTTCTTGCACTATATTCTTCCATTTATCTTGCTACCTAGCTTAGAGGTGCAACACATATGGGGATAGTCATCTTACCATGTCTTGGTATGATGCATACCTGTGTGTGCAACATAAATAGACCCAATGTCATTATATGGACCCAAGCATGTCTCTTCGAGGTCTCATGACACTTGTGCCTTAACATAGGGGGAGTAATCCCCCGCCCCTCATTAGCCTCACTTGCAAAATGTCTTCACCCCTTGAGGCTAAATGGTCTTATTGCAAAAACAATTCTAAAATTATTTATGATTCTTGATATATTTCGAATCATGCCCGGCCCATTGTTGCTATTTACATCTTGTTTAGATTTCACTCCAATGGGTATGCCTAGAAAACCTTGTGTTTCCTACCCCATGTATGTGCTCTTCTCATCATACATCTATCTATCTATATGTACATATCATCTTCTGAGCATACACACACAATTGCACAAAGAATAGGGCAAAACAAGGCAAAACTGTGTTGCCCGGTCCCTGGTCCGGTTGGACCGGCCCTTGTGCCGACCCACCCGGTCTCCAGCCCGGTCAGCCGGGTGGTGCACCGGTCGTGCGACTGGTTAAGTGGGGATGGAAGTTACCCCTTTGGACTCTTCTACCTCACTTCCCCCTCCACCATAGACTCCATTGGCGCCGCCCCTACCTCTCCACCACTCCCTAGGGCTTTCCCACCACTAGAACCCTATCAAAATTCACCCACCATAGATCGGGCACATTGGAAGATCTCCACCAAGGGATTTGGTCCCTCTCAAGCCACCTTTGAAGATTTTGGGTTTTTGGCCCTCAAACTTCCTCTTGATGTTCTTCTTGTTCCCTTGAGCAAAGAGGGCCATGTCTTCGGGTAATTTCCTTTCCTCATCTCTCTATGTCTCGATTCCCTCACACATTGCATATTTTTTGAGGGGATTTGAGAAAACTAGGGTTAGGGTTAGGGTTTGTCTAAAGTCCTCATGCCATTAGAGTGTCTCACACCACTATGCACATGTTCCACTCTACATTGTTGTAGTATATGTACAAGTATATGAGTTTTTGCATGATTTTGTGATTGAAATTATGGGAAAAATCTAACAAATTGACAGTATCCGACCCCAGGCCCGGTCAACCGGCCCTCACACCGGTCGGTCCGGCGTGTCGCTCGGTCGACCGGATGACAGACCGGCCCGTCCGGTCTCTCGTCCGGTTGGACCGGTCCATACGCCGGCTCGCCCAGTCTTTCGCACAATCTCGTCAAAACACTTGAACATATGCTATACTTTTTGGCCTCCTTATTTCTGATGACATGTACACTTATCCCAATGCTATCGTCGCTCTATTTGCTTATTCACATGTGATTCAAGTGATGATGCACGTGGTACTGTTTCCAAGAGAGCTGGGCACGAGAAGCCTCCAGGGTGCCGTACTAGCTCTCGCATGCCTAGCAGAGCAGCTCAGGGCAGTGTTCCAGGGAGTTCAGCTGGGGGTCGAACCAAGTCATTTGCCAAGAGAAAGAAAGACAAACATGCAGCTCAAGATGATGATCTTATTGAGAGATTGCCAACTTTCAATGTGGGAACAGTGGATCTTGCTGATTGGAGAAGACTCACAGAGGCGAATGCCTATCAGTTCGAGGAACGGACTTACACTGGTGGAGATAGGGAATTCTGGACCAACACTCAAGTGAGCATATGGGATGATTTCTACAACTCTAGAGAGTGTATGAAGAATGGTGTCATTGTGATGCCCAAGGCCATCAACAAGGAAGTTCTTACCATGCATCAAGCCACCAAGTACCGCTTTGTGGTTGATACCTTGTAGCAGATGGGGCTGTTTGATCTTGTGTGCTTGAAGCCTGGTGATGGAAAGGGAGTTGGGTACTATTGCCCAATCCTCTTCCGTCGATTTCACTGCACTGTGTTCTTTCATGATGATCCCGCTCACACTATGACTTGGATGACTGGACAAGAGAAGTACACTTGAAACTACCTTGACTTCTGTGAAGCCATGGGATTTAGTGGTGGTCGTGCTCATGGTTTCAAGATTCACTCTCAGGATAAATTCACTCATGGGGACATTGCTTTCTGCTATCCTCTGAAACCTACAGCTGGTCCTCCCACTATCTCCGGGATGCACTACTCCTATCTTGTGCTTGCCAAGCTATTCCGTGAGAATCTCATCAGTAAGTCAGGAGATACAAGTGAATGCCGTGCCTACCATCTTAATCTCATGTACTACTGCCGTCCTGAAAATTAGAGGACTATTGATGGTTGTGACCTCCTCTACTGTGAACTGAGGCGCTCTGTTCGCGACCGGATGACTCCAAATTATGCTCAGTATATTCAGCAGCTCATCAATACGGTTGTGCCATAACCCCACAATAAGAAAGATCAACTGATCAAGATGGAGCCTTTCAAGATTCCTCAACAAGGAGATAGACCGGAAGTCCCAGCTATGATGCCTTCTAAGCACCGATCCAAGGAAAGGCATGACCCTGCAAGCTCCAGCTACTCTAGGCGCCCCAAGCGCGGTGCCTCTCGCTTCTTGGCCAGCCTATGGTAGATGTGCAGGAATACCAATGATGTTGCTCATCAAAGCCTTACCTTGAACCAGGAGAGTAGGAGGCGCCAAAATGAGTTCATGGCTGCAAGAAATCACCCTGTTCCTCCTCCTGGACCTGAGATGGAGCCTTTGGTTGCACCAACTTGGGAGATGCCTCCCATTGATGATGAGATGCTCCAGAACTTTGATCTCTCCCTATGTGCTCATGGTGGTCTTCCTCCTAGATCTACTCAGGATCCTGATGCTGCTAGATATGGAGAAGATGATGATGAAGACAATGAAGAGTATGATGATGGTAATGAGGATGGTGATGGCGGCTCTCCACCCGCTAGGACAGAGTTCTATTGATGGGAGCGCTACCGTCCCTACTCTTTTCTTCGCCTTTTTGGTGTTCCGATGCCAAAGGGGGAGAAGAGAGTAGAGTCTAGGATCACGGGGTTCCTTGGTTGCACAAGCCATGCTGATACTTTATTTGCTTCTTATTTGGCTTGTGCTTATTTGCTTAGTTTTTCATTTCAAGAACCATTTGCTACTTTGAATAATTCGTGTATGGACAAGTATTTGTATGCTTAATCTCTATGTTAGTATGATTATGCTTTATGCTTATATATCTTGATATATGCATGTCCATACCATGCTTGTTTCCTAAAGATATTGGGGGAGCTTCTCATATTCCACAAATGGTGCACTTTGCATTCAAACGCAAATTCTCCAAGTGCACACATTATGGGGGAGCTATCTTAATATCTTATATGGAATCAAGATTTAAGCTTATCATAATATCTATATGTGACTCTAGCTCGGTTTGTCATCGTATACCAAAAAGGGGGAGATTGTAAGGGTATTTTACCTTTATCCATTATTTTGGTAACAATGACACCGTTGCTACAGTATTTGGTCTAATACATGTCTATGAGATTATTCCCAGGTATTAGCCAAATAGGGATAATGGTGTATCAATGGAACAAGAAGGTAAAGGGAGACCCCCCACTTCGACAAAAATAAAGAAGGACTCCTCAGCACCTGGCCGGTCACAGGCCCGGTCAGACTGGCCGTGGCACCGGGCACATTCCAGTAAGATTTTCCCTTCGCCCGGTGTTGGCCCGGCCTGAGGTCCGGTCTCCCGCCCGGCCGGACCGGGCTATGGACCAGACGCCTCGACGCCAACCGGCTCCTGCTCTGGTGCTATCCGGAGGCCATGTACTGCGCGACAAGACCTGCCCCGATCAAGGCCTGGTCCCAGCTCCGGTTTGGACCGGAAGGTCCGGCCTCTGGCCCGGTCGGACCGGCCCTGTGCCGGACGGCCCGGTCCCAGGCCCGGTTGACCGGGTTCCTCGAAGAAATGCTGAGGTGGACAAATTGCAACGGCCATATTTCAAGTGACACTATAAATACCCCTTCTCCTACCTCTGAACAGTTAGGCACTACACTGCAAGTTGTTGTTGAGCTCTCTCTCTCTCATACTCCATTGATAGAAACATCAAAAGCCTCAAATCTCCTTCCTCCTCCACCCAAACTCAAATCCCTCTGGGGAAAGATAGAGAACAACCTGATCTACTGTTCTACCAAGCCAAATCTTGTTCCCCCTTGTATTCATCAAGATACTTGTTCTCTAGGGTTCCTTGGAAACCTAGGTGAGCAAAATAGGTCCGGAAGCATTCAGGCTGTGGATTTGCTCCTGATAAGATTGTGAAGGTTTGGAGGCTACCTCAAAGTCTACCACAAGTGAGTGAGCTATTCCTTCGTGGGATAGGCTCCGGAGAATAGGGTGAGCCTTCGTGGCGTTGGGGAATCCTTCGTGGGACCTCCACCCCTCCAAACGTGACGTACCTTCTTGCAAAGGAAGAGAACACGGGAATAAACCATTGTATCCGCGTGCTATCGGTTATCTCTAACCGAACTCTTTACTTCTGATATAACTGCCTGTGAGAGCCTTCGTGCTCGAGTTACTTGTATCATCATATAGGGTACCTCACCTAGTTTGCATTAGGCTCACCTTTATATTCCGCAAAGTCTAATATTGCAAAGAAAGAATTAAAACTTATAGAAACCTATTCACCCCCTCTAGGTTTACCATCTCTGAACTTTCAATAAGATCTAGATGGAAGACCATCATTAGTTCATTAGGTACTAATGTTTGAATATTGTCAATATGATGTGATGCAGAAGATGATATGCAAGAATTGTAAACCCTCGAGATCAACACCCGTTGATTTTGTTTAAAGATTTAGATTAAGTTTAGGGTTGGCGATTTCTTAAGAATTAGGGTTTAGGTTTAAGTTTACTTCACTCATCAAGTAAAACTCCGACAATCAATATTTTCACTCAATGCACAACATTAGAATCATGAAACAAGGCATGCCATGATTACTCAATTATTATTCCTAAGAGAATACTTCATTCAAGTTTTTAAGAAAGTAAGCATTTTGTGCAGAAAAATAACTTTTGTATACATTGTATTTTAGTTTTAAGTGAACATTTTCTTTGAGGGAATTTATCACTCAAACCTTTATTTTTTCTTTATTTATTTTATTTGAAAATATCACATATGAAATGTTTTCTACATATTTAGTATTTATATGTATCAATAGGATAGGAGTTTGTTATTTAAATTTTGAGTTTTCATTTTATTTTCTAAAATTTTAAAGTGCAAGAAACATATGAATATGTGTTATTTAAATTGAAAGCTTTTGTTCAACTAAATTGTTTAGGATTTTCATGTAGCCAGATATGATTTATTTTTGTGAGAATTTTGGTATATTATATGTCCCTTTTATGATTTTGTATGAATTAGTTAGGAATTTTTCAAGTTTGATCAAATTTTTGGAATTTTGATTTAAATGATTTCTAACTTTTTGTATCGTGCCTAGGCTAGTCCTAGTCAATGACATGTGGGGTCTAGGTCAATAGCTGACTGGGCAAAGGATTGACTAATCCTTTTTTACACCGAAATGGTATCTAGTCCGAGACACAAATAGGTGAGACTAGGGTTGAGATAGGTGGGTCTAGGGCTGAGTTAGATTACACACGGGCATGATCAGACTGTGGGCCCCAGGTTCAACAGAACCTTACCGGAATCTTGTCAACACAGCGACAACAAGGGCTGTCGCTATTGTTCTACGACGTTCGAGGATGATCTAGTTGTTATGTTCGATTCGTAATACTAAGACGCATCTAACGAACTATGGTACAAACCAAAAGGTCATCAGGGCTAGCGATGGCGAGCTCGCATACGGCGGCGCAACTCTGGCGAAGACTTAACTATGCTACAAACTACCCTACTACTTTATTCTCGGTCCTACCGATGTGCATGACTACGAGGAAACTAAATAACGACTCCACCGAGGCTATCGATACCTAAATTGTCAGTAGGTTCGTCGATACTAGATATCAATGTCGGAGTAGATGCGGTGATCCAGTATACCACTGCATGGTGTAGTATGCAAATCGTTAACATAACACCAATAGAACATTGTTCCACTAGTATTACATCCCTCAGAGTGGTACAACAGAAACATATGCGAGTTCAACACATGTCTATATAATTATGCATAAACTCTTTACAGAAGATCAACACAGCCTCCTACTTTACAGTGAGGTAAATATGCAAATAAAGCTCCAAAAGAACCACTCGTAGACTAAATTATGGCTAACTCTAGCTCTATAGGTACTTGGCTTTCTAAAGAAATCTGATGGAACTCTAGCTACTTAGGTGCTAGGATTAGGAAAATGGCTCCCTTCTATTACTAGTATAGGTTTCCACCCTAGCTGATGTAGAAGTTGACTCCATTGACTTCATTGATTGGGTTCTCCATCTTGTTGTAGTTGACTCATTTGTCTTTGAGTTCCATGGTAGTTTCTCCTTCGGTGACTTTAAATCTAAGCAGAGGGTCAAGAGGGAACGTATGAGTACGAGTGTACTCAGCAAGTTCAGTAATAGAAACAGGTGTATCATGCACTAGCTACAACCATAGACCAGAAAATCGTAGGCAAATGCAAGTTTTCGTAATCATTTCTTCAAAAAGTTTATTTTATTCTGAAAAACTGTGTCTGTCAGTCTTCACAGGTTGATCAGAACTTCATGGAGTTCCTTTCCCGCCGTGTTCGTAGTTCCTTCCCGAAACAGGGAGTGACAAGTCACAATTCAATACACTCTGCAGAGGTGTGTTACTTTACCCATAAGAGAACTTATCCTTGTTGCCAACCGAGTTGCATGCTCGTCCACACTTCCTTGGTGTGAGGCCAGGTGTAAGATCCAAGCTAATCAATGTCCTTCTCCGCGACCCCGCATACCCACCCTTTTGTCGCACTCACATATCCCCGGTAGATATCTTCCATTCATACGGCTTCACCCACGATATGCTATGGATAATCCATCTTAGACGGTAGAGCGCCCTTCATCCAGGTGGATGGGGAGATTAAGTCCATCCCAAACTACTATGTGTTCACAAACACACAACCAGGCTCTATCAAGTCCATTGATATGCAGAAGGAAAAAAAGGTACAACTGACTTCCCCAAAGCCATTATAGATCTTATGGTTAACACAGATTATATATACGACACAAGAATCACTAGAGGACATTGGTTATTCCTAGATGAGTAACCCAATTGCAATGGAACCTCCACCAAACTCATATCATGGTTCCATTGCCCACCACATAGTCATATTCATAATTGGAAAATTAATATTTTGCTTTTCAATGCATGAGTGATAAGTATAGTACTTTGCAAGTAATTTGATAAAAATAATCAAATGGCATGAGGAAGCGGTGAACTTGCCTTTCTTGACTGCAAGATTATGTAGGCAAAAGCTTCGATACGGTATAACTCCAAATTCCGAAATAGCATCATAGTTTGGTAAGGACAATGTTTAAATAACTGGCAAAGATGCTATAATGCATAAGTATGATATGCAATCGTACTAAGCGTGACCTAACCCTAATGATTTAGGATTAGTGAGTTGTGACGATTTCTTTAGGGTGTGTTGCACTTTTAGAGTGGATTCAAACAAGCAAGGTTATTATTAGGGTTTGGTTAACTTGGTATCATATACAAGTTGTATAATAAATCATAGTAACCATCTTAGCACACAAGGAACAATAGTTGACATAATGTTAACATGTAAAGAACAATTGTTAGTTTTAGTACTATATGACATGGTTGATTATTACTTGTTATCTACTTCAAAAGAATAACTTTTGAAGAACATGTTACTTAATAAAGAATAAGTATAATAATTAGGATTGTTGAGTCCTAGGGTTTACTATTCTTTTTTCCATCGATTCACTAAGTAAGGATTAGATGGGTCTTAAACAAGATGGTTTCATAATCATCTAATAGTTGCATGATTTAGTTAAGCATGAGCACGTAGAGTACACAATTACACATGGTTGCTCTCATATTTTGAATTCATTTCAAAATGAAGATTTTGGTCTACCTAAGAATTTCCAAAGTTTCTCTATATTGCCTTTCTTGGGTCATGCGCAAATTTCTAAAGTCTTTTTATATTTCACTTATCACATGAAATATAGAACATCAACTAGGGTATTCCAATTTGACAGAAATCCCAAATGGATGTATTTTTGTTGGGAAATACTTTATATTATTTTAAGCTACTCAATTTGAACTCAAGACCTCCATTTAAAAAAATATTAGGTTGGTTTTTGGTTGAATTATTGGGTATTCCTTCTTATGAGGTATTCATAATAGAGATTGTGGTTTAGGTCACATATGAAAATAAGCGACCTAGGTTTTTCCCACAATTGATAAGGTTTGAAATGATGCTTGTCAAGATTAAGATATTGGTAAAAACCTTTATATGGAAATTTAATTAGTTCCAAAGAAATTTGGAAGCATTTTCATTTCCTAGGTTTTAGCTGCACTTGAGAAGTGTGCAAGATAATTATGGGCTTAGTTAAGGTTGATCAATTAAGATTATATGTGATTTGTCAGCATGATATCATACATGTGGTACACACATATGTGTTGTTAAGCATATTTAAGTACTATGGTGCAACTCTTCCCAACAATAGGATTCATGTCTAGGGTGATCTACTAGCACTTCTACTATCATTGATCCCCTGGACAAATGATTTGATCTTATTGATCCAAACTATTTATGCCATAATTACTCTTTGTGGGCTTAGCTATAGTAACCTTTTAAGATTAGTTGTTCTTCCTCTTGAGAAGAACTTTTGTTTATCTTCAACTTCTCCTTCTAGATGCTTCACTTGGTTCCCTCTAGATCTCTCTATAACTACCTCACATGTGGTTACTAGTTTTTGTCACTTGGGTTGTGAGGATTGGGGTTGATGGAGGGGCTATTTATAGTATTCTAGGATGCATGGCAAGGTAACACCTATGTGATGACTCCTCACTTGCATGGGTGCCATGCTCATAGCCATTCCTTAGCTATGCACGAAACAACTTAGGCTTTAAGCAATGGATACCAAGGTGACGCCTATATGATGACTCCCCACTTGCATGGGTGACTAAGCTACTTGAGTGTCATGATCATAGACTTTCCTTATCCATTATGTAATTTAGGCGGCATGATCATTATCTCCTTATATCTTTTCTTTTTGATCATGAAAAGTAGATTTTGTAACTAAATGGGTTTTGAGCCAAATTAGTTAGGCAGGCTTAGATCACAAGGATGGGTTAAGAGATGCACTTGGGATCATTTACATAACTAAGTGAATATTTAATTTGCAAATGTAGCTCATTATTGAAAGTTTCCATAATAATTAAGTGAAAACTTAATGAGCATTATGGATGATCAATAATTCCCAAATTTGAATGATTAGGAGAGATTTCTATATTGATTAAGTGAAAACTTAATTGAAAATATGATTTGTTCATAAAAATCTAATTGTGGCCTCAATAATATTAACTAAGTGAAAACTTAATAACAATGAGAATGATCATTAAGAATCTAAAGATGGCTTAAGTCCCAATGATTTTGATTTCATCGAGGCACGATCATTTGAGTTGCAAAACCCTTGTAGTTAATTTTATTCAAATTTATTAATCTATTTAACGCAATGTAAATGGGCATTGTTTTATTGGACTCTCTTAGTTATTAAGTTATGAGTGGTTTAATAATACATGGTTATCATGCACTTTTCACCCTATGGTTTTCCATATTTATGTAGAAGGTGTTAGGAGTGATTATGATTTGGATATGTTTGGAAGACCATGATAAGATAGGATGAGTAGGAATAAGGTAAGAATATAATTGATTGGGTTTTAGTTGATTGTTCATGTGCCAAAGAGTTGTTCAGTACATGTGTCTAATGATGGCAAAAGAAGACGACGTGTATTTACAAATCTTACTTCTACCCTCCTAATAATAAAAATTCACCAAAGGTCATACCAAAGATGTACCACTCAGAATGATGACTACTTCTAAGAGCATCTCCAGTCGTCGTCCCCAAAGATTTTTGGGGCGCGCCTGCTATTTTACCGCCTCCAGCCGCGTGTCCCAAAGGGCGTTTTCGCCCGGCGCGGCCCATGGTGTCCGGTGCACCGAAGCCATCCCCGCTCCACAGGAGACACTGCGGGCGCTCCAGACAGATAAAAAAGCGAGGCGGGAAGTGGCAGGCCCGACGCGTCATTGAGACACGAACGTTGCACAACCGCCGCCTACCTCTCGACGAAAGTAAATGGCGCGCAGCGACGGTGCAGTTTCCCTAGAGGCGTAGCGACACGTCTCGTCACGCCTAGTTCTCAATGCCCATGTTAATGCGGGACACCGCTCTCTCGCCTCCCTCCGGCGTATAAAAAGGGGCGCTCGCGCATCGCCCCTCGCACAAACCCTAGCTCCGCAATCCCCAACCCTAGCCGCCACCATCTCAGGAGTCGAGGTCGCGGGCCGCTCCATGGCTGGTCGAGGTCACGGGCGCGGCCACGGCGGCCATGCTGGAGCAGCAACGCCTGCACGGTCGTCGTCGCCGGCACCGTCGTCATCTTCCGAGGAGTGGAAGTTTGAGTTTATCGTCATCCTCAATGGCGACCCACTTGGCATCTAGAGGCTGCCGGACAAGTTCGGCGAGTTCGTCACTGGCAACGAGTCGGCCGCTCTGCATCTGTTGGAGGCTCGCTGCAGTTTGGCGGTGGCCGGTTGATGTTCTCTTCGACGGGCGTGGCAAGATGTACGTCCACACCAGCTGGGAGAAATTCGCGCACTTCCACAACCTCCAAGCCAGATGCGTGCTCACCTTCCGCTACGAAGGTGACAACAAAATGAGCGTGAAGGTGTTCGATGACACGTCCTGCCGTCGGCACTACCACACCGACGACGAAGAGGACGATGATTAAACATGTCGAGTGTTCATTATGTGCAGCGAAGATGGTTGCCGACCAATTGAAGCCACTAGTGTAGGTTTCTCTATGTTCTTCCTGCGCATCGAAGAACAACAACATGGCAGTCTCAGTTTTTTAAGTTTGGGTGACTGAGAGTGTAAGGGTATTTTACCCTTATCCATTATTTTGGTAACAATGACACCGTGCTAGTGTATTTGGACTAATACATGACTACTAGATGATTCCTAGGTGTTAGCCAAAAAGGTATAAAGGTGTATCAATGGAACAAGAAGGCTAAAGGTGACCCCCCATTTCAACAACAATCAAAAAGGGGTTACAGGAGAAATCCGGTCACCTGCCCGGTCCAACCGGGCCAGCAACCGGCCAGTCCGGCGTACTGGCCGGTCGACCGGTCGGAAACCGGGCTCCAAAGGAGGACCAGCAGGTCCGGTCTGTGGCCCGGTCGACCGGGCTCCCGACCGGCGGGTCCGGCGCTCCGTCCGGTCGACCGCTCGGAAACCGGGCAGCAACCGGGCACCAACCGGAGAAGCGCCAGGACGACGCAAAGGTGCTTCGGTCACCAGTCCGGTCTGACCGGCCTCACGACCGGGCTGTCCGGTCTGTGGTCCGGTCTGACCGGGTTTGTCGGGAAGAATGCTGAGGTGGCAAGTGGCAACGGCCAGATTTTGAAGAACACTATATATATCCCTTCTTCTACCTTGGAAGGGTTAGGCAACATACTATAAACTGTTCTTGAGCTCTCTCTCTCCTACTCCATTGCTAGAAACACCAAAAGCCTCAGATCTCCCTCCTCCTCCACCCAAACTCAAATCCCTCCGGGAATCACTAGAGGAGGACCCGATCTACCGTTCTACCAAGCCAAATCTCATTCCCCCTTGTATTCATTGAGAAGCTTGCTTCCTAGGGTTCCTTGGAAACCCTAGGTCGGCAAGAGGAGTCCGGAAGCATCCGGGCTGTGGATTTGCTCCGGGCAAGATTGTGAAGGTTTGGAGGCTACCTCAAAGTCTACCACAAGTGAGTGAGCTATTCCTTCGTGGGATAGGCTCCGGAGAATAGGGTGAGCCTTCGTGGCGCGGGGAATCCTTCGTGGGACCTCCACTCCTCCAAACGTGACGTACCTTGTTGCAAAGCAAGGGAACACGGGAATACATCCTCGTCTCCGCGTGCTATCGGTTATCTCTAACCGAACTCCTTACTTGTGATTTAACTGCTCGTGAGAGCCTTCGTGCTTGAGTTAGTTGTATCCTCATATAGGTTGCTTCACCTAGTTTGCATTAGGCTCATCTTTATATTCCGCAAAGCCTAATATTGCAAAGAAAGAATTAAAATTTGTAGAAACCTATTCACCCCCCCTCTAGGTTTACCATCTCTATACTTTCAATTGGTATCAAAGCCTGGACTCTTATTAAGGGCTTCACCGCCTTAAGAGTGAGATGGATAAACTCTTCGAGGGTCTAGATGACGACTCTAACCTTTTGGTTAAAGAGATGAATACTAGACTCTTGGCATATGATGCCGAGAAGAAGAAAAAGGAGGATGAGCTACAAAACCAAATGACAGAAATGACTGCCATGCTTAAGAACCTAACTGCGGGTAGAACTCTTAGTGGGGCTTCGGCCTCTAAAGAATCCTACCATGATGTTAACCATGACTATCCCGAAACACTTCACCCATGCCTCATATAAACCATAGTGGGACCGTTCCCCATTACGATGGAACTCACTTTCCACATTGGAAATCTGCTATGGAATCTCATATTCGCAGCTGCAGTGTGGAGCTATGGGAACTCATTGTTCATGGACATCGGGAGCCACAAGATCCTACTCGGTTGACCTCCACCGAGTTCTACAACCATCAACTCAATGCATCCGCACGTGACAAGATTAGAAGTGGCATCAACCGCAAGCTTCTAGATCAAGTTGATGACATTGTCTCCGCTAAAGAGTTGTGGGATCGGATCGTAGTACTCCAAGAGGGAAACGATTTGATCCAATCATCTCTCTATGAGACCGCAAAGCAAGAGGCCTACCGAGTTCATGATTCGAGATGGAGAATCCGTATTCGATGCCTATGCTAGGCTTGGTGCTCCGAAAGTAAGGGTCAAGGGACTTGGTGCTTGAGAAGTACAATGACGGATTCGAGATGAACGAAGCCTTCATAAAATCCAAGGTCATTGCTATGATTGCCGTCAAACAAGAAGACACCAACCTTGGACTCAACTTGCAAATCATGACCAAGAGTGCCGATCTCAACTCCGATGATCTAGTCTCCTATGTGGCCGCCAATGAAAACATGGCCAAAGCCGGAAAGAGGCTCAAGGCAATGAACCGTGTTGATGAAGCCTCCCACAACCATGAAGCGTTACACAACCTTGCTCTCAAGGCTAGAGCTGACCATGGAGGAGAAGAAGAATATGAAATTGAAGAAGATGAGGAGATGACTTCAACTAGTGACATCGTCACTGACTTTGCCTTCTTTGCCAAGAAGTACAAGGGAAAGTTGCCTATGCTTCTCAATGACAAGAAGAAGAAGAGAACTTGCTACAATTGTGATGAAGATAGCCACTTTGCAAATGAGTGCCCTTATGAGAAAAGGGTAGACAAGCCAAGATTCATCAAAGGGGTCAAGCCAAGATTGAAGCCAAACCCAATCAACGATCGATTCAAGAAGAACAAGGGAAGAGCGTTTGTTGGAGCCGAGTACTTGTCCGATGATGAGGAAGAAGATGAGGAGAAGGAGGCCGGGGTGGCCGGTTTGGCTTACTCCAAGCCCGGGTCACTCTTCACATATGACTACTCCAAGGACTACTCCACGGAGAATGATGTTGGTTCCTCCTTCATGGCAAGAATCACTCAAGAGGATGACTCCGATGACTCTTCCTCCTCTACAATCGTTGGCTCTTGTCTTATGGCAAGGGAAACCAAGGTAATGGAACCTCCACCTTCCCTATCTAGTGTTCTTGATGATGAAAATGAAAATCAAGATGAACTAAGTGTGCTTAAGGAACTTTACAATGTTAGATGCACCCTTCGTGGTAAAGCTCTTGTCAAGTTTGATTTCTTGATGGACTCTCTCAAAGAAAAGGATGAGTCCATTGAGGAATTAGAATATCAATTGGATGAAAAGGAACGGAGATTCAATCTCCTAAGACAAGAGCTAAAAACCGAAAGGTGCATATCTCAAGGCCTTAAGCAACAAATTGAAACCTATGAACTTGATAAAGTTAAGGACCTAGAAACTATTGATAGGGCTCAATCTTTGACTCAAGTGCTCCATACCTCAAAGGAGGAACTTGAAGTTGCTCATGCTTCTCTCACTAGGGATCTTGACCACCTTGAAAGAGCTAACAAGCTTGTAAAGGATGAGCTCAAGAAACTTGGAGAGAACCATGACCTACTTCAAGAAACCTACATGAAAGCACTTGAATCAATGAAGGATCCCATTGTTGTTGAAAAGCATGCTAGTTCCCCTACATCTTTTACTAGTGAGCATGCTAAGCTTGTTGAGGAACATGTTCGTTTACAAGAGGAACTCTCTTTGCATATTGAGACCAATGCATATCTTGAATCCTTGGTGACTAAATATGGTCTCGACTATCATCCTAATGAATCCTCTTGTGAGCATGCATCTATTCTTGAGGAAAATGTTAGGTTAACAAAGGAACTTGCTAAGTTCACCACCGCCAAGAACAAGATGGGATTGGATGACCTCTTGAGTAAGCAAAGGTCAAACCATCAAAAGTTTGGACTTGGATACGTTCCCAAGTCTCACAAGAAGAAGAACTACAACAAGGAGAAACCCGCTCAAGATAAGAACAAGAAGGTCACTAATAATGGCAAAGCCTCAAGGGGCAAAGCCACTAGTGGTGACCGCACGGGGCCAAACAATCACTATGCATTATTTGTTGATTATTATGGTGATGTTTATGCTAACTATGTTGGCCCTCCTAATGGCTATGCTTATAGAGGGTACTCAATTTGGGTACCAAAAGATATTGTTGCCATTGCAAAGGAACCCATTAATCGATGGGTTCCTAAATCCTCTACTTGATTTTGTAGGGGTATTCCTCCGGTGGTCCAAAATGGGTGTTTGATAGTGGATGCACCAATCATATGACCGGAGGAAAAGGTGTGCTTGATCAATTCATTGAAGATATCAACAAGAAGTCAAGCATTACCTTTGGTGACAACTCAAAGGGAAAGGTACTTGGGTATGGCAAGGTAGCAATCTCTAAGGACTTGTGCCTTGAGACGGTTATGCTTGTTGAACACCTTGGCTATAATTTACTTTCTATATATCATCTTGCCGATGCCGGTTACAATTCATATTTCACTAAATATTATGTGCAAGTCTTTAGGAGTGACAATCTCAAATTGGTCCTTGTTGGATATGTGGAGAACAACCTTTACGTGGTTGATCTCTCGAAAGAGAGCCCCTCCTTCTCCACATGTCTAATGGCGGCCAAGCATGACGAAGGTTGGTTGTGGCATCGCCGCCTTGGTCATGTTAACATGAGGAATCTTAAACAACTCCTAAAGGGTGAGCATATTGTGGGACTAACCGGCGTTTCTTTTGAGAAAGATCGTGTTTGTAGTGCATGTGTAGCCGGAAAGCAACTCAAGAAGAAGCATCCCATCAAGAGTATTGTTTCCACATCTAGGCCTTTGGAGCTCCTTCATTTGGATCTCTTTGGGCCATCACATTATGATACTCTTGGTGGGAGCAAGTATGGACTTGTCATTGTTGATGATTACTCAAGATACTCTTGGGTCTTTCTCCTCAAGACTAAGGACGAGACCCATAGAGAGTTCATCACCTTCGCCAAGAAAGCTCAACGTATGTATGAATCCGAGATCAAGGCAATTAGGACCGACAATGGCACCGAGTTCAAGAACTACACTATGCAAGAGTTTGTTGATGATGAGGGCATCAAGCATGAGTTTTCGGCGCCATACACCCCTCAACAAAACGGTGTTGTTGAAAGGAAGAACCGGACTATCATTGAGATGGCAAGAACCATGTTGAGTGAATTCAACTCACCCCACAACTTTTGGGGAGAAGCCATCTCTACGGCCGTCCACTACTCCAACCGGCTCTTCCTCCGTCCCCTCCACAACAAAACCCCATACGAGCTCCTTACCGGTAACAAGCCTAATGTCACATATATTCGTGTCTTTGGATGCAAATGCCTTGTTAAGAACAACAAAGGAAAGCTCGGTAAATTTGAAACTAGAACCATAGAGTGTATATTTGTTGGATATGCGGAGAACTCTCACGCCTATAGATACTACAACCGATCCTCCGGGACCATTGAAGTATCTTGTGATGTGGTGTTCTTGGAGGATAATGGCTCCCAAGTGGAGCAAGTTGTTCCATGTGTTGCGGGTAATGATGATGATCCATCTAGTGCCATCAAGCATATGGGCATTGGACACATCCGGCCCATGGAGGTTCATAATGATGATCAAGATGATGGAGTAGATGTTTCAAGCACGCCACAAGTGGAGCCTAGCTCAACTCAAGCCGAACCATCATGTGCAACTCAAGAACCATCCTCTACTCAAGATGAGTCACAATCCGAAGAACAAGTAGAAGATCCTCATTCCATGGAGCAAGATCATGATGACGATCAAGAAACATCCTCAACTCATGATCAAGCTCAAATGGTCCCTCATGATCAAGTACTAGCAAGAGATGAATTCATTGATCATGAAGGAACCGTTCGGAAGATCAAGGCCGCTACAAGGGCAAGCGACATGAAAGTGGATCAAGTCCTTGGTAGCATCTCAAGAGGAGTGGTAACTCGTAGACACCATGCATTACTTATCACTTATTGTCAACATCATGCTTTTGTGTCTAGTTTTGAACCACTCAAGGTACATGAAGCCTTGGTCGATCCGGATTGGGTAATTGCCATGCAAGAAGAATTGGAGTGTTTCACTCGCAATGAAGTATGGTCTCTAGTTGAGAGACCCAAGGATCATCGCATCAATGTCATTGGGACCAAATGGGTATTCAAGAACAAGCAAGATGAGAATGGCATTGTTATACGAAACAAAGCAAGGTTAGTGGCGCAAGGGTTTGCCCAAATAGAAGGTATGGATTTTGAGGATACCTTTGCGCCGGTAGCCCGTCTTGAAGCTATTCGTCTTTTGCTTGCATTTGCATCTTTCCACAATTTCAAATTATATCAAATGGATGTGAAAAGTGCATTTTTGAATGGTCCCCTAAAAGAAACCGCATATGTGGCACAACCCCGGGTTTCGAAGACCCATGCCGACCCAACCACGTGTATTTACTCCATAAGGCACTCTACGGTCTCAAGCAAGCTCCACGTGCTTGGTATGAGTTCCTTAGGGATTTCTTACTACATGATGGGTTTTGCATGGGTACGGTCGATTCCACCCTTTTCACCAAGCGGGTTAAAGGGGGTGGCCTCTTTATATGTCAAATATATGTTGATGATATTATCTTTGGTGGAACTAACCCCAATCATAACAAAGCTTTTGAGCTATTGATGACTAGGAAATTTGAGATGTCCATGATGGGAGAGTTGAAGTTCTTTCTAGGCTTCCAAGTGAGGCAACTTGCAAAAGGCACCTTCATCTCTCAAGAAAAATATGTGAAGGACATGCTCAAGAAATTCAACATGACCAATGCGAGTCCAATGAAGACACCCATGCCCGTAAAGGGGAAACTTGGTTCATGTGACGGTGAGAAGGATGTGGACATAAAGGTATACCGCTCCATGATAGGATCCTTGCTCTACCTTTGTGCCTCTAGGCCGGATATCATGCTAAGTGTAGGGATGTGTGCTCGTTTTCAATCCGCTCCCAAGGAGAGCCATTTAGTGGCGGTCAAACGGATACTAAGATACCTTGTTCTCACTCCTACTCTCGGGCTATGGTATCCAAAGGGGTCAACCTTTGAACTCATTGGCTATTCGGATTCCGATTGGGCCGGTGATAAGGTTGATCGGAAGTCTACCTCCGGGGCTTGCCAATTTATTGGCCGGTCATTGGTGAGTTGGTCATCCAAGAAACAAAACTCCACCGCCCTATCCACCGCCGAAGCCGAATACATATCCGCGGCATCTTGTTGCACTCAATTGTTATGGATGAAGCAAACCTTGAAAGACTATGGTGTGTCTCTTGGTACGGTGCCTCTTCTTTGTGACAATGAAAGTGCAATAAAGATCGCCAACAACCCGGTTCAACATTGTCGCACCAAACATATTGACATTCGCCATCACTTCCTACGTGATCATGTTGCCAATAAGGATATTGATCTCACTCATGTGGGAACAACCTACCAATTGGCGGATATTTTCACTAAGCCTTTGGATGAAGCCCGCTTTGTTAACTTGAGAGGAGAACTTGGTATTCTTGATCCTAAAAACTTGGATTGATTAACTTCTTGCACTATATTCTTGCATTTATCTTGCTATCTAGCTTAGAGGCATAGCACTGTTATCACCAGAATTTGACCGAGTCAGAGGTGGGCCGCGATCAAAATGGACGTGAAGAATATATATATAGAAGGAATATGTGAATCGGCCTTTTATACCAAGTTGGGCTTAATTTCCCGTGTATCTGTAACATATTAGATCGCATCTTAGTTTAGAAGTTAGAGTTTTACCAGTGCACGCCCACATTAGAAAGTCCGCTGGACTATAAATATGTATCTAGGGTTTATGGAATAAACAACAACCAACGTTCAACCACAAACAAATCTCGGCGCATCGCCAACTCCTTCGTCTCGAGGGTTTCTACCGGTAAGCATCATGCTGCCTAGATCGCATCTTGCGATCTAGGCAGCACAAGCCTGCCTACGTTGTTCACGCGTTGCTCGTACGGAAGCCTTTTTGATGGCGAGCAACGTAGTTATCTTAGACATGTTAGGGTTAGCATTGTTCTTCATATTACATGCTTTCGTAGTGCAACCCTTGCATGTCTAGCCGCCCTTACACCTATCTTAGGTGTAGAGGCGGCACCCCGCTTGATCATAGTTTAGTAGATCTGATCCGTTACGATTGCTCCTTGTTCTACAAGGATTAGTTTAATATCCGCAATAGTTAGGCCTTACAAAGGGGGAGGATCCAGCGGCACGTAGGGTGTCGTTCGTTGGCCCTAAGCAGGATGTTCCGAGGATCAACCTCGTGTTGGTTTTTAGGCCTTGTTTAGGATCGGCTTACGATCATCGTGCGTGGCCGCGAGGCCTAACCTGGAGTAGGACGATCCGATTATGCGGTGAAAACCCTAGATCGTCGTAGATCTCATTAGCTTTACCTTGATCAAGCGGGACCACCATATATTCGGACACCCCGTCCGAATCATGGGTGGATCGGCTCTTTGAGCCGATTCACGGGATAACCCGAGAGCCGATCGAGGCTCGTATTTAATGTTTACGTGTGTGCCCTGCGAGGAAACTAAGCGAGGCATCATCCACACCTTCCCGACCAGGTATAGGTCAGGTGGCACGCCCTTGTGATAAACATCGGCGCGTGCGACCAGGAGGCTTTGCGGGCCGTCGCTGCGAGGGACTGGGGCCAGCCGCAGCCCTAGTTGTTCCCGGCTCTACCGTGTTGACCGTCTCTGCCCGCCAGGGGGTTTCTGACGTCAACACATTCTGGCACGCCCAGTGGGACAGTCGACGACATCCACGACATCGCCATCTACATCCGAGATGGCGGAAGACACTCCGGTCACGTACGCGGATCTGCCTGATGAGCTCAAGAAGAAGCATGACGAGATCAAGGCAACCCTCGAAGCCGAACTCATCGGCTCCTTCCACCGAACCCGCTCCCATGGCGTCAGGTGGAAGGGTTTCACACCTGAAGGCGCGCTCGATGGAGTGGACCTGTCCGCCCCGTCGGAAGAACGCACCAGGTCGGCTGCGGCGAGGAGATCAACTACATGGTGGCTCATTCGCTGCACCGCCACTCGAGAGCTCGGTGAACACCTTGGAGCGTGTCGCTCGCGCGTCGTCCAGGAAATCATGAGTCACCGGTACTCCCCGTCGGGACCGGCTGCGGGGACTTTCAAAGTAGAGATGCCGCTCCGGCCCCAGCCGTTCGCATGGGTAGCACCGGAACTGCCGAACTCATCGGCATACGTCGTCTACAAGGTTGGTGGTGATCCTAGTGACTACCAATTCCTACCGAGCCACCTAAGGAGATCCCGCACGGATACACGTGCGCATACGTACCGGACTGCAACGCCTGGGCACTCTCGAACCAGGCTGCAATATCAGCGGCCTCTGGAACGGCAGGAGGAACGTCAGGAGCCGATCCTGAGAAGCAATCGTGGCTGGCTAAGTACGCCACTCCGACAAACCTCCAAAGCCCAGCTCCTGCAGTTGGCTTAGAACCGGAAAAGCAAGCATGGCTGGTTAAGTATGCCACCCCGGTGAATCTTCAGGGTTCGACACCTTCAGCCATCACAGCGGATCAGATTTGTGCAATTCTGAAAGATCAGTTCGGCATGATGCCGAAAAGGAAAGCGTTCGGCTACACCAAGCCGTATCCCAACAGCTACGAACCGATCCCGCTGCCACCCAAATATCGGCTCCTGGACTTCACGAAGTTTAGTGGATCGGATGGTTCCAGCTCCATCGAGCATGTGAGCCGATATTTGGCACAGCTGGGCACGATCTCAGCGTCGGATGAGTTGCGCGTGAGGTTCTTCTCACAGTCCCTCACAGGATCGGCTTTCGGGTGGTACACATCGCTGCCACCGAACTCCATCCAAACTTGGAAGCAGTTGGAAGAGCAGTTCCATGAGCAGTACCACTCAGAGGCTTCCAATGTTGGTTTTGCCGATCTAGCGCAAGTACGACAGAAGCGCGGGGAGACAGTGGCAGAATACGTCCAGCGCTTCAGGACCATTAGGAACCGATGCTTTTCGGCTCGTATAAGTGAAAAAGAAGCGATCGAGTTGGCGGTGGTGGGTCTCTCATCATCAATCAAGGACGTGGCCTCCCAAGCGGACTACCCTTCGTTAGCGCACATGGTGCGAAGGCGACAAGCATATGAACAGCGCCACCCGGATGTTTACCGAGGACAAATTCAAGCGGGTGGTGACGTGGTTGAGGCGGACGAAGATGAAGGTGCCATGGGAGATCGGGGAGGTAGCGGTGGCTGAATGGACTCGAGCGACGAGGCCCCGTGACCTGCAAATGGGTGAAGCCACAAGGCCCTCCAAAAGGGTTCGACTTCGACGTGACTAAGACGGAGCAGATTTTTGACCTCTTACTCGCGGAGAAGCATATAAAGGTACCCGAAGGCCACAAGTTCCCCACGGTGCAAGAGCTGAACGGAAGGCCATACCGCAAATGGCATAACACGTTCTCCCACACCACCAACGATCGCAGGGTGTGGCGGCGAGCGATCCAAATGGCGATAGAAAACGGACGGTTGATTTTCAACCAATACGCCATGAAGGTCGACACACACCCCTTTCCCGCCGTGAACATGGTGGAGTATGCTTGCCATGGAAGGTGCCGGCCGGGTTTCTGTGCAATATCAACATGGTAGATCTTGGACACCACGGCGGCAAGGATGGAGATGAGGGCAGCTGCTCTCATAGCAAAGATACGAGAGGAAGCCGCTCCACGCGATCGGCTCCGCCAAGACGGCAAGCGCTACGTAACGGAGGGAGAAGTGAAGAACATAAGATATCGGCGACCTCTCTCCGATCACCTCCTCAACAAGTATGTGAGTTAGTACGACCAACGCCGACGGTCCAGGCGATGATGATGAAAGAGATCGTCCGGCTAGAGAAGCCGAAGACATCGTCGGCATAATCGCGATGAGGAGGAGCACGAGCATTGTGCCAAGGGAAAGGCAAGGGAGCGGGACGACGAGGACGAGCACTCGGGATTGTCCTTTCTTCGAGCACTGCTGGGATTCGGGAATAAGCCGATTGCCAACAATCGGCAATTGCCCGTAATGCAACCGGAAGAAGAAGGAGGCAGCCAACGTGTCCGTGTTCGAGCGCTTAGGACCTCTCCCGCCACAGAGCAAACGAGCTGAGTCCCCTCGGTTGAAAGATCTCGAGGATTCAGAAGACGAGGGGGGAAGAAGGAGACAGGTATCACCGGCCAAGGTGGTGCCCTGACGGACTCAGCCGTTCCCAGAAACGCAGGGTTCAACGATTGCGCGGCCTGGAAGAAGCCGAGAGGTTATACTTGCATACATTGAGGAAGGCAAGGCCTGATCTGGCTGCGAAGGTTCGGCGAACCCTGGATGAAGAGGGTCGCCCACGGAAAATGGAGTGGCGCCCCAAGCAAGGAAAGCCGATGATGAAACATCGGCTGGCACAAACATGGTGCTCGTTCTTCCGACGAAGCTCAGTGCTCCACGGTTACACGATACATCCAAGGTGGACGACAGCAAGCGTACCAACATGATAAAGTCAGAGATTGGACTGGTTCTGTCTACCGGCCTGAACGAGTAGCAAGGGCACGTCAAGGAGCAAACATGGCGAGGCTGATCCTTGTGATCGGCCCCAAAAATTTATGAAGGGAACTTACAAAACCTTCACCGAGCAAGCAACGTGGAGGCCGATTCCAGCAATCGGCCAAAATTATCCTCACCCACCATTACGCACTGGGTTCAACATGTTATCCAACAGAGCCGATACCATCAATTCTCTTGACAGAATCGGCTCGGGGGGGCACCCAGGTGGATAGAACACGAGGATATGCAATAGAAGCGTCTCATCCTTTGGTGATGGGTATTGGAGTGTGGGGGCCGATGCACCAGTCGGCCGTAAAAAAAAAATCTGAAAATTCGAAAGTTTTCGAGCACAGCCGATGCAGCAGACATCGACTCAAGGGGAATAACTGATACGATCAGAGGGTCAATGGAGCACGAAGAAGGTTTTAATGAAAGAACTCCTTAATGGAGTAGCTTAAGGACTCGGATCCTCTCTTCAAGAACAATGCCAAGAGCAGCCTGGACGCACAGATCAGGTCAAGGATGGATTGCATAAGATCCACCAAAGGAAAGGAGCCGATCTAGTTGGCAAGGCGCAGGAAGAACTGAAGAAGCTCGGGGGGCAGCTCACCTTGAAGGTTCTCTGCTTGGAGCTACGTCATGAGTTAAGGCTAATATCGGCACATGTGGCTGATTCGCCTTCATTAAGGCTCGGGGGGCAGCTCGCCATAAAGGTCGTTGCTCTGGGGAGCCGATTTGGTTGGAATCGGCTAGCCCTACGACACTAGCTGGTTTGGAGAGCGGTGTTACGTTACGGAGTCATCGGTTTGAGCATCCAAGGCGGTTCCGGGGCTTTTTTAAAGCCGCTCTGCTCAAAGATCAAGTTGCCGGCTTACTAAGATCGATCGTGCCATCGTCATCGGCGAGCTAGCTAGCTTGGAGGAATGGCTAAATTGGCCTCGGCTCGCAGATTATCATGAAGCGATGCGTTACCATCAGTCATTAAGCATGGATTAGGCCAGCAGTCGACAAACTCAGCATGAAAGAAATCGGCGAAATCAAGTTAAAGGAATTCTTCATTAATATTGGGATTTCTTACAATGGGGAGCCGATTGATCAAGGAAGGAAGAACAAAAGAAGGGTCTATTGACCAATCTACTACTGCTAGGCCTATACTATTAGATCCTAGTCTACGGGCCATCACTGCCCTCATCATCATCCTCAGAACTCTCATCGGCACTGCTGCCGATGGGCTCCTCGTCGCTACTCACGTAGCCCTCTACAGGGGCTTCGTCTCCGTCTTCGTCGTCGCTGCTGTCGTCGTCCCACCACATGCGGAGGCGTTTCGCCGGCGGGTAGCCCTCGAGGGAGTCGTCGTCGTCGTCGTCTTCTTCTCCCTCTTCTTCAGAAGTGGGGCAGCCGTCCCAGGAGAACTGGTCGTCCTCGCTTTGTGACTCCAGTCCCCGTCGGCGAGGAACTGAAGATCTTCATCCCCGCTGGTCAAGGACTTGTCGTCCTCGGACCAAATGGAGGAGGCATGGCTCTCCTCGTCCCAGTCTTCCGGGGCACGAATTTCCGGCGGCGTCTCGCGGGAGGAGTCGGACCCGTAGGAAAACTCGGAGGAGGAGGAAGAAGACATGGCGGCACAGAGGGTTTTTTGTGCTAATGCGAGGAGGACGAAGGAAACACAAGCTGTTTGGAACGGTTAAATAAAGGGGATATGAGAGAGATTCAATGCCACAGCAGCTTCCGAGGAGGTGTTGCCCAACAGGAAAATTTTGCGGCCACGTGGAGAAGTGGAAGGGGCAAGGCATCATGATGGGGATTCGCGGCGGTTACGCTCGCCACGACATGACCCGACGAAAGAAAGCGTAATGATTTTGGAAATGTCATTTCCAAAACCAGGGGGGCATGTGTTATCACCAGAATTTGACCGAGTCAGAGGTGGGCCGCGATCAAAATGGACGTGAAGAATATATATATAGAAGGAATATGTGAATCGGCCTTTTATACCAAGTTGGGCTTAATTGCCCGTGTATCTGTAACATATTAGATCGCATCTTAGTTTAGAAGTTAGAGTTTTACCAGTGCACGCCCACATTAGAAAGTCCGCTGGACTATAAATATGTATCTAGGGTTTATGGAATAAACAACAACCAACGTTCAACCACAAACAAATCTCGGCGCATCGCCAACTCCTTCGTCTCGAGGGTTTCTACCGGTAAGCATCATGCTGCCTAGATCGCATCTTGCGATCTAGGCAGCCAAGCCTGCCTACGTTGTTCACGCGTTGCTCGTACTTGAAGCCTTTTTGATGGCGAGCAACGTAGTTATCTTAGACATGTTAGGGTTAGCATTGTTCTTCATATTACATGCTTTCGTAGTGCAACCCTTGCATGTCTAGCCGCCCTTACACCTATCTTAGGTGTAGGGGCGGCACCCACTTGATCATAGTTTAGTAGATCCGATCCGTTACGATTGCTCCTTGTTCTACAAGGATTAGTTTAATATCTCGCAATAGTTAGGCCTTACAAAGGGGGAGGGTCCAGCGGCACGTAGGGTGTCGTTCGTTGGCCCTAAGCGAGGATGTTCCGAGGATCAACCTCGTGTTGGTTTTTAGGCCTTGTTTAGGATCGGCTTACGATCACCGTGCGTGGCCGCGAGGCCCAACTCTGGAGTAGGACGATCCGATTATGCGGTGAAAACCCTAGATCGTCGTAGATCTCATTAGCTTTACCTTGATCAAGCGGGACCACCATATATTCGGACACCCCGTCCGAATCATGCGTGGATCGGCTCTTTGAGCCGATCCACAGGATAACCTGAGAGCCGATCGAGGCTCGTATTTAATGTTTACGTGTGTGCCCTGCAGGAAACTAAGCGAGGCATCATCCACACCTTCCGACCAGGTATAGGTCAGGTGGCACGCCCTTGTGATAAACATCGGCGCGTGCGACCAGGAGGCTTTGCGGGCCGTCGCTCTGAGGGACTGGGGCCAGCCGCAGCCCTAGTTGTTCCCGGCTCTACCGTGTTGACCGTCTCTGCCCGCCAGGGGGTTTCTGACGTCAACAAGCACATATGGGGATAGTCATCTTACCATGTCTTGGTATGATGCATACCTATGTGTGCAACATAAATAGACCCAATGTCATTATATGGACCCAAGCATGTCTCTTCGAGGTCTCATGACATTTGCGCTTTCACATAGGGGGAGTAATCCCCCGCCCCTCATTGAGCCTTCATTACAAATTGATTTGACTATATAAGGCCAAA
Organism: Lolium rigidum; assembly: GCF_022539505.1. Classification (NCBI taxonomy): domain Eukaryota; kingdom Viridiplantae; phylum Streptophyta; class Magnoliopsida; order Poales; family Poaceae; genus Lolium; species Lolium rigidum. The sequence goes on from NC_061509.1 coordinate 94,300,973, forward strand.
TGATCTTATTGCAAAAATCATTCCATAATGACTTATGATTCTTGATATACACTTCGAATCATGCCCATTGTTGCTATTCACATCTTGTTTGGATTTTCTCTCCAATGGGTATGCCTAGAGGACTTTGTGTTTTCCAACCCCATGTCTATGCTCATCTCATCATCATCTATCTATCTATATGTACATGTCATCATTTGAGCACTCACACACATTACACAAAGCATAGGGGCAAAAACGAGGCAAAATTAGGAAATTCTGGGCTGGCCGGTCCCTGGTCCGGTTGGACCGGGTCCCTGACCGGACGGTCCGGTTGGACCGGGTCCCTGACCGGACGGTCCGGTTGACCGGTCGGAAACCGGAGTCTGGGCCGGGTCAGCCGGTCACCAGCCCGGTCTGACCGGACTCCCGACCGGCCGTGCGGGCTGTTATGTTTTGGAGAGGATACCCCTTGGGGAACTTCTTCCTCATTATCCCCCACCTCTGAAACCTCCATGGTCGCCGCCTCCATCATCTCCACCACGTCCTAGGCACTTCCCACCACTAGCTTCTTCCCAAACTTCACACAAACATAGATCGGGACCTCTCAAGCATCTTCACCCAAGGATTTGGTCCCTCTCAAGCTATTTTGGGAGATCTTGGGGATTTGGTCCTCAAGGCTTTCTTCACGAGTTCTTCTTGCTCACTTGAGCAAAGAGGACGATGTCTTCGGGTAAATCTTTCTCCCTATCCCTCTCCCTCTTGCTTTCCCTCTCCCATTGCTCATTTTTGAGGAAAGTTGATAAAAGTTAGGGTTAGGGTTAGGGTTAGTAAGTCCTCATGCCACCTAGAGTGTCTCACACCACAATGCACTTCTCCACTACATTGCTATAGTCTATATTCAAGTTTATGAGCTTTTGCATGGTTTTGTGGTAGAAAATCTGGGCACATCATCACAACTCGACATATCCGGTCACGCGCCCGGTCGACCGGCCGCTCAACCGGCCGGCCCGGTGCATGGCCCGGTCGACCGGTCGGAAACCGGCCAGTCCGGTCTGCTGTCCGGTTTGACCGGCCACTGCGCCGAGCTGCCCAGTTTTCGCACAATTTCATCACTACACTTGAATATATGCTATGCTCTCTTGGTTTCTCTCTTACTGATGACATGTACACTTACCCCACTGCTATCCTTGCTCTATTTTCTCATTCACAGATAGTTGGAGTGGTGAGCCACCACGTGGTAGTGCTTCCAAGAGAGGAAGGACTGATCCTCCTCGTCGGTCTAGTAGCCGCGTTCCTCCTCAAGCTCAGCAGGATACTGACATTGGCAGCTCAGCTCGGGGTCGAACCAAGTCTGTTGCTACCAAGCACAAGGATAAGCAAGTTGTCCACGAGGATGATGAGGTAGTGCCAACCATGAATGTTGGGCTTGCAAACCGCCTTGAGTGGCAAGAATGGAGGACGGTGAATCCGTATCGCTTTAAGGAGCCAACTTACACTCGCTCGGACAGGGCCTTCTGGACCAACACACAAGCAGCCCTCTGGGAGGGTTTCTATGATTCTCATGAGTTTATGAAGCATGGTAATATTGTCTCACCCAAGGCCATCAATCCTGACGAGCTTGCACTGCATGAAGCCACAAAGTACCGTTTTGTGGTTCAAACCTTGAAGGGTCTGGGATTGTATGATCTCGTGTGCCTCAAGCCGGATGATACCCAAGATGATCCCACCTTTTGTCCCCTCCTTGTCCGCCAGTTTCACTGCACCGTCTTATTTCATGATGATGAGGACCGCACCCTCACCTGGATGACAGGCAAGACGAAGTACTCATGCTCCTACTCTCAGTTCCGTGCAGCCATGGGTTGTGGTGATGACAGTAATCCCGGATACAGGATTCATTCACGGTCCAGGCTTACAAAGGGTGACATCTCTTTCTGCTATCCTGCGAACCCTACTCCTGGACCTCCCACTATCTCTGGGATGTATTACTCCTATCTGGTACTTGCCAAGCTGTTCCGTGAGAACCTCATCAGCAAGTCTGGCGACCACAGTGAAGTCCGGAACTATCACCTCAACTTGATGTACTATTGTCATCCTGACAGGGTAAGGAAGATTGATGGCTGTGATCTAATCTACTGTGAACTGAAGAGAGCCATTATGGACCGCATGACTCCTAACTACGCCCAGTATGTTCAGCGGCTCATCAACTACATTGTTCCCGCTCCTCGGAACGCTCGTGGTGAAAGAGTCATCATGGACCTCTTCAGGTTTCCCATTCAGGAGGCCACTCGTCCAGACGTTCCCTCCATGATGCCCACCTCTGAGCGCCGCTCCAAGGCACACCATGATCATGATGCTAGCTCCAGTCACTCTCGGCGCTCCCGAGCATGGGGCTGCTCGTTTCTTCACATGCATGTTCCAAATGTGCAAGAACAGCAATGATGTTGCACATCAGACTCTTTCTATGACTCGAGAGACACGGAGGCGCCGAGAATGAATTCATGGCCTCAAGGAACCACCCTGTTCCTCCTCCCTGGACCCGAGATGGAGCCTCGTGGTAGCTCCTCAGTGGGAGATGCCTCTTCTTACCGATGAGATGCTTCAGAACTTCGACTACTCCGTGTACGCTCATGGTGCTCTTCCTACTAGGATGGCTCGTGCTCCCTCTCCTACTGCTGATGATGCTGCTGAGGATGCTGATGATAATGCGGGTGATGATGATGATGCGGCTGATGATGATGCACGCGAGAGCTCCTCCTCGCTTGGGTTTGGTCACTACTGATGGGTGCGATAGCATCTCTCCTCTTTTCTTCGCCTTTTTGGTGTTCCGATGCCAAAGGGGGAGAAGAGAGTAGAGTCTAGGAACCACGGGGTTCTTTGAGTGCCACAAGCCATGGGAGTTGCCTTATTTGGATTTTATATGGCTTGTGCTTGTTTACTTTGAGTTTTTCAAGAACTATTTGCTATTTCCAATAACTCATGTATGGATGTGTATGGACGACTATTATGTGTGCTACTCTATGTTAGGATGTTTATGTGTGTTATGCTTATATATCTTGATATGCACATCTCCATACCATGCTTGTTTCCTAAAGATATTGGGGGAGCTTCTCATGTTTCACAAGTGGTGCACTTTGCATTCAAACGCAAATTCTCCAAGTGCACACACTATGGGGGAGCTTTCGTAATATCTTATATGGAATCAAGGTTTAGAGCTTATCATAATATCTATTTGTGACTCTAGCTCGGTTTGTCATCGTATACCAAAAGGGGGAGATTGTAAGGGTATTTTACCCTTATCCATTATTTTGGTAACAATGACACCGTGCTAGTGTATTTGGACTAATACATGACTACTAGATGATTCCCGGTATTAGCCAAAAAGGTATAAAGGTGTATCAATGGAACAAGAAGGCTAAAGGTGACCCCCATTTCAACAACAATCAAAAAGGGGTTACAGGAGAAATCCGGTCACCTGCCCGGTCCAACCGGGCCGACAACCGGCCAGTCCGGCGTACGGCCGGTCGACCGGTCGGAAACCGGGCTCCAAAGGAGGACCAGCGAGGTCCGGTCCGTGGCCCGGCCGACCGGGCTCCCGACCGGCGGGTCCGGCGCTCCCTCCGGTCGACCGCTCGGAAACCGGGCAGCAACCGGGCACCAACCGGAGAAGCGCCAGGACGACGCAAAGGTGCTCCGGTCACCAGTCCGGTCTGACCGGCCTCACGACCGGGCTGTCCGGTCTGTGGTCCCGGTCCGACCGGGTTTGTCGGGAAGAATGCTCGAGGTGGCAAGTGGCAACGGCCAGATTTTGAAGAACACTATATATACCCCTTCTTCTACCTTGGAAGGGTTAGGCAACATACTATAAACTGTTCTTGAGCTCTCTCTCTCCTACTCCATTGCTAGAAACACCAAAAGCCTCAGATCTCCCTCCTCCTCCACCCAAACTAAAATCCCTCCGGGGAATCACTAGAGGAGGACCCGATCTACCGTTCTACCAAGCCAAATCTCATTCCCCCTTGTATTCATTGAGAAGCTTGCTTCCTAGGGTTCCTTGGAAACCCTAGGTGGGCAAGAGGAGTCCGGAAGCATCCGGGCCGTGGATTTGCTCCGGGCAAGATTGTGAAGGTTTGGAGGCTACCTCAAAGTCTACCACAAGTGAGTGAGCTATTCCTTCGTGGGATAGGCTCCGGAGAATAGGGTGAGCCTTCGTGGCGCGGGGAATCCTTCGTGGGACCTCCACTCCTCCAAACGTGACGTACCTTGTTGCAAAGCAAGGGAACACGGGAATACATCCTCGTCTCCGCGTGCTATCGGTTATCTCTAACCGAACTCCTTACTTGTGATTTAACTCGCTCGTGAGAGCCTTCGTGCTTGAGTTAGTTGTATCCTCATATAGGTTGCTTCACCTAGTTTGCATTAGGCTCATCTTTATATTCCGCAAAGCCTAATATTGCAAAGAAAGAATTAAAATTTGTAGAAACCTATTCACCCCCCCTCTAGGTTTACCATCTCTATACTTTCAGAGAGTGTCTGAGAATGTTCTTGCTTGGCAACGAACGCACGAAATCTCCGAGGCCAACACTAGTTAGATTTCCTCATTTGCAATGTTTTAACTATATTTCAAACTACGTATTAATTTGTGTAATGTTTCTCCTCTCTATTTAAATGAAAATACAACAAAAATAATTTTTTATTTTAATGTAAAAAAAATGTGGGAGCGCGTTTAGGGAACGCAACTGGAGAGAGACGTGCCCAAACACAGCACGAAGTGGTGGCGTTTCCAAACGTTCAATCTAGCGTCGGTTGGGAACACTTTGAGAACGCGACTGATACTCTAAATCATTTGATTAATGGAACTTCAATCACTTCGACAAATTTTATTGAAAAGTTCAAAATTTAACCAAAGTTTGTATGATGCACGCTGATAGTATATGTTGAGAGGTAGGATGTACGCGTGTGCATGTGTAGAGGTGATTGTATATATGTATGTGTGAGCCGTATGCGTATGTAGTGTTTGGAAAGGAAGACAAAAAAAAGGGAGTTCAGGCAGGTGGGCAGGTTCAACATCCGATGGCGTCCGCCATCCCCGTCGCGACGGTTCCTCCCTCCGGCGCCAAGCACTCGGTCCTCCTCCTGCGCCGCGCAAACGACCGCCTCGCCGCCGCTCTACGCGCGCGCTACCGCGTTGTCAACTTCTACGCCTCGGGCGCCCCCCTCCCGGCATTCCTCGCCGCGTCCGCCGCCGCGGAGCCCGAGCCCCCGCGGGCCGCGCTCGTCGTAGGCGACGGCACCATCCGCATCAACGCAGCCTTCTTAGACGCGGCGCCGTATCTCCGCTGCGTCGTCACCACCGCCGCCGGCCTGGACCACATCGACGTCACCGAGTGCGCGCGCCGGGGCGTCGTCGTGGCCGGCGCTGGCCAGACCTTCTCCACCGACGTGGCCGACCACGCCGTAGGCCTCCTGATCGACGTGCTCCGGCGAGTCTCGGCGGCTGACCGCTATGTCCGGCGCGGGATGTGGCCGGTTCAAGGGGATTATCCGCTTGGCTCCAAGGTCTGTCAGTTTATTTCTCTTCTCAAGACAGTAACAGACACATATAAGTTCACAATTTTTTCCCATTTTGATCCAAATTGCGAGAATAAAATTCGTAATCCGTTCAAATCACAAGAGATTTATCAACTATTTGATTGAGCTGCTAAGATTCGAACCACCTTGTCATCAAATTGTTCAGAATTGTAGCATGGTATGCAAATTTCTTCTTCTGATAAATTCTTCACTGAGAACACCAGTAGAGCAATATAGTTCAGTGTGTTTTCTGTTGAACAAAATGGAAATCTGAACACTACCCGACGTTGTTAGTGTGTTCATCGTTCAATTTCTCACCGGTAGTAAGCTCTAACCAATTTGCCCAAGCTCTGTTCTTGGCATACACAGTCACATACATACATTTCACCTCCAATGAAAATAATGTCCATACTAATTCTGGTATATTACCAGCTCGGTGGCAAGCGTGTAGGCATCATCGGTTTGGGGAGCATCGGTTCATCGATTGCTAAGCGTCTCAAAGCATTTGGCTGCGTCATCCAGTACCACTCCAGAAGACCAAAAGATGCCGTCTCCTTCAGATATTTCCTCGATGTGCTCAGCCTCGCTGCCGAATCCGATGTCCTCATCGTAGCATGCGCCCTGAACAATCAGACGCAGCACATCGTCAACAAGGATGTCCTGGAGGCACTAGGAAAAGACGGCGTAGTGGTGAACATCGCCCGTGGAGGGAACATCGACGAGGCGGCGCTGATCAGCGCACTGAAGGGAGGGGAGATAGCTGGCGCGGGCCTCGACGTCTTCGAGAAGGAGCCCGATGTGCCGGCGGAGTTCTTCTCCATGGACAATGTGGTGCTCACCGCACATGAGGCGGTCTTCACCACGGAGTCTGGCTCCGATCTTTGCGACCTCATGATCGGGAACCTGGAGGCGTTCTTCGATGGTAAGCCATTGGTCTCACCTGTGCTTCCCAAGTAGATGTGGAGTAATATATAACAGTACAAAGGATTATACTTACCATACTCAGGGTTGTAATTTTACTACTGTAGTGAAAAGCAAATATATGTGTCTCCTTGTCCGAGAAGTAACAAGGCTATGTGGCCGATCAGTTATACTCGGTGCTTATATATTTGCCTGACTGTCCTGTGAAAACCATGTTGCTGACATTATAAACACCACAGACACGCCGGGCCAGGGCATGTAATTCTACTCCTGAAGTCTAGACTGCCCTGGATGCATCGCTTCTCCACCATTAGGCAACATGCACGGAGCAAGCACCAGGCGCCTGACCACAGAAAGTCAGTAAGAAGAAGCAGAATAAAGGAGAAACAGTTGCTGTTCTTACATGTGGTAGAATGAGCAACGCGCCTCAGGTTTAAGACACATCTGAAGCCTCTAACCTGACCAGGGCTTATGTCTTGGTTCCTAAGTTGGTTTGAAAATTTCAATGCTGGCCAGTTTTGTTGTTGTTGAGAATTTTCAAAGCTGGCAACTACCGGAAAGAGCAGCAGCCAGAAACAAGTGCTGCTGTGCTGGTAACAGGACGCTAACGGACGAACAGCCCATAATTAGTACTGGGTCCATTTAGGCGACAATAGAGGCCAGCCCTGCCAATAAGAGATACGCTTTTGGCCCATCGGCGTGAACACTTGTCTTTGTTTTTACTTGTGGAGATGGCACGAGGGATCATGTACACGGCAAATGCTATGTGCCGATTGATTAGGTCCACACTTGCACTGGAGCGCCTATACACCGACCTGGTCAGTGCGGACGTGGTGTCGCACACCCTGATCCGGCGGCTGTATAATGGGCCGCGGCCCATCAGGTAATTTTTTTATTCTGTTGTTTCTTCTTTTCTGTTTATATTTTGGTTTGTTAAAAGCTGAACTGTTTTAAATCTGAAAGTTTTATTTTTTGATTTTTTCAAAAATTCTGATTTTTTTCAAAATAATGATTTTAAGAACAAAATATTTTAAAATTTTGAATATTTTTCTAGATTGAACATTTAAATTTTGTTTTCATCTAAAATTTAAACATTTAAAAAATGAACATATTTTAAATTTGAACATTTTTCGAATTTGAACATTTTTCAAATTTAAACATTTTTCAGATTTGAATTTTTGATTTTGAATAAAAAAGAAAATAAACCAAAAAAGAAAACAGAAAAACAAACAAAAGAGAAAAGAAAAAATAGAAAAGATAACGAAAAAAGGAAAAAAGAAAAATGGGTCAGGCCAAATACCCAACCAGGGTGTGCGGTGCCTGGTAGGCACTAACCTGGTCGGTGTATAGGATTGGCCCACTTGCACCGCGCCGCATCCCTCGCGGTGGTGTGGGCCTGTCCGCTAGATGTTGGGCTTTGTTTTTTCTATTTTTTCTTCATTCCTGTTTTTTCATTCTTTTTTCTTCCTTTTCTTTTTTCTTTTGTTGTTTTTAAATTTGAAAAATGTTTACATTAGAAAATATTAAAATTTCAAAAACTAGCAGATTTTTAAATATTTAAGAACTTGTTTAAACTAGAAAATGTTTAGATTTACTAGTTTTTAAAAATGTTCTGATTTGTTAAAAAGTCAAATTTGAAAGACATTCAATTTTGAAATTTGTTCAAATTTTATTAGGTTGTTTTCAAAGTTGTTCAATTTTTTAAAAAATGTATATATTTTTTAATAACTAATTATTTAAAAATATTAGTTTTTTAAAAAAATATGAAAAATACAGATGAGAAACAAGAGAAAAGGGAAACAGAAAAAACTATATTACCTGGTGGGCCTGGCCTAGCTCGTGCAGGAGGGTGTTCCGAGTTCTCGATTCCTAACCAGGTCCATGGTGAGGAGCCCTCCCCCATAAGGATGGCAATGGGTAGAGTATGTGCATGGTAGAGCAATACCATATCCATACCCGTATAGTCAATGGGTACAAACTTCTACCCATACCCGTGGTATATAACTTTACCCATACTCGTACCCATTGCGTACCCGATGGGTAGGTTAAATTGTACACAAGTCACTCGCAATTTTGCATTTATCGATAACAAATTTGACTAAAGGTGATTTACCCCAACTCAATAATAGGTAGTTGAGTACATAACCATTAACAAAATATAAAAATCACATTCTCATATTCTAACTTATAAGTCAACAAAATTAGAAGTGTCACTTAAGAAATGGACAATAAATGGGTAGGGTGTGGATATACCCACGGGTATGAGGCTATACCCATGCCCTACCCATAACTTAATGGGTAGGGTATATGTACTACCCATGGGGCATAAAAGTGTACACATTCCCTTCCCACGCGGGTACAGTACCCACAGGTACCCGTACCGTGGTAAAATTGCCATTCTTACCCCCCTTGTACACGACTCTTAGCTATGCTGAAGCTTAGGGTTTCACAAGTGCGGTGATGGTCGAAGTTAGAGATGGGGGGCAAGATTTAGAGGGTAGCTGGGGCTACGACGAATTGATAGTGGGTTGTGATTTTAGCTGTTGTGCATAACAAACTGAAACTGAAAACCAAACCAAGAAAAAACTAACCATAACCAAATGGTGGTTTTATAGTTTTTTTTATTAAGATTACGGTTAGCAAAATAGCTAAAATATTTCAACGTCAAGGAATCATGTCTGGGTTGCCTACAAGGCCCAGCCCACTTGGTGCACATAAGTCAAATATGGTTGAATGTGCATATACTATGGATGAATAGCCTAGTAGCCATTTTCCGACGTACCAAATACAAAACTGAAATAAATGACCATAAAAGTTACTGTAGACGAAAACTTTTAAAAAAGACCGACCTTCGCGAAGGGAAGATAACTCGCTCCGTACGCGACAAGTGGCGCGCTGTGGTGCCAGAAAATCCCTAGGAAGTAGTCTCCCTAATCGCCACGTGTCGCAAGGGGATGCAAGGTGGGGATGGGAGAGGAGAGAGAAGACTGAGTTGTGTCAGTTTTTCCCTTTTTCTTCTAGATTCGTTTTTCCAAAATGAAATATCTTGAGAACGCGTAAGTCCAAATTGCGAACCGTTTTCACTTTTGAGATCCTCGCGTCGATCTTCAAAACTAGATCCCATGTTGATAGGTTTGGAGATAAAAAAAATTCGTACTTCCAATAATATTATGATGGTACCTGTGGTGTGTACATAACTGTACTCGTGTCTTAACTGATAAGTACTTCTGTTTTTAGTGTATTTGGTGTAATTTTTCCCTTTACTCGCTAACTGTACTCGCCCGTGTGCGGGACTGTACCTGTACTTACGCGCGATTGTACCTGCTCGTGTGCGCCACTGTACTTATGTACATGTACTTGCTCGTGTTCATGACTGTACCTGCTCGTATGCGCGTTTGTACCTGCTCGTGTGCATGACAGTACTTGTACTCGTTCGTCTATTCAACTGTACTCGTGTGTTGTGCGTGACTGTACCTGCTCGTATGCGCGACCGTACTTCTATACATGTACTTGCTCGTGTGTGCGACTGTACCTGCTCGTGTGCGCGACTGTACCTGTTTGTGTGCGCGGTTGTACCTGCTCGTGTGTGTGACTGTACTTGTACTCGCCCGTGTGTTCAACTGTACTCGTGTGTTACGAAACTGTACTTGTGTGGTGTATACAACTATACTCGTGTTTTATACGTAATTGAGTTAGTACTCATATTAACTAGAGATGTACCGCTCCAGCTAGCTAGTTGTACTCTAGTTGTACTTTTTTTTTTGAACAACTCTAGTTGTACTTTGGTCCCGGCGTGATCCATGCATTGGATAGCTAGCTGTACTTGGTGCCTGCCGATCGATGCATGCTGTATTTTGTACCACGCGGGAGTTGTAGATGCGCGGGAGTCGCGTACGTGTGGAGTCGCGCGGGAGGCGAACACGCGCGGGAGTCGTCCTTCCACGTTCCATATGTCCGCGGGAGTCGTGGGTTCGTTCGTTTCCTGAGAAGTCAACACGCGTCGGACGCAGGTTAGCTGTTGAATATATTAGCAAATTTTCCCATGATTTAATCAAAGAAAACAGTAGATAAAACATAACTAAAAAGTTTGAGACTAAACTAGTCATGCAAATCACCATAGAATAAAGGAGCAACAAGTCTAAACAGATTGATAAGAGCAATGTGTTTCCCGACAATGAGCTCCGAACATGTTGCTAGGAGAAGGAAGAACATCATGATCTCATAAAAGGAAGGCAAGAACACATACGGTCCGAAGAGGAACCAGCGGTGGTGTTGTCGCCGTTGAGAGCCATGTCGCCGAAGAGGTTGCCGATGTCGGGGAAGAAGTCATCGTTGGGAAAGTAGTCGTCGGCCTCCGTGTCGATGTCGAAGTCAGCAGTCGCGCTAGAGCGCTCCCCAAAAACCTTATCGCCTCTCTCCCGTACAGGATCACAAGAGACGGGGTTCCGGAGGTCTGCTGTCCCGTCCAGCGGTGCACGCCGGTAGACGGGATGGAGAAGTCTTGAGCGGCGGCGCAAAGCTCTGGAACCGAGTGGTAGGCGCATATGGTGTTGTGTCTCGTCGTGTATCTCTGGAGAGGAGCGACCTCTTTTATAGGCACAGAGAGAGGAGCTGAACAGGCCACGCGAGGAGATGAAACGAAGGGCCAGGGAGGTGAAGCGAACAGGCAGCAGCCGAAGCTGAACAGTCTTCGTATTCAAAACCCACTAAAAAAACGTTTCAGATTCTTGCGTCTGTTCATATACCCATTCGTGAGTGGCAAAAAGAAAGAGAGAGAGGCTCTCGGCTCGAGGCATTCCCGCAACCCACGGCGCGACGCGACGCGACGTGTCGTGACGAGGCGAGCGAGCGGCGGCGTCGTTGGAGGAGGAGCGCGCGTGTGGTCAGCTCCTATTTCCTCCTATTATTTCTCTCATACAAATGGTATGAAGAGCTCTCCTTATAAGCTGCTCCAACTCTTCTTCAACTAGCAATGTGGGACTAAACTTTTGTCCCACCCCTGCCATGCATGAATGGGTCATGTGGGGCTCTAGGATTTATTAGGAATTTCTGGAATATTTATTGTATTGGTCCAATATGGGCCAAAATTCCAACAATCCCCCACCAGATCCTAGAGGCACATAGAATTTGCCTTTGGTTCCAAAACATTGTTTTATATACCGGTACTATAGCGAAGACTGTTAAGTTGAACTTTCACCGAACTCTATGCTACACCAGACTGCTACTTGAACAGTGGACTAAGCCTTGAACTGCAAGTTTTCTGCTAATCTAGCTTCACAAAGAGCCTTGACCGGTACTAGGCCGTCGCAGGGCTTCCCGCGGGTGGAGCTTATGCGTCATTCATGAGTTTATTAGAAAGCACCCAACTCTCATAGGTTGCGACGTTTTAACAACCAAACTCATATAGGTGTGTTCTTCCACGGATGTTCTGCAAGACAACATCTGTGCTTAAATTAGCAACTTAGAACACATTAATATAAATCAGCCTACCGTGCAGTTTAGGAAAGTATTGCATCTTTTATGGAGTGGTATCATACAAGGAGTAAGGATACTTTCCTCTCAGTTGACATACATCTTGTCTCCCAGTTCTAATTCACGAGATCTCCGATCACATAGAATGGGTTACCACTGTGGACAACTTAAACGGTGGGTCTCATACCCATCTCCTTTGATGCATTATCTATCACGTTACGTGATAGACCCTTTGTGAAGGGGTCCGCCGATTTCTAGACGTATGGATATAATCCAATGCAATAACTCCGGAGTTTCTCATTTTTCCGGCAGATTTTAATCTCCTCTTCACATGCCTTGATGACTTCATATTATCCTTAGAACCGTTAACCTTGATGATCACAGCTTGATTATCACGATTCATTGGGATAGCAGGTATTGGTTTCTCAACCACGGGTAAGTTCATCAAGAGTTCACTGGAGCCACTCGCTTCAACAAGTGGTCGTGTCTAATGTTGTGAGTTCTGCTTCCATTGTTGACCTCGTTAAGATGGTCTCGCTTGCAAGACTTCCAAGAAACAGCGCCACCACCAAGTGTAAATACATATCCACTAGTGGCCTTAATCTCATCAAGCATCGAAATCCAGTTTGAGTCACTATAGCCCTCTAGTACCCTCGGATACCCAGTATAGTGAATGCCATAACTCGCAGTGCCCTTTAGATAGTGCATCACTCTTTCAAGAGCATGCCAGTGATCATCGCCAGGATTTGATACAAATCGACTAAGTTTGCTCACAGCAAAGGTGATGTCAGGCCTCGTGGCACTAGCCAAATACATAAGTGAGCCAATAATCTGAGAATATCTCAGTTGATCTCTAGCTGTCGCTTTATTCTTTCTAAGCAGAACACTAGGATCATAAGGCGTTGGACAAGACTTGCAATCGCTATACCCAAAGCGACTCAAGATCTTTTTCACATAGTGAGATTGAAGCAATGTAATCCCACCATTGTCATCCTTCAATAGCTTGATGTTTAAGATTACATCAGCTACCCCAAGATCCTTCATCTCAAAACAACGAGATAAGAAATCCTTGGTCTTCTTGATGATATTCAGGTTGGTTCCGAAAATCAGTATGTCATCGACGTATAAGGAAAGAATGACTCCTTCGCCCCCACCATGGCGATAGTACACACATTTATCGACTTCATTTACAACAAAGCCTTCAGCAGCTAAAGTTCTTTCGAACTTCTCATGCCATCGCTTAGGTGCTTGCTTGAGACCATATAAAGACTTCAACAATTTGCACACCTTTCCTTCTTGACCATTTACTACAAATCCATCCGGTCTGGTCCATGTAAATTTCCTCATCCAACTCTCCATTTAGGAAAGCTGTCTTAACATCCATTTGATGAATGAGAAGACCGTATGAGGGAGCCAGTGATAGTAGTACTCTAATGGTAGTCAATCTAGCTACAGGTGAGTACGTATCAAAGAAGTCTTCACCTTCCATTTGGGTATAACCCTTGGCCACAAGCCGTGCCTTGTACTTTTCAATTGTACCATCAGGTCTAAGCTTCTTCTTAAACACCCATTTACATCCTACGGGTTTGCACCCATAAGGACGATCAGTAATCTCCCAAGTTCCATTAGCCAAAATGGAATCCATCTCACTTCGGACAGCCTTCCTTCCAAGTAGTCAGCATCCGGAGATGCATAGGCTTCGAAATAGAAGTGGGAGTGTCATCCACGAGATACACAATGAAATCATTACCAAAGGACTTCGCAGTCCTTCCGTCTCTTACTCCTTTTAGGAGCTTCATTGTTATCCTCCTCGGGATTCTCAAGGTGTTCTATCGGAATGGTGGATTCAGGAATTGTAGCGAATTCTTGGATAGATGTACTAGGCATCCACTGATTCAATGAGTTGGGCATATCCTTCATGGGAAATATATCCTCAAAGAAAGTCGCATCATTCGACTCCATGATTGTACCAACATGCATGTCGGATACCTCAGACTTTACTATCAAGAATCTATAGCCAATGCTATGAAAAGCATAGCCCAGAACAACACAATCAACAGTTTTTGGTCCAAGCTTGCGCTTCTTGGGAATTGGCACATTGACTTTAGCCAAACATCCCCAAGTCCGTAGGTAAGAGAATTTCAATCTTTTCTTCTCCCATTCTTCGAATGGAGTTATCTCCTTATTCTTTGTGGGAACTCGGTTTAGGACATGACACGCAGTCAATATCACCTCCCCCCACCATACCTTCGAGAGACCCGATGTGTCTAACATGGCGTTAACCAAATCAGTTAGAGTGCGGTTCTTTCTTTCGGCCACCCCATTTGACTGAGGTGAGTAGGGAGGCGTCCTCTCATGGATTATACCATGTTCCGCACAGAATGAGTCAAACTCATTTGAGAAATACTCTCCACCACGATCAGACCTAAGTCGCTTGATCTTTCGTTCAAGTTGATTTTCTGTTTCAGCTTTATAGATTTTGAAGAAACTTAATGCCTCATCTTTCGATTTCGGAAGATACACATAACAATATCTAGTTGAGTCATCAATCAACGTCATGAAGTATTTCTTTCCACCTTTTGTCAACACACCATTCATCTCGCAAATATCTGAATGTATTAGTTCTAGAGGTGCCAAATTTCTTACCTCCGCAGCCGTATGAGACTTGCGAGGTTGCTTAGCTTGAACACACACTTGACACTTAGAACCCTTTACATTAGTGAAACTCGGAATTAAATTCAGTTTATCTAGCCGCGTCATACAACCAAAATTAACATGACAAAGACGTGAATGCCAAACATTTGTCTCAATGTTGGTGCAAATATGAATAACAACTTTATTACAAACGTCTGACAGGATAGGCGGAACAAACCTCCGCACTCATAGCCTTTACCAACAAAGGTTCCAAATTTTGACACAACAAATTTATTGGACTCAAACACAATCTTGTAGCCATCACGACACAGAAGCGATCCGCTAACAAGATTTTTATTGATAGAAGGGACATGATGCACGTTCTTCAGGCGCACGATCTTCCCGAAGTGAACTTCAGATCGACCGTACCAACACCACGAACAGTAGCATGCGAGCCGTTGCCCATCAACACGGTTGAAGTCCCTGCGACCTGATAAGAAGAGAACATGGAGATATCAGCACAAACGTGTACATTTGCACCTGTGTCAATCCACCATTCAGGAGAATGACATATTGAAAGGACAGTTGGAAATATACCATACCCAACATCCTTCATCTTAGTGTCTCCAATGACAACATTGGACGTCTTGCCGCCCTTTCCTTGCTGACGCTTGTCAAAGCGGTTTGGGCAATTGGGAGCCCAATGATCAGGATCACCACGTACGTGGCATACTCCTTTCTTCTTATCGGTCTTCCTTTTGAAATTGGTAGACCGTGAGGCCTTGTTCTTCCCATCAAATTTTCGTTTGCCATCATACTTGTTCTTGTTCTTGGACTTGTAGGATTGGAAGTTCTTCTTCTGTACCAAGTTGGCACTAGAACCTCCCTCAACACCTCGAGCACGTGTGTCTTTTGCCCTTGCCTTTTCTTCCACGTCAAGAGACCCAATGAGATCCGTAGTGGATAACTCTTGTCTCTTGTGCTTCAGAGAAGTAGCAAAATTCCTCCATGAAGGAGGAAGCTTGGCAATGATGCCTCCGGCAATAAACTTGTCCGGCAACACACAAGTGAACTGCTCAAGTTCCTTAGCAATGGACTCGTATCTCATGAGCCCGCTCAACGATGGAGCGCTCATTAGTCATCTTGAAGTCATAAAATTGTTCGATGACATACAGTTCACCGCCCGCATCCGAGACCCCAAACTTGGCCTCGATTGCGTCCCCACATATCCTTGCCCGTAGAGATGGACAAATACGAGTCAACAATGTTCTCGCCAAGAACGCCGATGATAGCACCCCTCGAAGGGTGTCGGCATCCTCAAAAGCTTTCTCCTCGAGGGGAGTAAGCTCTCCTTCAGGCTTGCCCTTAGTGGCGTCAAAGCATCTCATGGTTGTAAGCCAGAGAATAGCTCTCGCACGCCACCTCTTGTAATTCACGCCCTCGAAAGGAGGAGGCTTAAGAGATGAAGCAAAGCTAACCTGGGAATAATGCCTATAAGGTTTTTGGATTGTTGAATATATTAGCAAATTTCCCCATGATTTAATCAAAGAAAACAGTAGATAAAACATGACTAAAAAGTTTGAGACTAAACTAGTCATGCAAATCACCATAGAATAAAGGAGCAACAAGTCTAAACAGATTGATAAGAGCAATGTGTTTCCTAACAATGAGCCTGAACATGTTGCTAGGAGAAGGAAGAACATCATGATCTCATAAAAGGAAGGCAAGAACACATACGGTCCAGAAGAGGAACCAGCGGTGGTGTTGTCGCCGTTGAGAGCCATGTCGCTGAAGAGGTTGCTGATGTCGGGGAAGAAGTCGTCGTTGGGAAAGTAGTCGTCGGCCTCCGTGTCGATGTTGAAGTCAGCAGTCGCGCTAGAGCGCTCCCCAAAAACCTTATCGCCTCTCTCCGTTACAGGATCACAAGAGACGGGGTTCCGGAGGCCTGCTGTCCCGTCCAACGGTGCACGCCGGTAGACGGGATGGAGAAGTCTTGAGCGGCGGCGCAAAGCTCTGGAACCGAGTGGTAGGCGCATATGGTGTTGTGTCTCGTCGTGTATCTCTGGAGAGGAACGACCTCTTTTATAGGCACAGAGAGAGGAGCTGAACATGCCACGCGAGGAGATGAAACGAAGGGCTGATGTCTACGCACACTCCTTTTCCTGTAGACAGTGTTGGGCCTCCAAGAGCAGAGGTTTGTAGAACAGCAGCAAGTTTTCCCTTAAGTGGATCACCCAAGGTTTATCGAACTCAGGGAGGAAGAGGTCAAAGATATCCCTCTCAAGCAACCCTGCAATCACGATACAAGAAGTCTCTTGTGTCCCCAACACACCTAATACACTTGTCAGATGTATAGGTGCACTAGTTCGGCGAAGAGATAGTGAAATACAAGTAGTATGGATGAGTATGAGTGGTAATAGTAATCTGAATAAAATATGGCAGCGAGTAAACATGCAACAAAACAGTTGAAATAAACGGAGATTCGATGCTTGGAAGCAAGGCCTAGGGATCCTGCTTTCACTAGTGGACACTCTCAACAATGATCACATAATAGGACTACTCTACACTCTCTTGTTGGATGATGAACACCACTAATTGTGTAGGATTACACGAACCCTCAATGCCGGAGTTAACAAGCTCCACAATATTCAATGTTCATATTTAAATAACCTTAGAGTGCAAGATAGATCAACACAATTACACCGAGTACTAACATAGCATGCACACCGTCAACATCAGACTATGAAAGGGGGAATAGATCGCATCAATACCATCATAGTAATAGTTAACTTCATAATCTACAAGAGATCACAATCATAGCATATACCAAGTACTTCATGATGCACACACCGCCAACATTACATCATGGAGGAGGAATAGACTACTTTAATAACATCACTAGAGTAGCACATAGATGATATTCAACTAGATCACAAAGAGAGAGAGATGAACCACATAGCTACAAGTGGAGCCCTCAGCCCCGGGGGTGAATTACTCCCTCCTCATCATGGAGGCAGCGATGGCGGTGAAGATGGCGGTGAAGACGGCGGTGGAGATGGCTCCGGGGGCAATTCCCCGTCCCGGCAGGGTGCCGGAACAGAGACTTCTGTCCCCCGAATTGGAGTTTCGCGATGTGGCGGCGCCCCTGGAGTCTTTCTGGAGTTTCGTCAAAAGTTATCGAAGTTTTAGGTCACGACGGCTTAAATAGGCGAAGAATCGGAGTCGGAGGGGCCACGGGGTGGTGCCACCATAGGGGCGCGCCCCTTGGGCCGCGCGGCCAGGTGGTGTGGGCCCCCCCTGGCACCCCCTCCGACTCTTCTCCGGTGCTCCGGAAGCTTCCGGGAATTATAAGGCCTTCGGTCTTGATTTCGTCCGATTCCGAAAATATTTCTTTACTAGGATTTCTGAAACCAAAAACAGCAGAAAACAAGCAACCGGCCTTTCGGCATCTCGTCAATAGGTTAGTTCCGAAAAACGCATAAAAATGATATAAAGTGTGAACAAAACATGTTGGTATTGTCATAAAACAAGCATGGAACATCAGAAATTATAGATACGTTGGAGACGTATCAGCATCCCCAAGCTTAGTTCCTACTCGTCCTCGAGTAGGTAAACGATAAAAGATAATTTCTGAGGTGACATGCTACCAACATAATCTTAATCATACTATTGTAAAGCATATGAGATGAATGCAGCGATTCAAAACAATGTTAATGCAATGAGTAAACAATTGAATCATATAGCAAAGACTTTTCATGAATAGTACTTTCAAGACAAGCATCAATAAGTCTTGCATAAGAGTTACTCATAAAGCAATAAATTCAAAGTAAAGACATTGAAGCAACACAACGGAAGATAAAGTTTCAGCAGTTGCTTTCAACTTGTAACATGTATATCTCATGGATAGTTGTCAATGCAAAGCAATATAACAAGTGCAATAAGCAAGTATGTAAGAATCAATGCACAGCTTAACACAAGTGTTTGCTTCTTGAGGTGGAGAGAAATAGGTGAACTGACTCAACATAAAAGTAAAAGAAAGGTCCTTCAAAGAGGAAAGCATCGATTGCTATATTTGTGCTAGAGCTTTTATTTTGAAAACATGAAACAATTTTGTCAACGGTAGTAATAAAGCATATGAGTTATGTAAATTATATCTTACAAGTTGCAAGTCTCATGCATAGTATACTAATAGTGCCCGCACCTTGTCCTAATTAGCTTGGACTACCGGATCTTTGCAATGCACATGTTTTAACCAAGTGTCACAATGGGGTACCTCCATGCCGCCCGTACAAAGGTCTAAGGAGAAAGCTCGCATTTTGGATTTCTCGCTTTTGATTATTCTCAACTTAGACATCCATACCGGGACAACATGGACAACAGATAATGGACTCCTCTTTAATGCATAAGCATGTGGCAACAATTATTATTCTCATATGAGATTGAGGATATGTGTCCAAAACTGAAACTTCCACCATGAATCATGGCTTTAGTTAGCGGCCCAATGTTCTTCTCTAACAATATGCATGCTCCAACCATTAAGGTGGTAGATCTCTCTTACTTCGGACAAGACGGACATGCATAGCAACTCACATGATATTCAACAAGGAATAGTTGATGGCGTCCCCGTAAACATGGTTATCGCACAACAAGCAACTTAATAAGAGATAAAGTGCATAAGTACATATTCAATACCACAATAGTTTTTAAGCTATTTGTCCCATGAGCTATATATTGCAAAGGTGAATGATGGAATTTTAAAGGTAGCACTCAAGCAATTTACTTTGGAATGGTGGATAAATACCATGTAGTAGGTAGGTATGGTGGACACAAATGGCATAGTGGTTGGCTCAAGGATTTTGGATGCATGAGAAGTACTCCCTCTCGATACAAGGCTTAGGCTAGCAAGGTTGTTTGAAGCAAACACAAGCATAAACTAGTACATCAAAACTTACATAAAAGACATATTACAAGCATTATAAGACTATACATTGTCTTCCCTGTTGTTCAAACACCTCACTAGAAAATATCTAGACTCTAGAGAAACCACTCATGCAAACCAAATTTTAACAAGCTCTATGTATTTCTTCACTAATAGGTGCAAAGTATATGATGCAAGAGCTTAAACATGAGCACTACAGTTGCCAAGTATCAAGTTATTCAAGACATCATACCAGTTACTACATGTAGCATTTTCCAATTCCAACCATATAACAATTTAACGAAGAAGAAACTTCGCCACGAATACTAAAAGCTAAGAACACATGTGTTCATATGAAACAGCGGAGCGTGTCTCTCTCCCATAAAGTGAATGCTAGGATCCATTTTATTCAAACAAAACAAAAAACAAAAACAAACCGACGCTCCAAGTAAAGTACATAAGATGTGACCGAATAAAAATATAGTTTCAAGAGAAGGAACCTGATAATGTTGTCGATGAAGAAGGGGATGCCTTGGGCATCCCCAAGCTTAGACGCTTGAGTCTTCTTAGAATATGCAGGGGTGAACCACCGGGGCATCCCCAAGCTTAGAGCTTTCACTCTCCTTGATCATATTGTATCATCCTCCTCTCTTGACCCTTGAAAACTTCCTCCACACCAAACTCGAAACAAACTCATTAGAGGGTTAGTGCATAATAAAAATTCACATGTTCAGAGGTGACACAATCATTCTTAACACTTCTGGACATTGCATAAAGCTACTGGACATTAATGGATCAAAGAAATTCATCCAACATAGCAAAAGAGGCAATGCGAAATAAAAGACAGAATCTGTCAAAACAGAACAGTCCGTAAAGATGGATTTTATTAGGCCACCAGACTTGCTCAAATGAAAATGCTCAAATTGAATGAAAGTTGCGTACATATCTGAGGATCATGCACGTAAATTGGCTTAATTTTCTGAGCTACCTACAGAGAGATTAGACCCAGATTCGTGACAGAAAAGAAATCTGGAACTGCGCAGTAATCCAAATCTAGTACTCACTTTTCTATCAAAGACTTTACTTGGCACAACAAAACACAAAACTAAGATAAGGAGAGGTTGCTACAGTAGTAAACAACTTCCAAGACACAAATATAAAACAAAGTACTGTAGCAAAATAACACATGGGTTATCTCCCAAGAAGTTCTTTCTTTATAGCCATTAAGATGGGCTCAGCATTTAATGATGCACTTGCAAGAAATAGTATTTGAAGCAAAGAGAGCTCAAGAGGCAAATTCAAACACATTTAAGTCTAACATGCTTCCTATGAGAGCATCTTGTACACAAATGAATTCATGAAGAACAAAGTGACAATCATAAGAGGATAAAACAAAGTAGCTTCAAGATTCTCAACATAAAGAGGGAAACTTAATATTATTAAATGCATATAACCATATTTCCTCTCTCATAATAACTTTCAGTAGCATCATTGATGAAATCCACAATATACCCATCACTTAAAACATTCTTATCATGGTTCATATGCATAGAAGTATCATTAAATTTGGCATAAGAAAAGTTATTCTCATTAATAGTAATTGGAGCAAGATTATTATCAAGAATTTGAACATGGTAAACAAATTGCATATTAAGGGAATTGTTTTTGGTAATCCAATCATGACTATGACAAGTTTCATAAGGATAGTTAGAACCTATATCATAGCATTCTTTATAATAATCATCGGAGATCGGGGGCACAGATGTCATTATAGGAAATAGAATAGTTATCTTTCACAGATCGGTTTATCCGTGTCCACACCATCATTGTTATTAGAAGGAGATGTATCAAGAACATAATGACCAGTAGCTAAAGGATTTTCAAACTCCTCTTCCCCAAGCTTAGAGCTTTCTATATCATTATGGGAGGAAGCATGGATAGTACTGACACTATGGCAATTATTATCATCATTTTCAGAATTAGTTTCCCAGAGATTTGTAATATCAAAAGTAGTGTGCTCATTCAAACCATGATCGCTAATGTATGTAAAGGGCATAGGAAGATCATCGTATTCAGATTCATTGTCACAATAATCATTAGGAGCAACATACTTACGGTGACCTAGCGTTATCTCATTCACGCGGGGATACGCCGTTACCTCTTTCTTTTTATTCTCCTTCTTCTTCTTCTTCTTCGTTCCCTCTTCTTCTTCTTCTTCTCTTCCTTCTCCTCGTTCCCTTCTTTAGGAGGAAGAGGCTTGAAGGGTGGCTTGTCCGCATAACCTGATTTACTTTCGAAACAATAGAAGAAACTTGGGAGGATCCCTCCTTTTCATTAATTAGTTGAAAACACACAGCGGTCCTATCATATTTTGGCAAGGTGTCATCTTCTAAAATATTTTGTATGTAAGTATTTGTATGGCTATTATCAATGCAATAAGAAAAACACCCATGAAGGACATCATCAATATCAAGATCACTCATATGTAACAAAGAGATTTTCTCGACAGTTCTTCACACCCCAAAAATAAAGTAAGTTCATCATGCTGATTAGGAGTAATTTCATCATCACAATACAAATTTGCAGCACTCATTGGGTTCAAATTATCATTGGAGGAGCATTGAAAATTAAAATGACCCACTTCATGGCAAACTTCACAAATAAAAGGATAGAGGGAACAAACTTCTTTACCAAGATCATCTAGAGCCCTAAACCACTTTCTAGTTTTTTCATTAGCATGATGGATACAATATTCATCTTTGATTTGATTAATTCCACAAGGTCTATGTATTCCACAAAAATTAACATGCTTATAGGAAATAACATTCTTAGGAGTTTGAGCATGCTCATTACAATAATTAACAACAATTTCATTCTTCATGCAAGCCTCTTTAAAAGGTTCATGATACTTATCAAAATTCTTTTTAGGCAATTCAAAATGAGAAGCAAAGGCTTTATAAAGATTTGCAGCAACTTGAGAGTCAAGACCATAAGTAGCACTAATATTTCGAAATTTATCGGTATCCATAAAAGTTTCAATGCATTTATAATCATATTTTATACCTGACTCTTTACCTTTGTCGTTCTCCCAATCTTCAGCGTTCTCCTTAATCCGATCAAGAAGGTCCCTTTTAAACTCTTCTTTGTTGCGCGTGAATGATCCAGAACAAGTAGCATCCAGCAAGGTCTTATCTTGAAAAGAAAGTCTTGCATAGAAATTATCAATGATGATATTACCCGGAAGCTCATGATTGGGGCATTTGAGCATTAAAGACTTCAATCTCTCCCATGCTTGGGCAATACTCTCTCCATCATGAGGCCAGAAATTATATATTCGGTTTCGGTCTTTGTGAATTTCACTTGGAGGATAGAATTTAGAATAAAATAGAGGCACAATATCCTTCCAATCAAGAGAATGCTCATCTTTTAGCAGTTTATGCCAATGCGCCGCTTTACCGATCAACGACATAGAGAATAATTTCTTCTTCACTTCATCCATAGAGATACCTGCACACTTGATTAACCCGCATAATTCATGCAAAAACAGTAAATGATCTCCAGGATGCACAGTTCCATCCCCTTCATAGCGGTTATCCATAACACGTTCAATAATTTTCGTAGGTATTTTATATGGGATACTTTTAGTAGGTGCATTTAAAATATCACAAGCATCTTTAGAGTTATCGCATATGGGAGATAAAGTGTTATCAGAGCAAATTTTCTCACCTGAAGATGGGAAGGTAAAAAGATCACAAAAACTAGCTTCCCCAAGCTTAGACTTCTCCATAGCATTAGCAGTAATTGCATTCATACTAATAACATCGCTACTAGCATGCGAATAAGGTTCCATTGGTTTTTTAATGTTTGCACCAAACAATTCTAAATCAGGAAAAAGATTAAAAAGCTCACTAAATTTTTTGTTGTTTTCCATTATGCCTAACTAGTGAAAATAAAAACAAGAAACAAAAAGATGCAATTGCAGGATCTAAAGGAAATAGCTTCGAGCACTCACACACCGGCAACAGTGCTAGGAAATAGCTTAGTAGTCGGAGGATGTGAATACCTTTTACCTTACCTCCCCGGCAACGGCGCCGTAAAAGTGCTTGATGTCTACGGGTGCTTCTATTCTTGTAGACAGTGTTGGGCCTCCAAGAGCGAGAGGTTTGTAGAACAAGCAGCAAGTTTCCCTTAAGTGAATCACCCAAGGTTTATCGAACTCAGGGAGGAAGAGGTCAAAGATATCCCTCTCAAGCAACCCTGCAATCACGATACAAGAAGTCTCTTGTGTCCCCAACACACCTAATACACTTGTCAGATGTATAGGTGCACTAGTTCGGCGAAGAGATAGTGAAATACAAGTAGTATGGATGAGTATGAGTGGTAATAGTAATCTGAATAAAATATGGCAGCGAGTAAACATGCAACAAAACAGTAAACAAACGGAGATTCGATGCTTGGAAGCAAGGCCTAGGGATCCTGCTTTCACTAGTGGACACTCTCAACAATGATCACATAATAGGGCTACTCTACACTCTTTTGTTGGATGATGAACACATTGCGTAGGATTACACGAACCCTCAATGCCGGAGTTAACAAGCTCCACAATATTCAATGTTCATATTTAAATAACCTTAGAGTGCAAGATAGATCAACACAATTACACCGAGTACTAACATAGCATGCACACTGTCAACATCAGCTATGAAAGGGGGAATAGATCGCATCAATACCATCATAGTAATAGTTAACTTCATAATCTACAAGAGATCACAATCATAGCATATACCAAGTACTTCATGATGCACACACTGCCAACATTACATCATGGAGGGGGAATAGACTACTTTAATAACATCACTAGAGTAGCACATAGATGATATTCAACTAGATCACAAAGAGAGAGAGATGAACCACATAGCTACAGCGGAGCCCTCAGCCCCAGGAGTGAATTACCCCCTCCTCATCATGGAGGCAGCGATGGCGGTGAAGATGGCGGTGAAGACGGCGGTGGAGATGGCTCCGGGGGCAATTCCCCGTCCCGGCAGGGTGCCGGAGCAGAGAGTTCTGTCCCCCGAATTGGAGTTTCGCGATGTGGCGGCGCCCCTGGAGTCTTTCTGGAGTTTCGTCAAAAGTTATCGAAGTTTTAGGTCACGACGGCTTAAATAGGCGAAGAATCGGAGTCGGAGGGGCCACGGGGTGGTGCCACCATAGGGGGGCGCGCCCCCCCCTTGGGCCGCGCGGCCAGGTGGTGTGGGCCCCCCTGGCACCCCTCCGACTCTCCTCCGGTGCTCCGGAAGCTTCCGGGAATTATAAGGCCTTCGGTCTTGATTTCGTCCGATTCCGAAAATATTTCTTTACTAGGATTTCTGAAACCAAAAACAGCAGAAAACAGCAACTGGCCTTTCGGCATCTCGTCAATAGGTTAGTTCCGAAAAACACATAAAAATGATATAAAGTGTGAACAAAACATGTTGGTATTGTCATAAAACAAGCATGGAACATCAGAAATTATAGATACGTTGGAGACGTATCAAACACCACAACTTAAATATCACAACATTGAATACTAACCAACATAATTCACTACTAACATTTAGACTTCACCCATGTCCTCAAGAACTAAACGAACTACTCACGAGACATCATATGGAACATGATCAGAGGTGATATGATGATGAATAACAATCTGAACATAAACCTTGGTTCAATAGTTTCACTCAATAGCATCAATAACTAGTAGAAATCAACACTGGGAGAGTTTCCCCTATCAAACAATCAAGATCAAACCCAAATTGTTACAAGTCGGTGACAAGGTGCAGCGGTGGAGATGGCGGTGATGATGATGATGATGATGGTGATGATGATGGAGATGATGTCCAGCTCGATGACGGTGACGATGGCGTCGATTTCCCCCTCCGGGAGGGGAATTTCCCCGCAGATTTCAGCCTGCCGGAGAGCTCTTTTCTCTCCGGTGTTCTCCGCCCCGCGAGGCGGCCGTGACTCTTCACGACTATCCTCTGGGGCTTAGGTTTTCGGGACGAAGACGTACGCGAAGAAAAGGAGGCGAGAGGGGGCTGTGGGCCCCCTCCTCACAGGGCGGCGCGGCCGGGCCTTGGGCCGCGCCGGCCTATGAGGTGGGCCCACTCGGGCCCCCTCTGCTCCCCCCTTCCGGCTCCCTTCGTCATCCGGAAAAATAGGGTTTTTCATATAATTTCCGTCAACCGTTGATCTTCCGAAATATTGCATTCGGCGGTGCTTTTTCCAGACGTGAATCCCGGCTCCGGTGCGCGATCCCCAAATAATCATGAAACATGCAAAATAGATGAAATAACATAAGTATCATCTCCAAATATGAAATATATCAATGAATAACAGCAAATTATGATATAAAATAGTGATGCAAAATGGACGTATCAGAACTCTTATCCGGGTCCCTCACACGGGCAACACTGACCCAGAGGCCGCATCGGACGCAGAAGTTCCCGAGGCTCCGCGTCCTTCCAAAAGGAGGAGGGGTGCTTCCTCCAGCCCTGCTACTAAACGTGCCCGCGAAGTGCTTAGCACCACGTCTACCCGGAAGGCGGAGGCGGAGAAGAAGCGCCTCAAGCTCATCGACACCAGCAACCGAGCCCAACCCGACATTCACCAATTTTTCAAACCATCTGGGTAAGCGCTTGATTTCCGTCTTAAAATTTCTTTGTTACTATGGACCAGCATATGCTAATTGTTATGCCTGTCTTATTTTGCACAAAAGCTCCGGAAGCCAGCCCCCCAAGATCCCCAAGAAGAAAGCGAAGCCTTCTCCGGCTTCTATGCCCGTCACACCGGAGGTGGAGGTTCCACCCAAGGCCTCTTCTACCGCCAAGCCGGATCCTAAAGACGTCATCAACCTTGATGACCTCCCCGAAGTCCCAACTGCCGAGACCGGCCACGGTGAGTCCGACAAGGGCGCATCCTCGTCCACACCTCCACCTGAGAAGCCTACCGTTACCTCAGCTGAAGCTCCGGCTGATGAAGTTGAGAAGAAATTATCCCTAAGTCGTGCCACCGGCACGCCCCAGACTCACCCTCACCTCTTTCCGATTCTGCAAAAGGTCCCCCTCTCACAGCGCCATGCGGAGATCTCCGCCATGATGAACCAAGTGTGGGGGCCTGCGAACACGGAAGAGCAGGAACTGACTGACCTCGAAAGTGGTCTCAAGATCTTTTTCATCAAGCACAAGAATGTGCGTCAGGTAACACTAGCCCCCAAGCATTGGGTTGGACATTTTCTCCGAGTAACATGTGCGAGCCGATGCTTTTAAATGCGCACCTTAGCGGAAATTTAGAATTTTCTCCATCTAAGGATTTAAACTTCTCGCCAGTCCCCAGAATTTTGAATTTACGGCTAACTTCTGCCTGCTTCTCAGAACACGCGGAAGCTGCACGAAGATCTGCGCGTCCATGTGCTGGAGCAGATGATAGAAATCGAAGGGCTGCGCCAGAACGCTGAAAATAGCCGGAAGGCTTTAACGCTCCTGGAGACCCGCTTGAACGGTAAGAATTCCGGGTTGCTCACGTATCTTATCATGAACAGTCATAGTGTATAATTTGTGTGATTTTCCGCCTACAGAAGAAATTGCCAAGCACCCCGCCATCGACGCCATGTCCGCAAAGATCCAAGTGCTAGAGGCGGAGAATGAATCTCTCAAGAACTTCCTGAAAGAATCCTCCGAGAAGGAGACTACAGAGAAGAAGGAGCTCTTGGAGAAACATGCCCGCGACATGGCGGAACTTGGTGACAAACTTAAAAAGAGCCAGCAAAGGGTGTTCACCTTGGCGGCAAAGAATAAGAGTCAAGAGGCGGAGGCGGAGGCTATTGATAAGTTGATCTTCCGTAAGAACCTTTTCTGTTTAACTCCGGCTTCTTTACAATTTGCTTTGTCCGCGGAAGAAACTGATCGTACTATTTCGCAGCAAGCCTTGGCTTCGAATGGACCAAGGATTCGACCCTCACGAGGACTGAGGCATATGATGAAGCGCGGAGTTCGATTGATGACCTCTTCGAGGAATGTCGCGGAGTTGCCAAGTCATTGTCCCTGAAGAGAGCCAAGACAACGGTGATCGACACCATGTCGAAGCTCATGAAGCAAGTGCCGGAGCTCATCAAGGATTGGCAGGAATCTTCTGCCCGCGGAGTTGCCTCCCTCGTTTTGGCCACATGCAAAGCGCACTTCCCAACCATGAGGTTTGCGGATGTTTCACGCGGAACTCCCAAAGTCACCAACATGAGAACCATTCTCGCGGAGACCCAGGGATACGATCGACTCTTTGTTGGACGAGTTAACCACTCGTTCTGGTACAACAAGCACGATCTTCCCAAGGGCTTCTCCGACGCGGAGGATGAAGAAGAAGAAGGTGCCGAGGAAGGCGACGAGGAAGGCTCCGGATCAAGTGCTAATCACTTCGAGGAAGGCTCCGAAGACAACTCCGGCGATGGCTCCGGTGATGGCTCCGACGATGGCTCGGAGAATCCAGAAGTGGCAGTATCTCCGGCAAGGGAAGTGATGGTCATCACTCCGGCCTGGACGCAGCCTTTCCTGGACTACCTCATTGATCAGAAGTTGCCAGAAGACGAGGTCCTCGCACGACAGATCATCAGGCGAGCGAGATCCTACACAATTGTTGACGAACAGCTCTACAAACGAAGCGCAACTGGAGTATTTCTCAAATGCGTCTCCAATCAAGACGGCATTGAAATCCTCAGAGAGATCCACGGAGGGGATTGCGGGCATCACGCCGCCCCCAGGTCACTCGTTGCAAAAGCTTTTCGGCTCGGATTTTACTGGCTCACAGCTAAAGAAGACGCTGACAAGCTGGTAAAAACCTGCCGAGGTTGCCAGTACTACGCTACTCAACCAAACGCTCCAACCCAAGAGCTGAAGACCATCCCTACCACCTGGCCGTTCGCGGTCTGGGGGCTCGATATGGTTGGTAAATTAAAGAAATCATCTCCTGGCGGTTTTGAGTACCTCTTGGTCGCTGTTGACAAGTTCAGTAAGTGGATCGAATCAAAGCCAGTGAGAAATGCCGATGGTGCTACGGCACTAAAATTTGTTTGCAGCCTCGTGACGAGATTCGGCATCCCACACAGCATAATCACAGACAATGGCACGAACTTCGCACAAGGAGAATTGAAGGATTATTGAAATGACGTAGGGATCCGACTTGACCTGGCATCGGTGGCTCATCCACAATCCAATGGTCAGGTCGAAAGAGCCAACGGTCTCATACTATCCGGAATTAAACCACGCCTCGAGGAACCGCTGCGACATGCAGCCGGAGCTTGGGCGGAGGAGTTAGACTCTGTTTTGTGGAGTTAGACTCGGGTTCATCAACCTTATCAAGTTCTATCATCCTCCCACTCAAATACTTCGCTAGAAACAATTTCTTGGAAATAAGTAAGAAACATCGACAAACACTTTTGTCTTTGTCTCCATAGTGGAAAAAAATTCCCAATCAATTCTCTGGGATAACCAACAAAGACATTCATCCGATTTTGGTTGTAAACTTATTTACTGATGCTATGCACACCAAAATTTAAGAAAGGACTATAAGGGTTTGTACCCATGCCATAACTCGTATGGTGTCATTTCAACTGATTTTGATGATGCTCTATTCAGTGTAAAAGCGGTAGTCTCTAAAGCATAATCCACAAAATATAATGGCATCAATTTATATTATCTCATCATTAATCCAACAAGGTTTGGATACGTCTCTTGGATACTCTATCATTACTATGATACTCCAAGAAACGTGAGTTGTAGAACAATTTCATAACTCTCTTAGATGTTCGCTAAAACTCGTAATTCAAATATTTCCACCATGATCCAATCATAGATATTTGACTTTGCTATTACGATGATTTCCACTTCATGCTGAAATTTATTTGAATCCATTCAAATGTTTCAAACTTCTTCCTTATCAAATATATCCACATATATATACTCAATTCATTGTTGGAAGTTTTCATGAAGTAGAAGAATCTCCCGCACACAACTATGCCCAGTGAACCACATACATCATCATGTATGTTTCTACTAAGTTAGTTGCCCGTTCAACTCTTGGCCTATGAATGGTATTTCAGTCATTCCTTTTAGAAGAGATTTGCAAGCGCCAAACGATTTAAAAATCAAATGACTCCAAAAATCCATTTGCATGGAGTTTCTTCATGCGTTCCTTTCCAACATGACCTAAATGGCGGTTCCACAAATAAGTGGAATTCAAATCATTTGCCTTACGTCATATTAGCATCAGTGTTATGTATGTGTGTTTCACCATTAAGATTTATAATAAATTATCCATCGTACATGGAGTAAGGTCATAATTTGAACAACTCATTGTCTTCATTTGACTAGAGCAAAATAACAATTATTAAGTTCTTTATTATAAATCCTAAGGGCTAAGTAGAATGCCAACGACAAACATAATAACACTTTTATTATGTTTCAGACGTGCATTATTACCATATTCCTTATTAGTCACTTAGGCCATCGTATTCTTGTATTGCGTTGTATTGTATGACATCTCATACCAACCAATATGGTACAAATACCCAGAATTTCATTATGTGATCAAACAAGGAATACATACATAACATGTATATCATCTATATACACCCGAGCTAGACTTTCTAGTCTTTTCTTTCTTTCTGCCAAAATATCTTTTGTAGTTTCTCTTTTAGCTTTCCTCATTCTCAGAAAATACTTCACCTTCAATAACTTCTAGGTCCATTGGTCAAATACCAATAAACTTGAGGTTCTTACTTTGAAGTTGATCATCATATGACAAGTGTTCCAGATTTCACTATTAGTAACTTTGTAATATGATGAACAATTTCACTCATAATTTTATCCACCATTTTATGACAACTTTCCGAGACCATGTCTGTACATGCTAGGCTCGTAAAGTTTAACCTCAGTATTCGCATGTGCAAATCTGGCTTGCACCCGTTGTATGCACACGTAAAATCTATAACACCCGATCATCACGTGATGCTTCGAAACGACGAGTCTTAGCAACGGTGCATACTAAGGACGATCACTTCATGGATATGCGAATATCGTTAGTGCCCAACTAGTTGGAGGATTGGAACGCCTAGTGTCTTCAACCTTCGTACATTCCCATAAAACTTATGAGTTTATGTAGTCTCACTAGATTATATTCTATCATCTTGCAATAAGGTATTAGATATCACATATATCTCATACCTTGCTTATTTATGAAAACAAAATTTCCAGCTCCTTACTTTTCAAACGGATTTGAACTTCACGGAGACAAGATGATTTTAGGTACTAATTGAAACCATTGCTCTTTGAATCAATAATGTGAGGTTTACCAAAAGTTTGCAATAAGACTTAATCATTTCTTGATTCTTCAACAATACGGTACCAGTCCGTAAAGTTTATTATCAGACTTAACAGTATTTCTATCTCAATTACAAGACTAGCGCATGGTAGAAAACGGATGCCAATTCTACAAATTTAATTCAAAATACTATTCAGAATATGTTTATGATAATTAGTTCATGTTTTAATCTAATTACTAATGAACTCCCACTTAATACAACATCCCTCATGGTTGTTTAGTGGTACACGATCCATATCCACTACACCAAAACCGATCATCACGTGAGATGATGTAGCTTCAACGGTGAACATCAACATGTTGATCATATCATCCATATGATTCATGTTCAACCTTTCGGTTTCCTGTGTTCCGAGGCCATGTCTGTACATGCTAGGCTCGTCAAGCAAACCCAAGTATTCTGCGTGTGCAACATGGCTTACACCCGTTGTATGTGAATGTAGAATCTATCACATCCGATCATCACGAGATGCTTCAAAACGACGAACTGTAGCAACGGTGCATACGAGGGGAGAACACTTTATTATCTTGATATTAATGTGAGGGATCATATTATAATGCTACCGTCGCGATCTAAGAAAAATAAGATGCATAAAGGATTAACATCACATGCAATTCATATGTGATATGATTTGGCCCTTTAGTCTTTGCGCCTTTGATCTTCATCTCCAAAGCACGGACATGATCTCCATCATCAACGGGCATGATCTCCATCATCGTCGGTGTAGCGTCAAGGTCCATGGCGCCGTCTTCATGGTTGTTCACCACATGTAGCAACTATTACAACTACTTTGAAATAACACTACTACATGAAATATAGAGACAACCATAAGGCTCCTGCCGGTTGCCACAATACAATAATGATCATCTCATACATATTCATCATCACATCATGGCCATATCACATCACCAAACCCTGCAAAAACAAGTTAGACGCCTCTAATTTTGTTTGCATATTTTACGTGGTTTAGGGTTTTCGAGTAAGATCCAATCTACCTACGAACATGAACCACAACTGTGATACTAGTGTTGTCAATAGAAAGAGTAGATTGAATCTTCACTATGGTGAGAGAGACAGACACCCGCAAAGCCACTTATGCAATACAAGTTGCATGTCGAGCATGGAGTAAGTCTCATGAACGCGGTCATGTAAAGTTAGCCCGGGCCGCTTCATCCCACCATCCCGCAAGATGCAAAGTACACCAACTAAAGATAACAAAAGCATCAACGCTCACAAAACCATTGTGTTCTACTCGTGCAACACATCTATGCATAGACACGGCTCTGATACCACTCATGGGATTCGTAGCATAGAAAACAAAAAATTTCCTACCGCAAGAACGAATAACAAGCCAAGATGCAATCTAGAAGATGGTAGCAATGAGAAGATCACGAGACTAACCCTCAAAGATTTCCAAAGCCTACGAGATTAGATCTCGTTGTTGCTGTAGTCGATCACTTGCCGCTTTCGAAAGCACGTAGAAGATCTTGACGGTGCCACAGTCGGGCAGCACCTCCGTACTCGGTCACACGTTCGGTGTTGATGACGACGTCCTTCTCCCCGTTCCAGCGGGCAGCGGAAGTAGTAGATCCTCCTCGGAATCCCGACAGCACGACGGCGTGGTGTCGGTGGCGGTGGAGATCTCCGGCAGGGCTTCGCCGTAAGCACTACGGGAGAGAGGTGGAGGAGGGAGGTGTGCTAGGGTTTGGAGAGAGGGGTGGCTAGGGCGTCGGCCAGGGGTGCCCTAGGTGTTGCGGCCGAGGCTGCTTTCGTGTGGCCGGCCCCCTCCCTCTCCTCCTCATTATATAGGTGGAACCCCAAGGGTTTGCCCAAAGTCTTCGAATAAGACCCCAATCCCAAAACTGCCCTATGGACGAAACCTAGAGGGACATGGACTCTCCCCTTCCCCCTTTCTTTGGCCGGCCAAGGAAGTGGAGTCCTCCATGGACTCCACCCTCCCACTTGGTTGGCTGGTTGGGTTTGGTGGAGTCCAACCGGGACTCCACCTTCCATGGTGATTTCATCCGGAAGGTTCTAGAACATTCTAGCGCCTTCCATAAATGCACCGGATCATTTCCAAACTTGGAAAGTGACTTCCTATATATTAATCTTATTCTCCGGACCATTCTAGACCTCCTCATGTTGTCCTGGATCCCATCCAAGACTCCGAACAAAACTTCGAACTCCATTCCATATTCCATATCTACTTAAAATGACATCAAACCTTAAGTGTGTCACCCTACGATGCGTGAACTATGCAGACATGGTTGAGACTCTTCTCCGACCAATAACCAATAGAAGGATCTGGAGATCCATAATGGCTCCCACACATTCAACGATAACTTAGTGATCGATTGAACCATTAGCATACAATACCGATTCCCTTTGTCTCGCGATATTTTACTTGTCCGAGGTTTGATCATCGGTATCTCCATACCTTGTTCAACCTCGTATCCGACAAGTACTCTTTACTCGTACCGTGGTATATCATCTCTTGTGAACCATTCACATGCTTGCAAGCTAATCAGACGACATTCCACCGAGAGGGCCCAGAGTATATCTATCCGTCATCGGGATGGACAAATCCCACTCTTGATCCATATACCTCAACTCATACTTTCCGAATACTTAATCCCACCTTTATAACCACCCATTTACGCAGTGGCGTTTGATGTAATCAAAGTACCCTTCCGGTACAAGTGATTTACATGATCTCATGGTCGAAGGACTAGGTAACTATGTATCGAAAGCTTATAGCAAACTGAACTTAATGACGTGATCTTATGCTATGCTTATTTGGGTGTGTCCATCACATCATTCACCTAATGATATGATCTTGTTATTAATAACATCCAATGTTCATGATCACGAAACTATGACCATCTATTAATCAACAATCTAGTTATACAAGAGGCTTACTAGGGACTCCTTGTTGTTTACATAACACACATATATTAATGTTTCGGTTAATACAATTATAGCATGGTATGCAAACATTTATCATAAACACAAAGCTATATTATAATAACCACTTTATTATTGCCTCTTGGGCATATCTCCAACACTGACGCACTCCCGACACCCTGGTAACACCTCTGCATCCGTCCCTTCCGGAACTTGGGCCGGTGATTCCGGCAGTGACGATGATGATTGCATTGTACTTGAGGTACTTGACTCTTTCTTTATCTCATGCTCTTTTTGTGGCGCCGGTTTTAGCTGACCGGGAACCCCAGGTGCTGGAGCACGTGACGCCGCTCGAGGCTGAGGTCGGGGATCCTCCGGCTGTAAAGGAAGCCACCATCAGAATTGTATTGTGTATATCAGTGTCAAGGGGCTGGTGTCTACGGCAGCTAGATGTAAAGAATGCGTTCTTACATGTCATTCTGGAAGAGGATGTTTATATGAGACAACCTCATGGTTTTGAAGATTCTTCCGCTCCACATCATATTTGTAAACTTGATAAGGCTTTGTATGGCTTGAAACAAACCCCCGATCTTGGTACTCTCGTCTAAGTGCCAAACTACATATGCTTGGATTTATCCCTCCAAAGGCGATACCTCATTATTTCTATAAAACAAGGCCGGTATATCCATTTATGTTCTCATATATGTCGATGACATTATTGTGACAAGCTCATCTGAACAAGCTATCTCTGCTCTACTTCGTGATTTAAGTGGAAATTTTGCTCTTAAGGATCTTGGTGACTTACACTACTTTGTTGTTATTAAAGGTAAGAAAACATCCAATGGTTTGGTTTTGACCCAACAAAAGTATGCTGCTGATCTTCTTGCAAAAGTTGGCATGAGTAATTGTACATCATGTCCAACGCCTCTTTCCATCAATGAAAATTTATCTTTACATAATGGAACACCTCTTGGTCCCGAGGATAGTAGTCAATACCGTAGCATCATTGGTGCACTTCAATATCTTACATTAACTCGTCCGGACCTATCTTTCTCAGTGAACAAAGTGTGTCAATTTCTTCATGCTCCTACAACCACACATTGGACAGCCGCAAAGAGAATTTTACGCTATGTAAAAGGTACAATGAATCTTGGACTTACGTTCCAATGATCCTCATCTACCCTTCTTAGTGCATTTTCAGATGCAGACTGGGCTGGCAATCTTGATGATAGACGTTCTACTGGATGATTTGCCATCTTTTTTTGGGACCAAATTTGGTCTCTTGGAGTGCTCGTAAACAAGCCACAGTCTCTCGTTCAAGCACCGAGGCATAATATAAAGCATTAGCAAATGCTACAGCTAAAATTATTTGGGTTGAGGCTTTACTCCGAGAACTTGGGGTCTCTCACAACACAACACTGTGTCTTTGGTGTGACAATCTTAGCGCTACCTTTCTCTCTGCAAATCCAATCTTCCATGCTCGCACAAAGCATATCGAGATTGATTACCACTTCGTTCGAGAGCGTGTTGCTGCCAAACTATTAGACATCAAATTCATCTCTATCAAGGATCAACTTGCAGATGGTTTTACAAAAACTTTGCCTGTAAAAAAAATTTGACGAGTGTCGAGGGTACTCCTCGGCAATGCCCTCCGATTGGGGCTTAGGGTTGATGGAATCCTGCAAGCTGACACGAGACATCGGTTCACAGACAAGCGGGGAGAGCGATTTACCCAGGTTCGGGGCCCTCGATGAGGTAAAACCCTTACGTCCTGCCTGTCTGTTCTTGATTATGAAGATATTGGTTACAATGGGGTTCCGAATAGTTCGGCTGAGATCTCGTCGAGAGGCTAAGTGCTATGATTACCTAGCTCTAGACTTTTTGGTGGCCTAGATTGCTAAGATTGATTGTGTCCCTCGGCAGCCCCTCTCCTGGCCTTTATATAGGAGGCCAGGTCTCAAGAGGTCTAACCGAGTACGACTAGGTTTACAATAGCTTTAGATCTAATCTTTCCTTATTCGGTCGTCTCGTTATCTTGCCCGCCAAGGAATCTTCTGGTGCGCCATCCAAGTGGCCCGTTTTGCCTCCAAGTGCCTTCATGGGCCTCCAACTAGACAATACGGGATAGGGCAATGTCGGTTACCCGATGGGTAATGCCCACGTCAGTAGCCCCCGAGTGTCTAGCCGAACATAGTTCGGGTAGAGACTGAAGCATGTCTCCTTTTGATGTTCTTCTCCTTGATTGTTCTTGTTCATCTTGAGTCAGCATCATCTTTCTTCTGTCGGGTGCGCGTCAGCGCTCCCGATGGGAGTAGCCCCCGAGTCTAGGTACGGATGCTTGTAATCCGTGCGTAGACTCAAGTTGTTCTACTCGAACGTTATGCTCTGCCGAAGTTTTTCTGCGAGTCTTCACAGGTCATCCGATATATTTTCCGCATTCAACGGATGATAAGTAACGTGCCCAACTTTTGTTGGTTAACTGCCAATGGCAAAACAACGTTACCCTACACAGAATCAAGTCCCCGGGCATGATCCTGGAGTGCAAAAAAGTTCTGTCGGGTGCGCGTCACGCGCTCCCGATGGGAGTAGCCCCCGAGTCTGAGCGCGGGTGCTTGCAACCGAGTGCAGACTCGAACTTACTAGCCAACTTTTCTTCAATCCTTCTTCTTCTTCTTCTTCTTCTTCTTCTTCTTTTTTTTCCTTTCGACTCCTCATTCGGTCGGGTGCGCGTCAGCGCTCCCGATGGGAGTAGCCCCCGAGTCTAAGTGCAGATGCATCACAATCTGTGCATAGACTCAAGTTCACCATCCGATACCTTTTCATTTTTTCTTCGAGTGCTCGCAACAATCTCTATGACGTCACTGTTGACATGCGGCTGCTGTGGTTTGATTGACAAGACTTGACTTGACGGGCCCACCCTAGCTCTGCGCTGGCAGTTTTTAGGACTTGACCAGTGCACGCGCGGCGACCAAGGCGTCCCCTCGATTTTCGCACAACGTGGGAATAATGGGCCGCCGGTTCCGTTCTCTTTTCAAGCGCCACGTGTACAGCCAGATCCACTCCACCTCCCACGACGCCTGTGGAGTTATGGCCACGATCTCGCCCAGATTCTTTCGACATAAATAGAGGGCCTCATTGTTTTTACCTTTCACACCTCTTACTGCTCATCTCCTCGCCCAAACCTTCCTGCCTCCTCTGTTTCTTCGTCAGAAGTTCCGCACGCCATGGGCAAGAAGAAGAGCGCCAGCACTTCGGACGCGGCCAAAGTTAGCCGCGATTGGAGTGCCTCCGCCATTTCCAATCGCGACATCAACAAGTTGCGCGCCCTCGGCTTCATCTCCGCATCTGAGGATGATATTCATCTTCCGGGTGCGGTTTCTTGCCCAAGGCCCCCAAAGGGCTTCACTGTCATGTTTGTTGCCTTTTTGTTCCGTGGTCTTTCTCTTCCGGCCCACGAGTTCCTTCGCTCTCTTCTTTTCTTCTACGGGATCCAGCTCTGGCAGCTGACCCCAAACTCCATTCTCCATCTCTCCATCTTCATTACTGTTTGCGAGGCCTTCCTCGGCATTGACCCTCACTGGGGTCTTTGGAGGAAGATCTTCTATGTGAAGCGCCACAATGATAGCAATGCCCCCCCCCCGTCGTCGGTGGCGTTGGCTTTGTTGTCAGGAAGGAGGTCGACTACTTCGACTATCCAATGAAGGAATCCGTCCAGGGCTGGCGCAACAAGTGGTTTTACCTGCGTGATCCCATAGTGCCCGGGCGGCGCTCGAATCTCCCTCCCTTTGATGACGTCTTGGTGGCTCACAAGAAGAAGTCCTGGCGAAACGCCCTTTCTCCCGAAGAGAGAGCGACAGTCGACAGACTGTTTGAGCGGGTCGTCGTCTTGAAGAACACGGGAGGCTTGACGATGTGCGGCACTGAAGTAGTTTCAGTGTTCTTGCAACGTCGAGTGCAGCCGCTAATGTCTCGACCCCATCAGTTATGGCTTTATACCGGCAAGAACGACAAGTCAAGGATCAGCTCTGCCGACCTGTCGGCAGATGAGCTTCGGGATGAGGTTCGTCGCTTGACGTGCCTTAGTATGAAGGATAACATTGTCTTGACATCGGCTCGTCCTCCTTACGATTTTGACCATCTCCCGACTGAGGTAATCTTTGCCGCTCCTTGCTTGCTTTCATTTCTTCTTTCTTTGTTGTGTTTTACAAATTTCCCTTTCTCTTCTTGATAGGCTTCCTCCGTCGTTCAATGTTATCCTCCCACACCGGAAAGCGGCGTGGAACCAGAGGATGATGATGACGATTCTGAAGGGACCGAGGACGCCCAGCAGGTCTTTGAGGATAGCGATGTCCAAGAGGGCGATACTGTCGAGGAGGTCTCTTTTACCAGGAGCAAGCGTCGCTTGCAGATAGACGAAGATTTTATCACAACGGCTGAATCTAGTCCCAGTGACCAAGATAATGATGCCGTTGAAGCTTCTCCGCCTTCTCCTGCCGACAAGGGGTGATACGTCTCAAACGTATCTATAATTTCTTATGTTCCATGCTACTTTTATGATGATACTCACATGTTTTATACACATTATATGTCATTATTATGCATTTTCCGGCACTAACCTATTGACGAGATGCCGAAGAGCCGATTGCTTGTTTTCGCTGTTTTTGGTTTCAGAAATCCTAGTAAGGAAATATTCTCGGAATTGGACGAAATCAACGCCCAGGGGCCTATTTTTCCACGAAGCTTCCAGAAGACCGAGGGAGATACGAAGTGGGGCCACGGGGCGACGACACGCCAGGGCGGCGCGGCCTGGGCCCTGGCCGCGCGGCCCTGTTGTGTGGGTCCCCCGTGACGCCCCTTGACCTGCCCTTCCGCCTACTTAAAGCCTTCGTCGCGAAACCCCCGAGCACCGAGAGCCACGATACGGAAAACCTTCCGGAGACGCCGCCGCCGCCAATCCCATCTCGGGGATTCAGAGATCGGCTCCGGCACCCTGCCGGAGAGGGGAATCATCTCCCGGAGGTCTCTTCATCGCCATGATCGCCTCCGGATCGATGTGTGAGCAGTTCACCCCTGGACTATGGGTCCATAGCGGTAGCTAGATGGTTGTCTTCTCCTCATTGTGCTATCATGTTAGATCTTGTGAGCTGCCTATCATGATCAAGATCATCTATTTGTAATCCTACATGTTGTGTTTGTTGGGATCCGATGAATATTGAATACTATGTCAAGTTGATTATCAATCTATCATATATGTTGTTTATGTTGTTGCATGCTCTCCGTTGCTAGTAGAGGCTCTGGCCAAGTTGATACTTGTGACTCCAAGAGGGAGTATTTATGCTCGATAGTGGGTTCATGCCTTCATTGAATCTGGGGGAGTGACAACAACCTCTAAGGTTGTGGATGTTGATGGCGTGTAGCTCACACGTTCGTTGGGAACCCCAAGAGGAAGGTATGATGCGCACAGCAGCAAGTTTTCCCTCAGAAAGAAACCAAGGTTTATCGAACCAGGAGGAGCCAAGAAGCACGTTGAAGGTTGATGGCGGCGGGATGTAGTGCGGCGCAACACCGGGGATTCCGGCGCCAACGTGGAACCTGCACAACACAACCAAAGTACTTTGCCCCAACGAAACAGTGAGGTTGTCAATCTCACCGGCTTGTCTGTAACAAAGGATTAGATGTATAGTGTGGATGATGATTGTTTGCAGAGAACAAGTAAAGAACAAGTATTGCAGCAGATTTGTATTTCAAGTATAAAAGAATGGACCGGGGTCCACAGTTCACTAGAGGTGTCTCTCCCATAAGATAGCATGTTGGGTGAACAAATTACAGTCGGGCAATTGACAAATAGAGAGGGCATAACAATGCACATACATGACATGATGAATATTGTGAGATTTAATTGGGCATTACGACCAAGTACATAGACCGCTATCCAGCATGCATCTATGCCTAAAAAGTCCACCTTCAGGTTATCATCCGAACCCCTTCTAGTATTAAGTTGCAAAGCAACAGACAATTGCATTAAGTATGGTGCGTAATGTAATCAATAACTACATCCTCGGACATAGCATCAATGTTTTATCCCTAGTGGCAACAGTACATCCATAACCTTAGAGGTTTCTGTCACTCCCCCACATTCACGGAGACATGAACCCACTATCGAGCATAAATACTCCCTCTTGGAGTTAAGAGCAAAAACTTGGCCAGAGCCTCTACTAATAACGGAGAGCATGCAAGATCATAAACAACACATAGGTAATAGATTGATAATCAACATAACATAGTATTCTCTATCCATCGGATCCCGACAAACACAACATATAGAATTACAGATAGATGATCTTGATCATGTTAGGCAGCTCACAAGATCCGACAATGAAGCACATGAGGAGAAGACAACCATCTAGCTACTGCTATGGACCCATAGTCCAGGGGTGAACTACTCACTCATCACTCCGGAGGCGACCATGGCGGTGAAGAGTCCTCCGGGAGATGAATCCCCTCTCCGGCAGGGTGCCGGAGGTGATCTCCCGAATCCCCCGAGATGGGATTGGCGGCGGCGGCGTCTCAATAAGGTTTTCCGTATCGTGGCTCTCGGTACTGGGGGTTTCGCGACGAAGGCTTTAAGTAGGCGGAAGGGCAACGCGGGGGCCACACGAGGGCCCCACACGCCGGTGGCCGCGCGGCCAAGGGCCGGGCCGCGCCGCCCTGTTGTGTCGGCGCCTCGTGGCCCCACTTCCTTCCCCTTCGGTCTTCCGGAAGATTCGTGCAAAAATAGGACCCCGGGCGTTGATTTCGTCCAATTCCGAGAATATTTCCTTTGTAGGATTTCTGAAACCAAAAACAGCAGAAAACAACAATCGGCTCTTCGGCATCTCGTTAATAGGTTAGTGCCGGAAAATGCATAAATACGACATATAATGTGTATAAAACATGTAGATATCATCAATAATGTGGCATGGAACATAAGAAATTATCGATACGTCGGAGACGTATCAGCATCCCCAAGCTTAGTTCCTGCTCGTCCCGAGCAGGTAAACGATAACAAAGATAATTTCTGGAGTGGCATGCCATCATAACCTTGATCATACTATTGTAAACATATGTAATGAATGCAGCGATCAAAACAATGGTAATGACATGAGTAAACAAGTGAATCATAAAGCAAAGACTTTTCATGAATAGCACTTAAAGACAAGCATCAATAAGTCTTGCATAAGAGTTAACTCATGAAGCAATAAATCAAAGTAAAGGTATTGAAGCAACACAAAAGAAGATTAAGTTTCAGCGGTTGCTTTCAACTTGTAACATGTATATCTCATGGATAATTGTCAATATAGAGTAATATAACAAGTGCAATATGCAAGTATGTAGGAATCAATGCACAGTTCACACAAGTGTTTGCTTCTTGAGGTGGAGAGAAATAGGTGAACTGACTCAACATTAAAAGTAAAAGAAAGGTCCTTCGCAGAGGAAAGCATCGATTGCTATATTTGTGCTAGAGCTTTTATTTTGAAAACAAGAAACAATTTTGTCAACGGTAGTAATAAAGCATATGTGTTATGTAAATTATATCTTACAAGTTGCAAGCCTCATGCATAGTATACTAATAGTGCCCGCACCTTGTCCTAATTAGCTTGGACTACCGGATCATCGCAATACACATGTTTTAACCAAGTGTCACAAAGGGGTACTTCCATGCCGCTCGTACAAAGGTCTAAGGAGAAAGCTCGCATTTTGGATTTCTCGCTTTTGATTATTCTCAACTTAGACATCCATACCGGGACAACATGGACAACAGATAATGGACTCCTCTTTAATGCATAAGCATGTAGCAACAATTAGTATTCTCATATGAGATTGAGGATATATGTCCAAAACTGAAACTTCCACCATGATTCATGGCTTTAGTTAGCGGCCCAATGTTCTTCTCTAACAATATGCATGCTCTAACCATTAAAGTGGTAGATCTCTCTTACTTCAGACAAGACGGACATGCGTAGCAACTCACATGATATTCAACAAAGAGTAGTTGATGGCGTCCCCAGGAACATGGTTATCGCACAACAAGCAACTTAATAAGAGATAAAGTGCATAAGTACATATTCAATACCACAATAGTTTTTAAGCTATTTGTCCCATGAGCAATATATTGCAAAGGTAAAGAATGGAAATTTTAAAGGTAGCACTCAAGCAATTTACTTTGGAATGGCGGAGAAATACCATGTAGTAGGTAGGTATGGTGGACACAAATGGCATAGTGGTTGGCTCAAGGATTTTGGATGCATGAGAAGTATTCCCTCTCGATACAAGGTTTAGGCTAGCAAGGTTATTTGAAACAAACACAAGGATGAACCGGTGCAGCAAAACTCACATAAAAGACATATTGTAAACATTATAAGACTCTACACCGTCTTCCTTGTTGTTCAAAACTCAATACTAGATATTATCTAGACTTTAGAGAGACCAAATATGCAAACCAAATTTAGCAAGCTCTAGGTGTTTCTTCATTAATGGGTGCAAAGTATATGATGCAAGAGCTTAAACATGAGCACAACAATTGCCAGGTATCAAATTATTCAAGACATTTTAGAATTACTACATGTAGCATTTCCCGATTCCAACCATATAACAATTTAACGAAGAAGATTCAACCTTCGCCATGAATACTATGAGTAAAACCTAAGGACATACTTGTCCATATGCAACAGCGGAGCGTGTCTATCTCCCACACAATGAATGCTAGGATTCATTTTATTCAAACAAAAACAAAAACAAAAACAAAAACAAACCGACGCTCCAAGTAAAGCACATAAGATGTGATGGAATAAAAATATAGTTTCAGGGGAGGAACCTGATAATGTTGTCGATGAAGAAGGGGATGCCTTGGGCACCCCAAGCTTAGACGCTTGAGTCTTCTTAGAATATGCAGGGGTGAACCACCGGGGCATCCCCAAGCTTAGAGCTTTCACTCTCCTTGATCATATTGCATTATTTCCCTCTCTTGATCCTTGAAAACTTCCTCCACACCAAACTCGAAACAACTCATTAGAGGGTTAGTGTACAATAAAAATTAACATGTTCAGAGGTGACACAATCATTCTTAACACTTCCGGACATTGCATAAAGCTACTGGACATTAATGGATCAAAGAAATTCATCCAACATAGCAAAAGAGGCAATGCGAAATAAAAGGCAGAATCTGTCAAAACAGAACAGTCCGTAAAGATGGATTTTATTGAGGCACCAGACTTGCTCATATTAAAATGCCCAAATTTAATGAAAGTTGCGTACATATCTGAGGATCACGCACGTAAATTGGCTTAATTTTCTGAGCTACCTACAGGGAGGCAGGTCGAAATTCGTGACAGCAAAGAAATCTGTAACTGCGAAGTAATCCAAATCTAGTATGAACTTTACTATCAAAGACTTTACTTGGCACAACAAAACACAAAACTAAGATAAGGAGAGGTTGCTACAGTAGTAAACAACTTCCAAGACTCAAATATAAAACAAAATTACTGTAGTAAAAACATGGGTTGTCTCCCATAAGCGCTTTTCTTTAACGCCTTTCGGCTAGGCGCGTAAAGTGTATATCAAGTGTTATCAAGAGATGAAGCATCAACATCATAACTTGTTCTAATAATAGAATCAAAAGGTAACTTCATTCTCTTTCTAGGGAAGTGTTCCATACCTTTCTTGAGAGGAAATTGATATTTAATATTTCCTTCCTTCATATCAATGGTAGCTCCAACGAGTTCGAAGAAAAGGTCTTCCCAATATAATGGGACAAGATGCATTGCATTCAATATCCAAGACAACAAAATCAACGGGGACAAGGTTATTGTTAACGGTAATGCGAACATTATCAACTCTCCCCAAAGGTTTCTTTATAGCATTATCAACAAGATTAACATCCAAATAACAATTTTTCAATGGTGTCAAGTCAAGCATATTATAGATTTTCTTAGGCATAACGGAAATACTTGCACCAAGATCACATAAAGCATTACAATCAAAGTCATTGACCTTCATCTTAATGATGGGCTCCCAACCATCCTCTAGCTTTCTAGGAATAGAAGTTTCAAGTTTTAGTTTCTCTTCTCTAGCTTTTATGAGAGCATTTGTAATATGTTTTGTGAAAGCCAAGTTTACAAGCACTAGCATTGGGACTCTTAGCAAGTTTTTGTAAGAACTTTATAACTTCAGAGATGTGGCAATCATCAAAATCCAAACCATTA
Organism: Lolium rigidum; assembly: GCF_022539505.1. Classification (NCBI taxonomy): domain Eukaryota; kingdom Viridiplantae; phylum Streptophyta; class Magnoliopsida; order Poales; family Poaceae; genus Lolium; species Lolium rigidum. The sequence continues at coordinate 94,345,017 of NC_061509.1, forward strand.
CAATCTAAAGCAATGGGATCATCATCCCCAATGTTGGAAAAAATTTCAGCAGTTTTATCACAGGCAGTTTCAGCAATTTTAGCAGTTTTCGGCAGTTTTGCGGGCTTTGCATTAGAAGTGGAAACATTGCCAACACCAATTATTTTACCATTAATAGTAGGAGGTGCAGCAACATGTGGAGCATTAGCATTGCTAGTGGTGGTAATAGTCCAAACTTTAGCTACATTGTTCTCTTTAGCTAGTTTTTCATTTTCTTCTCTTTCCCACCTAGCATGCAATTCAGCCATCAATCTTATATTCTCATTAGTTCTAACTTGGATGGCATTTGCTGTAGTAATAATTTTGTTTTCAATATCCTTATTAGGCATAACTTTCGATTTCAAAAGATCAACATCAGAGGCAAGACTATCAACCTTAGAAGCGAGAATATCAATTTTATTGAGCTTTTCCTCAACAGATTTGTTAAAAGCAGTTTGTGTACTAATAAATTCTTTAAGCATAGCTTCAAGTCCAGGGGGTGTGTTCCTATTATTATTGTAAGAATTCCCATAAGAATTAGCATAACCGTTACCATTATTATAAGGATATGGCCTATAGTTATTACTAGAATTGTTCCGATAAGCATTGTTGTTGAAATTATTATTTTTAATGAAGTTTACATCAACATGTTCTTCTTGGGAAACCAATGAAGCTAACGGAACATTATTAGGATCAACATTAGTCCTATCATTCACAAGCATAGACATAATAGCATCAATCTTATCATTCAAGGAAGAGGATTCTTCGACAGAATTTACCTTCTTACCTTGTGGAGCTCTTTCCGTGTGCCATTCAGAGTAATTAATCATCATATTATCAAGAGTGATGGACATAAAGGTACCTCCAGCAGCTGAATCCAATAGGTTCCGCGAAGAAAAGTTCAGTCCTGCATAAAAGGTTTGGATGATCATCCAAGTAGTCAGTCCATGGGTTGGGCAATTTTTAACCAAAGATTTCATTCTTTCCCAAGCTTGTGCAACATGCTCATTATCTAATTGCTTGAAATTCATTATTCTACTCCTCAAAGATATAATTTTAGCAGGGGGATAATATCTACCAATAAAAGCATCCTTGCATTTAGTCCATGAATCAATACTATTCGTAGGCAGAGATAGCAACCAATCTTTAGCTCTTCCTCTTAATGAGAAAGGAAACAATTTTAATTTTATAATGTCACCATCTACATCTTTATACTTTTGTATTTCACACAATTCAACAAAATTATTGAGATGTGCAGCAGCATCATCAGAACTAACACCAGAAAATTGCTCTCGCATAACAAGATTTAGTAAAGCAGGTTTAATTTCAAAGAATTCTGCTGTAGTAGCAGGTGGAGCAATAGGTGTGCATAAGAAATCATTATTATTTGTGGTTGTGAAGTCACACAACTTAGTATTTTCAGGAGTGGCCATTTTAGCGGTAGTAAATAAAGCAAACTAGATAAAATAAATGCAAGTAACTAATTTTTTTGTGTTTTTGATATAGAGTGCAAGACAATAAATAAAGTAAAGCTAGCAACTAAATTTTTTTGTGTTTTGATATAATGCAGCAAACAAAGTAGTAAATAAAATAAAGCAAGACAAAAACAAAGTAAGAGATTGGATTGTGGAGACTCCCCTTGCAGCGTGTCTTGATCTCCCCGGCAACGGCGCCAGAAAATATGCTTGATGGCGTGTAACTCACACGTTCGTTGGGAACCCCAAGAGGAAGGTATGATGCGCACAGCAGCAAGTTTTCCCTCGGAAAGAAACCAAGGTTTATCGAACCAGGAGGAGCCAAGAAGCACGTTGAAGGTTGATGGCGGCGGGATGTAGTGCGGCGCAACACCGGGGATTCCGGTGCCAACGTGGAACCTGCACAACACAACCAAAGTACTTTGCCCCAACGAAACGAGTGAGGTTGTCAATCTCACCGGCTTGCTGTAACAAAGGATTAGATGTATAGTGTGGATGATGATTGTTTGCAGAGAACGAGTAAAGAACAAGTATTGCAGCAGATTTGTATTTCGAGATAAAAGAATGGACCGGGGTCCACAGTTCACTAGAGGTGTCTCTCCCATAAGATAGCATGTTGGGTGAACAAATTACGATCGGGCAATTGACAAATAGAGAGGGCATAACAATGCACATACATGACATGATGAATATTGTGAGATTTAATTGGGCATTACGACAAAGTACATAGACCGCTCTCCAAGCATGCATCTATGCCTAAAAAGTCCACCTTCAGGTTATCATCCGAACCCCTTCCAGTATTAAGTTGCAAAGCAACGGACAATTGCATTAAGTATGGTGCGTAATGTAATCAATAACTACATCCTCGGACATAGCATCAATGTTTTATCCCTAGTGGCAACAGTACATCCATAACCTTAGAGGTTTCTGTCACTCCCCGCATTCACGGAGACATGAACCCACTATCGAGCATAAATACTCCCTCTTGGAGTTAAGAGCAAAAACTTGGCCGAGCCTCTACTAATAACGGAGAGCATGCAAGATCATAAACAACACATAGGTAATAGATTGATAATCAACATAACATAGTATTCTCTATCCATCGGATCCCGACAAACACAACATATAGAATTACGTGATAGATGATCTTGATCATGTTAGGCAGCTCACAAGATCCGACAATGAAGCACATGAGGAGAAGACAACCATCTAGCTACTGCTATGGACCCATAGTCCAGGGGTGAACTACTCACTCATCACTCCGGAGGCGACCATGGCGGTGAAGAGTCCTCCGGGAGATGAATCCCCTCTCCGGCAGGGTGCCGGAGGTGATCTCCCGAATCCCCCGAGATGGGATTGGCGGCGGCGGCGTCTCGGTAAGGTTTTCCGTATCGTGGCTCTCGATGCGGGGGTTTCGCGACGAAGGCTTTAAGTAGGCGGAAGGGCAACGCGGGGGCCACACGAGGGCCCCACACGCCAGGGCCGCGCGGCCAAGGGCCGGGCCGCGCCGCCCTGTTGTGTCGGCGCCTCGTGGCCCCACTTCCTTCCCCTTCGGTCTTCCGGAAGCTTCGTGCAAAAATAGGACCCCGGGCGTTGATTTCGTCCAATTCCGAGAATATTTCCTTTGTAGGATTTCTGAAACCAAAAACAGCAGAAAACAAGCAATCGGCTCTTCGGTATCTCGTTAATAGGTTAGTGCCGGAAAATGCATAAATACGACATATAATGTGTATAAAACATGTAGATATCATCAATAATGTGGCATGGAACATAAGAAATTACCGATACGTCGGAGACGTATCAGATGTGATGTTGCCACTAGGGATAAAACATCGATGCTTTGTCTAAGGATATTTGTGTTGATTACATTACGCACCATACTTAATGCAATTGTCTGTTGTTTGCAACTTAATACTCGGAAGGGGTTCGGATGATAACCTCGAAGGTGGACTTTTTAGGCATAGATGCATGCTCGGATAGCGGTCTATGTACTTTGTCGTAATGCCCCGATTAAATCTCATAGTACTCATCATGATATATGTATGTGCATTGTTATGCCTTCTTTATTTGTCAATTGCCCAACTGTAATTTGTTCACCCAACATCTGTTTATCTTATGGGAGAGACACCACTAGTGAACTGTGGACCCCGGTCCAATTCTTTACATCTGAAATACAATCTATCGCAATTGTTCTTTATCGTTCTTCGCAAACAATCATCATCATCCACACTTACATCTAATCCTTTGTTTACGAGCAAGCCGGTGAGATTGACAACCTCACCGTTACGTTGGGGCAAAGTACTTTGATTGTGTTGTGCAGGTTCCACGTTGGCGCCGTAATCCCCGGTGTTGCGCTGCACTACACTCCGCCGCCATCAACCTTCAACGTGCTTCTTGGCTCCTACTGGTTCGATAAACCTTGTTTTCTTTCTGAGGGAAAACTTGCTACTGTACGCATCACACCTTCCTCTTGGGGTTCCCAACGGACGTGTGTCAACTGCACGCATCAAGGGGCCATCGGGCTTTTTCGCTGCCGAGGATGACTTGGAACTGTGAGTATCTTCACTCCTTCGTAACTTAACCTTTGTTATTTTGTATGCTAATCATTCTTTTTTCTGAAGTAGCTCTGATGATGATCTTGTCCCTCTCGCAAAGAGGGCTAAATTATCTGCTGAGAGAGCGGCATCAGCTAAGGAACCGAATCCTTCTCCTGCCAAGTCGACGCCTCCTACGAGGACGGCCGTGGAGAAGATTCCAGTGTCGAAGGTTATTCCTCCTGGCGATGCTCCTACTTCGCCAGCTTCTCGCGATCACGTAAGTATTTATTTTACCTTGTTTTGCTGGATTTTCTTCATGTCGACTGAGTCTCCCTGATTTCCCTTGTTGCAGCCGATTTACGCCACAGTCGATGCTGTGGTAGATTTCGCCGAGCAGTTTACCCGACTGGAGGCTGAAAACGCCCAGCTTCGGAAGGCTGTCAAATCTTCGGCTGATCAGGTGCTGGAGGCCAACAGGCTTGCCACCGATGCCAAGAAGGAAAATGCCTTGCTGAAGGAGGAGCTGTCGAAGTTGAAGCAACAGATGAAGGATGAGCAGGACGCCAGGCGTGCGGCAGCGGTAGCAGTCGATAAAAAAGAAGGCGTCCTCCGCGAATCCATCAAAGATTTATTGGGTAAAATTTACGACACATAGTTTTCTTTTTTGGTATTTCCTTACTGGCTACTGATCTGTCTTTCTTTCAGAGGCCGCCAATATAACCGTCACTCGACGCCATCAGCTTCGGGAGGACTCCACATCCGATGCCCTGTCGCTTGCTGCTGAGTCTAATGTCCAAGTCCTTGGGCTTCTGCAAAAGACTAGAGGAGCATTGTCGAGGCTGTACTCGATGATCTTCCCGAAGATGAAGCAGGACAAGTCCTTGGCGAGATGGCGGATGCTTTTCTTGTCGACTCTTCCGAGCCTGTGGAGGTATTGAAACGCCGTTCTCGATTGTTTGGGGCGGTTCTTACTTTCCAGCTGCTAATGGGTCATGGGCTGGGGTCTGACTTGGAGAAGTTATCTAAGGCATTGCCTGTGGATGACGACAACCACGTAGTTGACCTTGAACCTTTCAAAAGATCGGCAGTAACTTGTGCCAATCAACTACTGAAGTTGGTAGACGAAGCACAGGCCAAGCCTACTCCTGAAGCTGCCCCTGGCTCATCGTCAGCGCCTCCTTAAACTTGTTGCTTCATTAATTGTAAATAAGACCGATCGTAACTTGACTTAGTCCTACTTATTTCGGCTCTGTTGCCAATTCAAACAACCTTTTGGATGTAATATATATACCAGCGCTCCCGATGGGGGCTTTATGTTAATGTCTTTCTGAATCGAAGATTGTACTGCAGATTCCTTCATCTTCTTCTTGTGCCGAGCTTTTCTCGAATTCTTCGACTAACGCTAAATCTGACCTTGTTCGCCGCTTACGTGACCAAGTGTCTCGTCTAAATAAAGACATTACTTCTCTTCGGGCCATGGCAGCGTTGGTGAAGAAAAAGGGGGAAATAGAAACTTCTATTGAACAATATGCTCTCGATGGTCTCCATGTTGCCACCGAAAGTTTGGGCTGTAAGTGTTTTCCCCGTCTTCTGATTCCTGGCGCGGCTCGGATGTTCTTTTTAACTGATATTCGTTCCTTTCCAGTCGTATCTAAATCCGAGGAGGACAGGAAGATCCATGAGAAGGTCGAGGCGATGACTGATGCTGCTCACCCAAAGCACGATCTATGGCTGCATCGTCCGAAGGCCGTTATCATGGCGAAGTTTGAGCATCGGGTGGAGAAGGCGCATTACTACTTCGATAAGTTCCACGCCCATCTCACGATGGTTTGGAAGACTTTGTTTCCTCTGGATCAGGCACCCGAAACCTTGTCTGCCCTGTTCACCCGATTCAAGTCGCCCAAACGGATTCGGCAGTTGGTGCGGAAAGAGCTTCTGGCTGGTGCTGAACTTGCTTTTTCTTCAGTATTAGCATGCCATCCATCCTTAGACTTGAGGGCCGTAGCAAACACTGAGAGGAGTTTAGGCCAATATTATGATATTGCTAGAGGCCCTGCGTATACCATTGTCTCTCGGATGGAGTCGTGCCTTGAGAGGGAAACGAGGGGTCAAGGGAACCAAGGAGCCCAGTCATGAATGTAACAACCTTGTACCTGCATAAAATTGTTTTGTACAAATTTACTGCATGCGCTACACGCTATACTAGTTTGATTGATAATTTATTGTCGAGGGCGGCTGAGTGATCAGTTCAACCTGCTCTCTCGACGACTTCGTTGAATTTTGCAATGTTATTGCAAAGTCGATATGTAAGTTTTTGTAAGAGCGAGACCCATCGACTTAATTGAGGGAATTAGACGCTTGGCTTCGTCACGCGGTGCACCGGTTTGAGCCTTATTTTGTGATATTGTAACCATCGACTGCAGCACTCGCGTATGTTTCGAGGCTTGGATTGATTGTTTTGGTGCGTCATTAATCTTAGCTCTCGTTGACACTGTGTAATCGTATTCTTCAGGCCAACGCTCCCGATGGGAGTAAGAGCCAATGGTTTGGGGCCTGAACTAAGAAAAAGGTAGAAAACCTGATTCGAACTTTATTCATGATGCAAAAGCAACCTTAAGTGCTATCAAGTAAGTAAAAACAATTGTATCCTATGTATAGAACCGTCGCAACTGTGCGATGTTCCATGGATTCCCAACGTCTTTTCCTGAAGCTGGGTTTTTGAGCCGGTATGCTCCTCCTGGTATCACTTCAGTGACGATGTATGGTCCTTCCCATGGGGATTCAAGTTTCAGGGGTCTTTCTTGCTTCAGCCGAAGTACCATATCCCCAACATTAAAGCTTAGACTGCGTATCCGTCGGCTGTGATAATTCCTCAACGCCTGTTGGTACACCGTCGTTCTTGCCAAGGCAATGTCTCGTGCTTCGTCGAGAAGGTCCACGGCGTCCTGCAGCGCGATGTTGGAAGAAGATTCTGTATACGCTGTCACCCGAGGAGCTTCGAACCGAACGTCGGCTGGTAGAACTGCTTCGGCTCCATGCACCAAGAAAAACGGGGTGTACTGAGTCGACCTGTTTGGCGTAGTGCGCAAACTCCATAGCACAGATGGTAGCTCCTCGACCCAGGCTCCAGCCGCGCCTGTAAGGCATTTCTTGAGGCCATCCCCTATTAGACCGTTGATCCTTTCCACCTGCCCGTTGGTCTGCGGGTGGCTTACTGATGCAAACTTTAATTTGATTCCTCCGTCGTCGCAGAACTTTCGGAACTCTTTGGAGTCGAAGTTAGATCCGTTGTCTGTGACAATACTGTGGGGCATACCAAACCGACAAGTTATTCCTCTGAAAAACTGAACTGCTGTTTCGGCCTTTTGGTTTCGAATAGGCACTGCCTCGATCCACTTGGTGAACTTGTCGACTGCGACCAGCAAATACGTGTGCCCTCCAGGCGACGACCTCGGCAGTGGTCCAACTTGGTCGAGTCCCCACTGAGAAAAGGGCCAGGCTAGAGGTATTGTCATTAGATCTGTTGCGGGGGCGTGCGGTTTTGGGGAGAAGCGCTGGCAGGGGTCACATTTCATGACTAGATCTCGAGCATCCGACGCTGCTGTTGGCCAATAAAATCCTGCCCTGAAGGATTTTGCTACAAGGGCCCTGCTTCCTGCGTGGTGTCCGCAGGTTCCCTCATGTATCTCGAGCAGTAGTGCTTTTCCATCGTCAATGGCGATACACCTTTGGAGGATGCCCGAGATGCTACGCTTGTAAAGCTCACCATTAACCACAGTGAAGGCCTTTGACCGTCTGAAGATCCGCCTTGCTTCTACAGAATCCTCGGGCAACTCCTGCTTCGTCAGGTATGCTAGTAATGGTTTGGTCCATAGCGGCTCAAGGAGGAGGACTTGCTCCGCTGATGAAGGTGAAGGTTCTTCGACTGTTTGCTGCTGGTCCGTCGCTGATTCATCAGTCGATGATTTTGAAGGTGCCGAAGCTTTCTCCTTTATCGATCGCTGGGCAATGACTTCGTAAAACACTCCGTCTGGGATGGGGGAGCACATGGACCCGATATTCGCCAGAGTGTCGGCTTCTTCATTGCTGGCTCTGCCGATATGTTTGAGTTCGCATCCTTCAAACTTGGCTTCCATATTTTGATACAACTGTCGATAAACTATCATGTTGTCGCTGACTACGTCACATAGGTTCATCGACTGCTGCACCACCAAGTTTGAATCTCCGTAGATTTCTAGGCGAGTTGCCCCGCATGCTTTCGCCATCCTCATCCCGTGCAGCAGCGCTTCATACTCTGCTTCATTGTTCGTCGGCAGGGAGAAATTCATACGTAGTATGTACTTCATCTTATCTCCCTGCGGCGATATCAATATTACTCCTGCTCCTGCGCCCGTGCTCCGTTTTGACCCGTCGAAGTACATTGTCCACGATCCCGACATGTCGGGTGCTGCTGGTGTCTGTGACTGGATCCAATCTGCCACGAAATCTGGGAGGACTTGGGATTTTATCGCTGTTCGATTAACGTAAGTTATGTCGTGTGGCGCTATTTCGATGGCCCATTGGGACACTCGACCCGTGGCTTCTGGATTAGTCACTATGTTCTTTAATGGCGCTTCACATACAACGATAATCGGATGCTCCGTGAAATAATGACGCAGCTTGCGAGCCGACTTCCATACTGCATACGCCAGCTTCTGATGGTGAGGATATCTCTGCTTCGCGGGTGTGAGTACTTCACTGAGGTAGTAAACGGGCCTTTGAACACCGTGGACTTTTCCTGCCTCTTCTCGCTCAACGACCAAAACGCTGCTGAAGACTTGTGCTGTTGCGGCTATGTACATAAGTAGCGTTTCTTTTTTGTGCGGGGTGACGAGGACTGGGGACGTCGACAGGATTTTCTTCAGGTTATCGAAGGACTCCTACGCCTCTTTTGTCCACTCGAACTTTTCTGACTTTTTCATCAGGTTATAGAAAGGCAAGGCTTTTTCTCCCAGCTTGGCGATGAATCTACTAAGCGCTGCCAGCCGCCCTGCCAACTGCTGCACTTGGTGCAGATTCTTTGGCGACTCCATGTCGAGAATAGCTTTGATCTTCAAAGGATTGGCTTCAATTCCCCTGGCTGAGATGAAGTACCCGAGTACCTGTCCCCCCGGCACTCCGAAGAAACATTTTTTTGGGATTCAGCTTGATTTTATACTTGTCTAAGTTGTCGAAAGTTTCCCGTAAGTCATCGATGAGGGTGGCGGTGTGCTTCGTCTTCACCACGATGTCGTCGATGTAAACCTCGATGTTCCTCCCAATCTGCTCTCCAAGGCAAGCCTGCATGCAACGTTGATAAGTTGCTCCTGCGTTTTTTAACCCGAAGGTCATGACGTTGTAACAAAAAACGCCGTGTGGGGTGATGAACGCGGTTAGCTCCTGGTCCTCTTTCTTTAGTTTGATCTGATTATACCCGGAGTATGCATCAAGGAAGGAGAGGTGATCGCATCCGGCCGTGGAGTCGACTATCTGATCAATACGAGGCAGCGGGAAGTGGTCTTTTGGACAGTGTTTATTAAGGCTGGTGTAATCGATACACATGCGCAGAGCGGTGGTGTCCTTTTTGGGCACCATGACAGGGTTGGCCACCCACTCAGCTTCCTTGAGCTCCCGAATGAATCCTGCTTTACGGAGTCGACTGATTTCTTCGCCAATTGCTTTCCTCGTTGGTTCAGAAAATCGGCGCATTGATTGCTGTACTGGTTTGGCTGTCGGGTCGACATTAAGGGTGTGCTCAGCGAGTTCCCTGGGGATACCTGGCATGTCGGATGGTTCCCATGCAAATATCTCCCATCGCTCACGGAGGAACTCGATGAGCACGCCTTCCTATGTGCCAGTGAGGTCAGCCGATGTATTGACCGTTTTCTTCGGGTCAGTGGGATGCACCTGCAGCTTCTTGGCTTCCTTTGCAGCGTCAAATTCGTCGGATCTTACGTTTCGGTTGTCGGCCGGTGGTTGCGTGTGATCTGTAACGGTGTCGATCGCGTTGAGTTCTTCCTTGGCTCCGAACTTCGAGGCGATCTTCTGGAACTCCCTGTTGTAGTTGTCCGATCGAGCAAAGCTTCCATGAACGGTTACTGGGGTCCCGTTGTTGCCTGGCATCTTCAGTTTCAGGTACGCATAATGAGGTACGGCCATGAATTTGGCAAACGCGGGCCTGCCGAGGATGGCGTGATACTGAGACTCCCAGTCGACTACTTCGAACTCGATCTTCTCTTTCCTGAAATTGCTGGGCGTGCCGAAGACCACGTCCAATGATGTTTTACCAAGAGAATAAGCGGGTCTAGTCGGTATAATGCCGTGGAACCCTGTGTCAGACTCTCCAATCTATTGCTAGTATATCGACTGTTTTAGCATATCGACTGTTAGAACCATTGCTCTCATTGTGCTGGCGAATAGCAGGTTCAAGCCACTTCCTCCATCCATGAATACTTTGCTCATATTGTACCCTCCAATCTGTGCTTCAAGGCAAGGGCCGCGTGGCCGGGCCTTGGAACAGCTTTCGGATGATCCGCCCTGCCGAAGGTGATACTTCGATCCGACCAGCCGATGAAATCGGGTGTATCAACCATGGCGACTTCCGCATATTTTACTTCTCGGGAGAACTTCTTGATTTCTCTCTTTGAAAAGCTGGTTTTATGGATCATGTTGACTTGCCCGCATGGTTCCGGGAATACCTCGGTTGGTACATGTTCGTCTCCTCCTGCTGGTACGTACGGTTCCGGTACATATGGTTCTGGTGGATAACTGTAGGAGCCCGCCCTTCTCTCCATTGTGTGAACTCTCGACATGGCCTCGGCCCTGAGGTCATCGCAGAACTGCCGAATTTCCAGAAAATGTCGACAGTTCCTTAATAGGTGACTGGATTTCTCTCGACCGTCCTTTGGATCAATGTAAGAGTGAAGGTAGCATGGTGCCTCGAGTTGCTCCGTAGCCGAAAGGTACGGTGAACGGGTGCGACCCCTGATTGATGACGTGTCGTGGCATCCTTGTTCGAGCTGACGAAGGTGAGCTGCTGTTCGTCCTTCCTCCTCGCGGTGCGAGCCCTGTCGTCTTTTCCTCTGTCCTGTCATGAAGTCGAAACTTCCTCGGTTGCTCTCTTGTATGCTCCTGGGTGGTACTTTTAGGGTTGCTGTTGGAGGAACCTTCCGAAGCTGCGGCCTTCAGGTCGGATGCGCCGTCCCTAGGGAGGCGAAGAAAACCTCCAGAGTCGATGATGAAGTGGACACCACCGAAAGTAGCATCCATGTCGCGAGATGATCTCGCAGGGATCGGGTGAAGTGCTTCGCGGTGCGGTACGAACTCGAAGGACCCACAGCGGATTGAATCTCTTGGTTCTGCTGGCGTCGGTGATTCGAGTACGAACGCCGCGGACGTGACTGGTACTGCCGATGACTTGCCTAGTGCCGACAAGCTTCCCACAGACGGCGCCAATTGTCGAGGGTACTCCTCGGCAATGCCCTCCGATTGGGGCTTAGGGTTGATGGAATCCTGCAAGCTAACACGAGACATCGGTTCACAGACAAGCGGGGAGAGCGATTTACCCAGGTTCGGGGCCCTCGATGAGGTAAAACCCTTGCGTCCTGCCTGTCTGTTCTTGATTATGAAGATATTGGTTTACAATGGGGTGCCGAATAGTTCGGCTGAGATCTCGTCGAGAGGCTAAGTGCTATGATGACCTAGCTCTAGACTTTTTGATGGCCTAGATTGCTAAGATTGATTGTGTCCCTCGGCGGCCCCTCTCCTGGCCTTTATATAGGAGGCCAGGTCTCAAGAGGTCTAACCGAGTACGACTAGGTTTACAGTAGCTTTAGATCTAATCTTTCCTTGTTCGGCCGTCTCGTTATCTTGCCCGCCAAGGAATCTTCTAGTGCGCCATCCAAGTGGCCCGTCTTGCCTCCAAGTGCCTTCATGGGCCTCCAACTAGACAATACGGGATAGGGCAATGTCGGTTACCCGAAGGGTAATGCCCACGTCAACGAGTTCAAACGTAATCTAAACCTCTCCTCAGTCTTAGATTAAGGGGGTGTTAGAGTTTTAATATGGGCATTATGGTGTAGTATGTTAGGGCAATATGCTTGTTGTATTATCAGGGGGCCAAAGGCCACAATATATAGTACATGTACAGGTGCAAATATGCAGGAAGCCCCCTAACATATGGGGAAACTACAATATACAAATATATACATCTAACACCCCCCCTCAAACTCATGGTGGATCCACAACACTGAGTTTGGAGAGTAAGAAATCATGATGCGCTCGAGTCTGTGCCTTCGTAAAGAAATCCGCCAACTGCAAATCTGAAGGCACATAATGAACCGCAACATCATCCTGCACCTGAGCACGTGTGTAAAAAGCATCAACACCAATATGCTTGGTCAGCTCATGCTTGACCGGATCACGTGCAATACTGATAGCACTTGTACTGTCAGACAAAAGTGGAGTGAGTGTCGTAACAGAGACCCCAAAAATCTGCAAGCAACCACCGTAACCAGGTCACCTCAGGAATCAACAAAGCCATAGCCCGCAACTCAGGCTCAACACTCGAACGGGAATCTGCTACCTGTTTCTTTGTCTTCAAGCAACAAGCGAACCACCAAGAAACACACAGTAAGCAGAGAGTGAACGACGATCCGTAGGATCACTCGCCCACGTAGCATCCGAGTAGTACTAGAGCTAGAGAGAGCTGGAACGGGGGAAAAAAGGCGACGAGTGATCGTGCCACGAAGGTAACGAAGAACATGGAGGAGATGACTATAGTGAACAGTGGTAGGAGCTGAGACAAACTGACTCAGAATATGAACAGGATAAGAAATATCAGGACGAGTGACAGCAAGATAAACAAGACTCCCAACAAGATGGCGATAACGGGTGGGATCGTGAAGAGGATCACCATCGCAGGGACGAAGCTTAACATTAAGCTCCATAGGAGTATCAACCGTGCGCTCATCCACAAGAGCAGCATGAGCAAGAAGATCCTGAATGTACTTTTCCTGAGAGATAGAAAATCCATCAGAAGTGGAGGAAATCTCAATGCCAAGAAAATAGCGAAGAGGACCAATATCAGTCATAAGAAATTGATCGCGAAGACGAGCCTTGACAAAGGCAATATGCTCAGGATCATCACCAGTAATGATCATATCATCAACATAGAGAAGAAGAAGAGTACGTCCACGAGGAGAAGTGTGAACGAAAAGTGCTGGATCATGAAGAGTAGGAGAGAAACCAGCAGCAGTCACCACAGAGGTGAAGCGCTCAAACCAGGCACGAGGGGCCTGTTTGAGACCATAGAGAGAACTTCGAAGACGATAAACCATCCCATCGGGAACAGAATACCCAGGAGGAGGCTGCATGTAAACCTCCTCACGCAACTCGCCATTAAGAAAAGCATTCTGAACATCAAGCTGGGAGACAGACCAGCGGCAAACAGAAGCAACAGCAAGAAGGGTACGCACAATAGTCATATGAGCCACAGGGGCAAAAGTCTCATCATAGTCACGGTCGTGCTCCTGCTGAAAGCCACGAGCCACAAGATGCGCTTTATGGCGCTCAAGGGATGCATCAAAGCGAGTCTTAATTTTATAGACCCACTTACAAGTGATAGGACGACCACCAGAAGGGGGAGAAACAAGATCCCAAGTGCCAGTGCGCTCAAGCGCAGCGATCTCTTCAGCCATGGCAAGCTGCCATTCAGGATGACGCTCGGCATCCCGATAAGAAGTCGGCTCGGAAACGATAGAGAGACCATACTGACTAGGAGAGTAACGAACTGGAGCACGACGCTGACAAACATGCCGTGAAGGGGGAAGCTCATCGGCAGAAGACAACTCATCAGAAGAAGAGGAAGAAGGGACAGCATCAGAAGGATTCGAAGCCGGAGAACGAGGAGTACTAGGTGGACTAGACGAACGAGAGGATGGCGCCGAAGGGGGCGCATCAGCAGTAGGAGGAGGAGGAGGAGGAGGGACAGCAGGGGGTGCATTCGGAAAAAGAAGAAAAGAGATATCATCCACCGGGTAAGTACCCAAGGTGGGGCGAGGATAGAAGGGACGTGTCTCATCAAACGTGACGCCACGAGAGATGCGCATCCGACGACCAACAAGGTCCCAACAACGATAGCCCTTATGCTCATCACTGTATCCGAGAAAAACACACTCAACAGACTGAGCGGTCAGTTTGGTGCGTTCGCGAGGAGGGAGAAGAACATAGCAAACGCAACCAAATAAACGAAGAGTCGAGTAATCTGGAGAGCTACCAGAAAGACGCTCGAGAGGAATGCCACCTTGAAGGGCAGCAGTAAGGCTGAATGTTAATGAGGTAAGTCGACGTAGCGACAACCTCAGCCCGTAAATGCGGCGGAAGAGAGGAAGCAATCATCATAGCACGGGTAGTCTCAAGAATACGACGATGCTTACGCTCGGCGACACCATTTTGAGCATGGGCGCCGGGACACGAGAACTGGGCAAGGGTGCCCTACTCAGCAAGAACACCACGCAGGTAATGGGAGATATACTCTCCTGCAGAATCAGCACGAAATACACGAATAGGCGTGAAATACTGAGTACGAACCATGGCTGCAAAACACTGATAAATAGAGAGCACCTCACTGCGAGAGTTCATAAGTGATACGTCTCCGACGTATCGATAATTTCTTATGTTTTATGCCATATTATTGATGATACCTACATGTTTTATGCACACTTTATGTCATATTCGTGCATTTTCTGGAACTAACCTATTAACAAGATGCCAAAGTGCCGCTTGTCGTTTCTCGCTGTTTTTGGTTTCGTAAATCCTAGTAACGAAATATTCTCGGAATTGGACGAAACAAAGACCCAGGGGCCTATTTCGCCACGAACCTTCCGGAAGACCGAAGAGCATACGAAGTGGGGCCACGAGGTGGCCAAACCACAAGGCGGCGCGGCCAAGGGGGGCCCGCGCCGCCCGTGGTGTGGGCCCCTCGTCAGCCCCCCGACTCGCCCTTCCGCCTAATTAAAGCCTCCGTCGCGAAACCCCCGATGCGAAAAACCACGATACGGAAAACCTTACCGAGACGCCGCCACCGCCAATCCCATCTCGGGGGATTCCGGAGATCTCCTCCGGCACCCCGCCGGAGAGGGGATTCATCTCCCGGAGGACTCTACACCGCCATGGTCGCCTCCGGAGTGATGAGTGAGTAGTTCACCCCCGGACTATGGGTCCATAGCAGTAGCTAGATGGTTGTCTTCTCCTCATTGTGCTTCATTGTTGGATCTTGTGAGCTGCCTAACATGATCAAGATCATCTATCCGTAATACTCTATGTTGTGTTTGTCGGGATCCGATGGATAGAGAATACCATGTTATGTTAATTATCAAGTTATTACATATGTGTTGTTTATGATCTTGCATGCTCTCCGTTACTAGTAGAGGCTCGGCCAAGTTTTTGCTCTTAACTCCAAGAGGGAGTATTTATGCTCGATAGTGGGTTCATGCCCGCATTGACACCGGGACAATGACGTACAGTTCTAAGGTTGTGTTGTGCTCGTTGCCACTAGGGATAAAACATTGGCGCTATGTCCGAGGATGTAGTTGTTGATTACATTACGCACCATACTTAATGCAATTGTCTCGTTGTTTAGCAACTTAATACCGGAAGGGATTCGGACGATAACTCGAAGGTGGACTTTTTAGGCATAGATGCAGTTGGATGGCGGTCTATGTACTTTGTCGTAATGCCCAATTAAATCTCACTATACTTATCATGACATGTATGTGCATTGTTATGCCCTCTCTATTTGTCAATTGCCCGACCGTAATTTGTTCACCCAACATGCTTTTATCTTATGGGAGAGACACCTCTAGTGAACTCGTGGACCCCGGTCCATTCTTTTATACTGAAATACAAATATGCTGCAATACTTGTTTTTACCGTTTTCTCGCAAACAATCATCTTCCACACAATACGGTTAATCCTTTGTTACAAGCAAGCCGGTGAGATTGACAACCTCACTGTTTCGTTGGGGCAAAGTACTTTGGTTGTGTTGTGCAGGTTCCACGTTGGCGCCGGAATCTCCGGTGTTGCGCCGCACTACATCCCGCCGCCATCAACCTTCAACGTGCTTCTTGGCTCCTCCTGGTTCGATAAACCTTGGTTTCTTTCTGAGGGAAAACTTGCTGCTGTGCGCATCATACCTTCCTCTTGGGGTTGCCCAACAAACGAGTGAAATACACGCCATCAATAAGAAACAACCAGGTGTATCGCGAAAAATCATCAATAAACAAAATATAGTATCGATGACCCCCTTTCGAAGGAAAGGGAGCCGGACCCCAAACATCCGAATGAACTAAATCAAAAGGTCGCTGAGATACAGACGCACTAGTAGGATAGGGAAGCTGAATCTGTTTGCCTAACCTACAACCCTGACACGAATGCAAAGACACGTCTCCTGAGACAGACCCCAGAAGACCACTACGAACTAATGACGATAAATGGGAGCCACAGAGGTGACCCAGCCGATGATGCCACTGCTGAAAAGATCCGAAGGATGAAGCAGCAACCGCAGGAGAACTGGCAGATGAAGTGTCAGCAGAAGGAACGCGAAGCCAGTCTAACTCCCAGAGCCCCGGGGACTCAAGGCTGCGAGGGCCAGCTCCAACCAGGGTATGTGTACGGCGGTCCTGAATAGTACAAGAATCAGCGTCAAGAATGACGCGACAACCAGAATCAGTAAGCTGACTAGCAGAAAACAGGTTCATCTTAAGACTAGGAACATGAGAAACATCAGGAACAGAGAAAGATGAAGTAGAAAGGGTGCCTCGACTGGAAACAGGAAGAGAGGTACCATCAGCCGTGATAATACGAACAGGAGAAACAAGAGAGCGAAGAGTAGAAAGAATAGAATACGCAGAGGTGATATGAAAAGAAGCTCCAGAATCCAGATACCACGGGGATGACATACCTGACTGTGTAGAAGATGGTGGTCGCGCGGTGCCAGAAGAGCCAGGCACAGAACCAGCAGTACCCGTCGAGGAAGAGCCTGTACCTGCGAGCAGACCACGAAGACCACGGATAATGTCCTGATTAGATAGCGCAACAGCAGAAGATCCTGAAGAACTAGCCTGATGACGAGTATACTGTCGCGGACGTAAGCTGGGATCCCTCTGCCAGCAAGTAGAGACAAGTAGTGGCCATCCTGCCACAGTAGGTGCAGGGAAGTGCTGTCGAACCACGAGGCTGCTGGGGCTGACTCTGGCCCTGGAATGGAGGAGTAGGAAGTATCAGCGGGGCCGGAGACCGCAACGAAGCTGGCGGCATAGGAGGTCCACGAGCAGACGACACAGGAGGGCCACGAGCAGCAAGAACAGAGGGAACCTCAAGAAGACCAGCACCACGAAGACGAGTCTCCTCAGCACGAAGCTCAGCAAGTACCTCAGAAAGCGGAACACGACCACGGGCAAGCAGCTGGGCACGGCGCGGCTCAAACTCCTTACGGAGTCGCGACAAGAACTCAAAAACGCGCTGAAACTCCAGATCCACGCGCACAGTCAGACAACAGGGACAGGTGGCACACACAGCTGTACGGAGAGAATCAAGGTGACGCGAAATAGCAGCACTCTGAGTGTAGAACTCATCAATAGTAGAATCACCCTGCAGAAGGGCATGCTCATGGTGGACCACAGACAGGTAAAGAGCATCCCCAGACGGCTGATAGCGCTGACGAAGAAAAGCCCACTGAGCAGGCGGCGGTGGGAAGACCCATAAACTCGGCGAAGCATACCGAGGCGGAACACCGGAGGTGAGAACGACGGCAGCAGACGAGCATCCTCATCCGTCCACCGAGTGTACTCGGCCGGATCCAGCTCGGTAAGTCGCAATGGCGATGAGAGTGGTCCCGGACCTTCCGGTCATAATCAGCCGTAGCAAGTGTCATCAGCACTCTTGGCTGCATCCTTATCCGCCTGAGTAGCATCAGGGGTAAGGGCAACAGGTGGCGGTGCAACAGGCACCATAGGAGCAACGGGGTGCGGCGGACAGGAGACCTCGCCAGAAAGCACACCCCAAAGACGAAGACCGCGCATGTGGATGCGCATGAAGGGAGCGAAATCAGGGTAATTCGGACCAACAAAGATCACCGGGCAGCGAGGGATCGCAACATAGCCCGATGAGGAAGACATAGCTCTCTCTCTCTCTCTTTTTTTGGATCAGATCAAACGAAACAGATCGAAGTCAACCCGACGAAAAACAGAGCGGGGACGAGCGGAAAGCAGACCGGGGAAGGAGAGGGGCCGGCGGGGGAGCAGCTGGCCGACGGGGAGGTCCGGCCGGGGAGAGGCGGCGGCCGGGGAGAGGCAGCGGCCGGGAAGGAGAGGGGCGGCGGAGGAGCAGCTGGCCGGCGGGGGAGAGGCTGGCCGGCGGGGGAGCAGCTGACCGACGGGGAGGTCCGGCCGGAGAGAGGCGGCCGGAGGTGCAGCGGCCGGAGCAGCGGCCGGGAAGGAGCTGGCAGCTGGAACAAGCGTCAAAAAACGTCCGTACGGACTAGAAGAGAAGGAGGACCAATTTTAGCTCTAATACCATGTTAGGGCAATATGCTTGTTGTATTATCAGAGGCCAAAGACCATAATATATAGTACATGTACATGTGCAAATATGCAGGAAGCCTCCTAACATACAAGGAAACTGCAATATACAGATATATACATCTAACATAGTACACCACTTGCATGTATCCCTTTGTATTCGCCACCATAGGGACTCTTCCTATGCTATATAAACATGTAACCCGAGCCCCCAAAGAGCATCAGTTTCTCTCCACCAACACGGAGGTCGTCCAGCGCGCCGACGCCCGATCGGTTCATCGCCTTGTACATCGCTATGCACATTTCAAGGCTGTCCATGAGGTCACGTTGGCGGCGGTGAGGCTGGCCGCCGCGACGGCGAGCCCACGCGCGTCTCTGGCGAATGCGGCCGCCGGGTCGGCGGACAGCGTGCCGCGTGCGGACGCAGTACCGGTACGGAGTGAGTCACGTTGAGTTTTTCGCGCGGGCGCACGGACTTGATGATGTAGGGCGCGGCCGCCGCCGGTCCGCCGTGAGGAGGAGTAGATTTAGAAGAAGGAAAGGAGGTGACGTGAAGCCCGGAATTTTTGTGTGGCCCTGTGTCCTTTCTTCTCTCCTACCTTGATCCGTTTCCTTCTGCTGGGTGCGTCACCGGTTGTCGTCGCTGAGGCCCACGGCCTGCGTCGGGGCGCTGCTTGGTTGTGCTTGGTTGGGCCGCAGCAGCAGGCGCTGCTTCTAGGCCTATCTGGCTGAGAAATTCTATGTGCGCTCGTGTCTTGTTCTTGGGCCTTGGCCGGGAGAAAAAGAAGGTGAGCTACGATTTTTGGAGTGTTTGGAGTGTTACAATTTTTTTTTTTGCTACGACTTCACTTTTTTTTAATAGATTATGGAGAAAATGTTGCAAAACGATGTTCATTTTTAAATAAGTTACACACACATGAAAAAAAAGCTACATTCAATATATATTTTTTACTGCAATGAACACATATTTTGCAACAATGATGAGGGATCCACACTTGCATGAAAACTCAAATCAGCTAACGCGCAAAGTTTGCCAAAAAATTACGGGACTTGGTCCACAAACTAATGATCATGGCCCCTACCCAAACAAAGATGTGTGGCACTCCTAATCTGAAAGCACATGTCCCTAACCATCTCGGTAGGCCGCAAATCATGTACTCTCTCCGTTCACTAATGTTTTATAAATGCAGTCATCTAGACATCTTTTAAGGTGTATAATATCTTATATCCGTGAACAGAGGAAGTAGCTATCTTTTTATATTAGGGCCAATGTTTTCTGTTATGGCCGAAATCCGTCAACCATCTCCCATTTAGAGCCCCCTTGATAGTTCCCACCTCTAAAACTTTGCCATTCAGTCACTTAGATATGTCACTATATACATATGATTTTATTATGGACTTTGATAAAATAGAGAAGCCAAGAGTCGTTGTACTCTATATTTATCGGTTCCTTTATGTAGGATCGATCGATCGGAGCATGTGTACGAATGGCCATCTAATTTCTTGTGTGCAGGGATGGAAATGGAGTAGATATGGAAGGAACTAATTTCTGCCACTTTTTTTTTGCAAAACCAAAAACAAATATAGAAACAGCGAAAACAAATATGAAAACATATATTAACGGAAACATATGGCAATTAGGGCATGAACACGGAACGGGAAGGGGCATTTATCAGAACCAACAAACCCCATGGATCATGCATAAAAAACCCATGCAAACAACTGGAATTGTGTTAGTTCCTAACATAAAATCAAATATAATGATCTATCATGATTATATAGTATGATTGTAAATTATCATATATCAACTTGGAATTGGGGAAAGGTAGAAATGTTGATGCCCACGCGAACTTTGAAAGAGATTATGTAGTCGTTGGATAGGCTACTTTGTGCATTTTGACTATCTCAGACCAGGCCTTCTGAATTGGGCCGGCTACAATAACCCTAATATTGAAATTTTATATTAGTCGGAACTAAAATCCGGCCCCTTTTTTTGCTTTTGTTCCGCCCGAAAAGGCCGTTCCGTTTCCATTTTATTTTTTGCTAATTTTTTCGTTTCTGTTTTCGTAGTTTCGTTCTGTTTTCGTTTTTACGTGAAAAAATAGAATTTTTTTTGTCTCTATTTTATCCCTAATTGTATGTTTTTTTTTGGACTCGCATAGCCCGAGTCAGCATCAGGGTTGATCCGCTTAGGGCATGAGCAATGGTTGATAATACCGTCTTATCTTAGCTTTGTCACACAATCTAGATATAACAATAAAATATGATATATAATGAATTATTTTTTTAATTTTATTTTTAGTAACGAGACATCCTAAATACATGTTGAGAGAGATTGTGCTAAGAGATCATCTCTCAACTAAGAGAAGACAAAGCTTTTTTTCATCTTCCTCTTTGCTCTACCTCAACATTTATTATATGTGATATTGCTAAGATATCAACATTGTACGTGCTCTTACGCGCATGCAGCATGGACGTGATGTCGCACACACCCGGCCGGCCCGCCCGTTCGCATGTCGCATGGATGACTGATGGCTCGTTGTGCTATGTCGTCAATGTGATATACGAGAGTGATCAGCACGCTGGAGGAGCATCCACCACTTTGAGCCAGTGGAGTGGAGTCGGGAGAAAAGGTTTTGTTCGGACGCATGCAAAAGCGGAAGGCGACTTTTACTTTGACCGGTGACGAGATCCCGTCGGGCTGTATGCCGTGCTTCTTTCTTCAGCTAGAAAAACGAAGATGGGGCTGCTCAGCGTAACTTCTGTCCGTGCATGATCATAAGTTCAGCGGACATATTCAGTCGATGTGAGGCTACCACTGTGGTCTTGCATAAGAATTGTTGAACTAACAACAAAATTAGCTTCTGCAAATACATGCAAATTCTCAGTGATCTAAAACTACTGCATGTAACCCAAGTTTCACGGGTTTATATATTCCTACATTGTTGCTTTGAACTAGTAGTGTATTTATACTCGCCTTGTTGCCTCGTGTATTTATACTCACATGTTTTACGGTTGGGATACGATCGAACCGTATATTAACAACGTTGGGGCCGAGCAAGCATGAATGAATGCATGCTTGGTGCCTGCAACCAGATGGGAGAGATCAGTTGGCAGGTGGGCATCCGGCCAGTTCAGATCGACCATGCAGTAGCTCTGTACAATTCATCAGCCCGGCCGGCTACAGTTTTTAGACTCTCATCGTACGTCTCATCAGTCAGTGTAAAAACAAACAGATACCGTTGGGCGTGCGGCTCACCTTTAGTTAGCAGTTGAAATCACAGGGTACGTGCGTGCGGCCGGGAAGTAGACACACTGCAGCTAGCTTTCTACCGTGAACATGTACAGACCAATATTGTTGTTTTAATGCTGTAGATAAAAAGTGTTAAAAGGGAAAAGGCACATGGATCATGTACAGAAGATGCACGGCGTCTGCATAGTTGAACTTGGTTCACTTTTGCGTGGCACGCGTGCCTGAAGATAGAGCAAGAATCTGCCAGGCCGGGCAAGTCAGGACGAACAGGGGCGATCATCAACATAAGCTGCAGGTTAACCGTCGATCCCATCCACCGCCAATAAGAAAAGCAGAGGCAATGGTAGCTTCCATCAAGATCTCCCAAGTGAAAGCACCGAGGTCGCGATCACATTAATTCGGACAACAACATCACTAGAAAATGGGGGCGAAATGGCCGTGTAAACGCAGGAAATTCCCTAGCAGCAGATGGTAGTGAATATTCCACGGGGGACAAAGCGCGGAGCGAGTCAAAAAAAAAAGCTACTGTAACTAGGATCGAGATGATGAGCTTGGTTAGTGCATGTGTGTGCGTTGATGCCGTACGCAGTGTGTTAGAAATCAGGACTTAGGACTTAAAGTGCATCTTCAGCGGCCTGGTATAAATGGACGAAAAGTGACCGTTTGCGTCCACGCAGATAAAACATAGATCTATTCTCAGCGATGCAAATTGGTTGAATTATCCATCGAGACGTATTCCTGACCCAAATTTAGGCCGCAAATGCTTTCATGCGGAAATAACGCGGACCAACCGAGCGTTCACGTTCTTCAAACTTGGGCCCATCGAGCGGGGTTCCTAGGCGACGGTGAGTGCAACTATGCTGCTCCGCTAACGCTGGTGAAGGAGGTGAAGGAGAAGGAAGAGGAGTGGGACGGCACCGAGAACTACCTTAGCTACCTGGCGTACCACGCAGAGAAGGCTAACGAGGAGGGCGAGGTGGATGAGCTCCCCCTTATGCGAGAAGGCGTGGATGAGAACGAGGCGTTGAGGCTGGCCTTGAAGGCCTCGACAGTCATGTCTCCTAGCCTCCGCCGTCACCGCCACAAGCGCCGCCGCGGTATGCCTCGGCGGCCATGTCTCCTAGCCTCTCAAACCAGGAGGCCATGAGGTTGGCCATGGAGGCCTTGACGGTGGCGCCGCCACCGTGGTTAGCGTGGCCTGTGCCGCCTCCTTTCTACCGCGCACCGTCACCAACGGCGCACCCACCGTCTTCCTGGGCGACCCACGCGCAACAACTGCCTCCTCCCGCACCAACACCGATGATGGTGTCTTAGCATCCCCAGCAGGCCAGCACTGCTGTGGCCTTGGGCACCTTCAATCTTCATCGACCTTGTCTACAATGGCGACAAGTAACCAGCCATGTCGAACGTCCTTAGCTAGGGTTTTTTCTAGTCTTTTTATTTTATTTTTAGCACTATGTAAACTGGTTCTACTAATTTTAAAAATATGTTGGGTAAAAAATGCATTGGGCCGCTGGGTTATCCCTAACCCAAACAATCATACCAATCAGCAAGATCAATTTAGTATCCACCATCCAACCTAAACAGAGATAAACGAACACATTTCGTGTCCGATTTACGTCGAACCGTGCACGTCGATCACGGCCATGTTCAGTTTTTTTCTCCGGAAGGCTGTGAAAGCAAATGCAGATGACTTAAGGTGTTGGAGTTGTCGGCAACGTGTCATGGCTGTGACTGATCTTCCAAGTATTGGGACTAGTCTAGGACCGACTGGGTGAGTGGCCTGGTGCCGAAATTCTCCCCTTGGAACCCTTGTGAGGAATTTTGCTCTCGTGGGGACTCCATCATCATTGCTATCTTAAGCCGTCATCACGCATCGATCGGATTAATTTGTTGAAGACTTGGTTACATAGATACTAGGTCGACCAAGTCACACATCTCGGCCGAATCCTTGGGAGCAGATCATGCCTGAACTTGCGCCTAGCTAGCTAGCTAGTCCACCGGTCAGATAACTAGATTACCGGTTAATTGGTCACATGGCGGTCAACTCACCGACCGAATTAACGACCGGATCAAAGCTAGCTAGCCTCGTAGTTCTACTACTCCACTCCCACATGCATGCGCAATGAGTGGAAAAAGGGATCGAGCTCACCACACTCGCGAGTAGAAGACCGATCGACCCAAGGGCCGGCAACAAGTCACCAACCAAAGACCGAAACCGGAATCGCCTCGCATTTCGGCCGGTCGCACGTTTGAGCGTGATGAACGGGGGGAAATGACCTCCGGAACAGCTAGAGGGCGACCGACTGGGGTTACTGATGACAGCTGCGTAGGTATGTTCCAACTTGTCAGCTATAGTTAAGTTCTTTTTAAGATATGAGAGCCTTGCACATAACCATTTATTTAAATCACAGTATCAAACATTCATAATTCTTACAATCATGGAAATGCTAAAGTTAAGACATGTATCAACCAGCGAAAGATGAAAATCAACAAGAAATTACCCATCTTGAATTTTCCTAGTACGACACCACCAAGCAGCCTAGAAATAGCAGTCATGTGTAACCGTTAGGAGCCGGTTGCACCCAGTACCATAAGTTCCTGCTAGTCCTCCCGGAGTAGATACACGCATAACTATATCCAATGCATAGCCCATTAGTTTCCTTTTGTCTTTTAAAAATCATACCATTCTGGCATGTCCATATAGACCAACAAATAGTTGAGACGCCAATACAAATGCGAGCTTTCCATTGTTTTCACACTATTCAACCAATTACCAAACATATTGGTAATATTTGCAAGTGGTGGAATACTATAAGTAAAAAATATCATGCGCCAAATAAGTTTTGCAAAAGAACATGAAATAAAAAGGTGATCCGGTGTTTCGTTTGCATCACAGAAACAATATTTCTAACAGCCATTCCAATTTCTCTTTGAAAAATTGTCCTTAGTTAACAGAACCATATTACTTAAAAACCACATAAATATTTTTAATTTTAAGAGGATTTTCAGCTTTCATAGGTATTTCCGCAAAAATCTACTGTTGCCATTCATTAAGTCAAGATATATAGATTTTATCGAACCCGACTCACTTATCTTCTAAACAAAATTGTCAGATTCATTTGAAAGTTGTACCGACATGAGGCGTTGACATAAGTGCAGCCACTGATTCCAATTATGCTCATTAAACGTCCTCCTAAAACCAATATTAAGAGGCGTTTGGGCCAACACCGTAGATACCAACACATTCTTTTGTTGGACAATGTTATACGGTGATGAGTATTGCTGCGCAAGCGAGGTATCACCCAACCAAACAACTTACCAAAACCGGATACTGTTTTCGTTTCCCGCTTTAAAAGGACCCCTAGTGAAAAAAATCATTTTTTTACACGCATAAGGCTCTTCCAAAAGGAAATGTACTGGTAAAAGCCAAGTGTGTGAAAGGCATGTTAAGAAAGCAAGCGTGTGAAAGGCATGTTAACAAAAAGCAAGTGTATGGAAGCCACCAAACACTGGTTCTTCCTTCTACTACTTCTAGTAAACCATACTAGTAGGATGCATGAGAATCTCATCCTCTGGTTTGATTAGTGCACGTACCACTAGCACAGCACGGATACTGTTTGCGGAATGCGAGAGCAGGTAGGCCGGTGCATACAAGAGGTTTACGTATTGACATGCGTTAGCATTGCGTAGGGTCGATCGGCAAAAGGCATTCAGCAGTTGTCCAAGGATCACACTTTGAAACGAAGATTCGTTCGGAAATTCAATTCGGCTTCCGGGTGCATATGCTCCCTCTATCAAAAAATTATATTTTGAAATGTCGAAAAATTTTGACAAAAAATTCTACATGTACATCTCCACAATATACGTACGTTCGTCAAGTTTCGCGAGGAACCAATATATTTTGTGGTCTGTGTAAAAAAGAGAAAAATTATCTCCTGAAAAGCCTTATTTTCAGCATTGAATTTTGTCTTTTTTACACACGTCACACGACAAGTCGGATTTTTATGAAACAACTTTGTGAGCGCGTAGCACGTGAAGATGTACGTTCGAATTTTTCATTTCAATTTTTTGAAATTTCAAAATGTATGTAACATGCATTTCAAAATAAAGGGAGCATATGCTCCCATGTGCCAAAACACCATTCCCAGATTCGTTACGTTACAAAATATCAAAATAGTGGATCAATACTACTACTCCCCCGCCATTATATTTTTTTCTTCTTCGAAATGGTGGTGCACCCGACCTCTGCGTCAAACCGATGGACACATATTTTTCTTATTCTGTTATATTACGACCATTACGTGCATAAACGAATAATTCGCCCGGTATTGACGTCAAGAAACATTTAAAAGCTTTATGCGGTTTTGATTCAATAGGACGGATATTTGGATGTACTTGCTGCACAAACATTAAATGATTGTGGAAAGAGCAGTTCAGAACCAAGTTATGGTTCACGCCTAAAACATGGATGCAACGACTGTGAACATGACGATCGGTGCTTTGTAGCGGTGAATTTTTCAGCGGGTGCGGGTGCGGCATCACACGATGATTTTGTTTTGGAGAGGCTTTTCGAATGCCGAGTCTTGATTTCTAGGGTGGAGAATCTGTCATTTATTAGTTGTGTGACTCGCTTCGGGATTTCTCTAGCCATTTTCTATTTGAAGGCATTGTTTGCAGACTACTCGAGATTTCTCCGAGGCAAAACCTTTGATCCGACTGTGATGGTTGGATCGGGCAACAACTAACACTTGTTACCATTGGTGGTGGTTGATTCATGTTCTTGTGAGTCATTGATTGTTTTGCCAAGTCACATTTCCTTCTTTATTTTCCTTAATAGTTTGGACATGCATGTGCATTCTTGATGTCTTGACTAACCCTCAACATTAAGTTGTTGTATAGACAGGGTGTATTAAGTAGTATCATCTTGATGTTAATGTTAGCTTAAAATATTTTTCTTGTGGCTAAACTGATGGTGGTCGCTTGGTGCGTACATTCTCAAATTTTCCCCAGTGAGCCGAGGTCCCTCCGAAGACACCCGCGACATTTGATGTCGAAGTTGGTAAAGCTGTGGGCTATGTAAATTCTATAGAGGGAGAACAAATCCAGTTCCCTATCTAGTCTTCAAGTCCATATGCTTGATGAGCATGATCGAGAATTGGCTTGTCCTAGTTGACTTGGCATACCCGCCTGCACTAGCATGAGCACCGGTCCATCCAACTTGAGAGATATGGTGGAAGGCGCTTGCATATCTCCTCATGCTCACAGTTTAGGAGATGTGTAATGATAGAAATGCTCGTGTTTAGTATAACATTCCCACTGGTTCTCACCATCATCTTCGTCCATGGAGGCTTTCAGTCGGAGCTTACAAGGGCCTATCTTAATTTGGTGCCGTGAGAGTAATCATTTGTTTTGTGGTATGTGTTTTTCTGTAACATCTACGCTGATTCCTGATATGAGGCCGGGTGCCAAAATTTTGCCTACGTTTTATTGAGAAAGGTTGCCATCGAATGCTTTAGCCTTATCGCGGATATATGTTGTGTTGTAATTCTAATTTATGCCGTTTATTTGAAAACATTAACACTTTGTGCCACGTTTTGTGTTCAGTTGACACTGTGCACTAGACGAAAACCGGTGGTGGCATCGACAATGCAAAGCCATAGGATTACCGTATTGTATAGTGTATGAGAGTTTAGCGAACCAACACGTACAGCTCACGCTGGCATCTTTCCTGACGTACGGCGGTACGGGCGTGTCCGTGCGTGGCCGTGGGGCTGAATGATCGAAGGGCAACTGTGCTCTACTCCCGGCCGGCAAACCAAACAGAAGCGGGGTGGGGAGAAAGCAGGCATTGCTGGTTTCCCCAAACACAAAACCGAAGCGCCCGCCGCGGCACCGGCACCGGCGCTTTCGGCTAATCAATGTCTCCGCCGTGCCGCCCCGGCACGGAGCGCCTGCACAACGGCTCAACGGCTCAACGGCTCGTAGTTGGCCACTCGCAAGGCAAAGCCCATCAACCCCAAGCTAGCCCAGTGCAATCAATGGCCTCTCTCTGTGTGTCTCTGCTCCGGCGTAACGTAGGACTGCGTCGTCGTCCCGGCAGGAGCGAGCTTAATTGCTTCTAGACTGCCATTGAAGAAGCTCCCAGCTGGGGGACCCGAGGGTCAGACCTCCATCAGCGCCTGCCCTAGCTCATTTGCTGCGGCAGGTGCCACGCCATCGCATCCGGTGCCATGCCGTGTGCCCGTGTCATTACACGCCGACGCTGGTACGGCGCGCGCTGTTCAACCGTTACTAGCATCAACTGGCGAACCCAAATGGAATTTCCACCACACTAGTACGTACGTACGGCGACGCTTCTTGTCTACCAGCTCTCTCCATCACTTCCTGGACTCCGTTTTATGTTATGGCGCGTAACCAAGGTCATGCTTGATTGTGACGGAACGTAGCATTGCCATTGTGCTTCACTTGGCCTGCTTGTACCCTATTTTGATTCACAAAAAATACTAATTACATCCAATTTCTGCAATAACAACAAGATTCTTAAAGACATCAAAGATGCGCACACCCAAATAAATAAAATAAAATAAGCGAAAGAAAAGACCCTAGCAGTGATCAAACACACTCAACAACAACACCCTAACCACCACCAAAGATAATAGTGGAAATACAAAACAAATTCTTCAAAAGCAATGTCTCTGAATTCAAAACAATGCACAAGCCTTGCGTCGTCCGACCAAAGGATTTTGGTTTTCACTTTGGAGATAGTCTGAGTTTCTAAAACGATAGATGCAGATTACAACCAGGACGTATATACACCTTATACACCTTATATCTAGGAACGGAGAGCCAGTATTGTTTTATAAGCTCAACTTTATATAGTAAATATATCTACTAGGCTTATGTCCAAGGGCAGAGCTAGCATGCAATGGAATTTTACTATTCCTACTTTAAATGAAGGAATACTTTGAGGTTCAGTTTGGCATCTAAGTTGTTTCTAAAACCCAAGTATTGTAACTCCTGTATTTTCTATCTAGGCAATAAATACTTTAGTTTTCTATACTGTAAAATTAGTTTAGTCTTGTGAAAAAGCGAATCATAAAAACCAGACCTTTTGCTAAAACCAAACACATCAAAGTATTTGATACCATGGTATTTTCAGAAACCAACATATTTCTTAGAATACTTTGAAAAAACGTTGTTGCCAAACACAGCCTTAGATATTTCGAATTGACACCAATAAATTCAAGGGAAATGACACATGAACTTCTTTTCTAGCTTCACCCTTATGTCCAATAGTCTTATGCGTTAGATGGTCTTTTCTAGTACTACATCCGTCCCACCAAAAGTGTCTCAACTTTATCGAATTTTAGATATATCTAGACACTAACTAGTAGGTAGGTACATCCAAATTTTGATAAAGTTGAGACACTTTTGTTGGGACAGCGGGAGTATATTGATTAGAGGATGTTTTCTTCTGAATTCCAAGCCGTTCATAGAAAGAACGAAATAGTGTATGGTACAATATATTATTGTCTTTCATTGCCGTCTATTGCTACTAATTTTCGTGTGGAAGTATGATTAATAAAGCTAACGAAGATAAGGCGTTATAAACTCTGAAGACTGTATTATATATATTATCTGAAAATAATATCTCTTATGTATTTTCTTTAATATATAATCTTTTATCTGAGAGAAGGAAAATATCGCAATATTTTGTTCATTTATGTCTTCCACATCACTACATCATCCATCATCTTATGTGATGTTTTTCTGCAGATATAGCACTAATAAAGCTAACGAAGATAAGGCGTTACAAACTCTGAAGATATATATAATTGTATTATATATTATCTGGAAAGTCTATCTCTTATGTATTTTCTTTAATATATAATCTTTTATCTAAGAGAAGGAAAATATCGCAATATTTTGTTCATTTTTTTACTTCCACATCACTACATCATCCCTCATCTTATGTGATATTTTTGTGCAGATATAGCACTATAATGCGGTCCTGGTTAGTCAAAAACTCTAAGAATAGTAGAAACTGAAAAAGACAGTCACTTTAATATGAGAGAGGAGCCTATTATGTCAAACGTACTACTTCCTGTCCGCAGCCAGGGTCTTAGGTGGAGAACATATCTAGTGCACCTTATTTGATACCATGATACCATTCTTCAAAATTTGAATTCTAAGTGTCAAAAAATTCAGAAACAAAATTTTACATGTTCACAAGATGTGTGTTTGCATGTCCTGTAATTTGTATAACCAAATTCGAAACACCCTTAGAGAAACAAAAAAGAGAAATCCAACATTAATAGTGTCATATAAAGACAAAAAGCATAAAATGGCACTATTCACATAGTATTTGTCTTTTTTGTTTCTGTTTGTGTATTTTGAATTTGGGTCTA
Source organism: Lolium rigidum (assembly GCF_022539505.1). Taxonomy (NCBI): domain Eukaryota; kingdom Viridiplantae; phylum Streptophyta; class Magnoliopsida; order Poales; family Poaceae; genus Lolium; species Lolium rigidum. Next base: position 94,375,308 of record NC_061509.1, read on the forward strand.
AAATTTTTGTAGAATGTAAACACACATCCTGTGAACAGCCACAAATTTGTTTTTGAATTTTTTGACAATTACAATTCAATTTTTAAAGAGTGGTATCATGGTATCATTTAAGGTATGGTATCACTAGATATGTTCCCGTCTTAGGTGGTGTCTCCGCCTGCCCATTGTAAGGGTACATTGCCCCTATGTGTGGTTTTGGTAATTAATGATAACCCCTATGGACTAATGTTTTTATTGAGTTTATATGAAGGAATATTCCATAGGTACTACTTGTATTCCATATGTTGGATTCAAGTATGAATGCCATGAAGATAATGATATACCTTGTGTATTGGCATCAAGATCATCGATTTTAAGATATATATGTGATATAATCAAGAAGAAGAAATGAAGATGGAGTTCTTATGTGGAACTCAATATTAGCCATGCTCTATCTTATATGAGTATGGGAAGATACAAGGTTGGAGTTGGGCAAGCTCAAGATGAGCATCTCAAGTGGATCACATGCTTGAAGCTTGCCGTCCATTTGGTGATAATGAACATGTGAAGATGTGCATCAATGAAGCCTTCCCATCATAGTGTATGGGGGAGCATTTGTGAGTCTTCACAAAGCAACATTGATCAAGTGAGTCATTCCGACTTGTGTAGAGCTTGAAGAGTTATCATCAAGATCAAGCGGGATGCGCAAGGCAAAGGTATGACCTTGATAGGTTTTCCTTTTACCGGTCTCAAGGTGGTTGATGGGAGACTGGATTATAGGATAGATAGCCGCACTATTAAGAGGGGCTTTCGGTTGGGTAACTTGATCACATCGTCTTAGGGAGCTCAATCATTTGCATACTTTGCATATCCCTATTGCTTCTTGGTGTTTCTCTGTGTGAGGTTCTTGAGCTTGTTGCTAGCTTTACAACAAGCCCAAGTTCATCGAAAACGGAATCCGCATGCATCTTCTATTGCGTTTTCGAGTTTGGACGTCTTCACCGTTTCTTGACGGTGGGAGACTCCCTCTCTAAAATCATATAAAATATTCGGTGAGGAGTCTCCATATTTCCAGAATTTGTTGGGTTCTATTTATCGTTATCTTTCCAACAAAATTGGTTTCATGTCGATCGGAGTTCGGGAGCTTTTGTTATAAAAGAAACAGGGAAAAGAATAAAAAGAAAAAAAGGGGAAGGGGCCAGCCGGCCGGACCGGCCCAGCCGCCGGCCCACCCGGCCGAAACCGGCCCAGGCGCTGACGCCGACCGGGCGGCATACTGAGCCGCTCCCGCCCTCATCCGGCCCAGGCTTCGGTCGCTTACCGGGCCGCCCGGCGCTGGCCCCGGTCAGGCCGGCCTCCCTGCCGGCTGGGCCTCAGACGCCCCCGCGCGGCCCACCTTGCCCCGCGCCTCCCTGGCCTATCCGCCGCACAGCGCGGCGCGCGCTCCGCCCGGTTGCAGGTCCGGCTGGGCCGGATCCCAGACCGGCCTGTCCGGCCTCAGCTCCGGTCAGCCGGCTGGGGCTATTTTCTGGCCCGTTTTTCTTCCTATTTCCTTTGTCTTTTCCCCCCAACGGTTTTATTTGCTCCCATGCTATAAATAGCCCTTCTTCCACCTTGAACAAGTTAGTTCTTCTATTCTCTCACCTCCATTGTTTCCTTTGAAGAACTTGCTCTCTCTCTTGTCTTCCCCCATGATTCTTGCTCATTCTTGAGGGATCTAAGAGAGGAGATCTAGATCTACACTTCCACCAATCCATTTCTCCTCTAAGTGAGGGGAACTCTTGGGATCTAGATCTTGGAGTCTTTTGTTGACTTTCCCCATTGTTCTTCCTCTCCAATCTCATCCTAGCATTTGTTGTTTGGGTGGGATTTGAGAGTGAAGGATTTGAACACCTCTAGTGTTCTTCCTTTGCATCATTGCATAATGTTGAGCTCTCCACCACGATTAGTTCGAGTGAGAGACCGTGAGCTTGTTACTCTTGGAGGGAGACCTCCTAGTTGGCTTGGCGGTTGGTGCTCCGGTAATCTCTTCAAGAAGATTGTGAAGAGGCCCGGGCTTCTCCTTCGTGGAGCTTGTGAAGTGGTTGTGGAGCTTGCCATCTCCGGAGCGGAGGAAAAGCTAACCATAAGGAAAGGGCCATTATCCTTCGTGGGTGTGGTTCGGAGAATAGGGTGAGCCTTCGTGGCGCGGGGAATCCTTCGTGGGAACTCCACTCCTCCAAACGTGACGTACCTTCTTGCAAAGGAAGGGAACACGGGAATACATCCTCGTCTTCGCGTGCGTCGGTTATTTCTATACCCAAGCTCTCTTTCCTTGTGATAGCCATCGTGCTTGAAGTACATATATCTTGCTATCACTTGTGCTACATATATCTTGTGCCTACCTTGTTTAGCTCTAGTTGCTATTGTTACACTTAGTTGAGCTTAGCATATTTAGGGTTTGTGCTTGTAAACTAAACGTTAGTTTTATTCCACTTTCTTACAAGACAAATCCGTAAGAGTTTTTAATTGCCTATTCACCCCCCCCCCCCTCTATGCGACATCTCGATCTTTCACCCATGAACAACTCCTATAGGTTCCATATGTACTCCTCCTGCCTATTTTATGTTGTGCATAATTATTCATGCAAGTCAAACTATGCAAACTTAAATCAATAATATAGATAATAATATAAAGATCTACCGTGTCAAATACATATAATATGAAAATGTATTACATAAAAATTCTAAAATTATTATTATTATATTGTATATATTTATATTTTTATCAATATAGATGATTAAACTAACGAAATTTGAGTTTGACCAAAACTTATATACAACATATTTTGAGCAGGAGGAAGTAGTATAGTTGTGTCTTTTACAGAAAAAATAGTGAGCAATACCCCACAGCCACGATGCAAGCGGATGAAAGCCGGCCACACCAGTTTGTTGGATCGCCATAAAGCTCTACTGCACTCGCATTCAGTAGCGACGTTGAAACATTGATGAGCCGATCGATCGACGGTTTATTGTATTTGAAGCATGGCCGTAGGTAGCGTTCCTTGGCTCTAGGTTTCAACCGTACGATCATGCACCCCTTTCTTGCTGTCTCAACTGTCCGATTTCGGAATTAAATGGCAGAATAAAGTGCCGACAAATTTAGCGCCCCTCTGTGAATTTTTGATTACTACCGCGCTAGTTCGTTCCATATTAATTTCGGGTTATGGTACTAGCTTCATCGAGTCAGTACTACTGCAAGTTACTGGTTGAGCTCCTTCCAAGCGTTTGGATGAATGGGTTTAGATAGTTTAGTGCAGTTGAAGACAGCAAAGTTCAACTCCATGTTGTTGGCAAAGCGAGTTCAACTTCTGACTGAAGATACTGAATGACAAGGATAAACTTATGTTTTCCCGGAAGCACGCTCATCTGATGGGACTGATCAAAAGGAAAATATGTTTGGGCAGGGCTAAATGTTTGCCATCTCCGTATAAATAAAAGCTAGAAAACACGTGGTTAAACTTATTTAGCCTTGATTCACAAATGTAGATATAATATCATTATATTGTAGGGGTTATCTATGTCTTAATTGACTAAGAAAACTTCAAATGTAGTTCAAAGAAAGCGCACTTCTCTGGCAGAAAAAATGTGCTTGCACTTTTTTAGAAGTGCGACTCGTAATTTCGTTTTTTTAGTTGTAGTTGCGTCTGCGACTTAAGAAATTCCTAGTCAGACATGGCAAAATCTTATATTTTATAAACATACATAATTATGTTAATAAAAATGACCACCTGGTGAATGACTACAACAGTTTTTTTTGTGGGTAATGGCAACAATAGTTAGTGTAAGAAAACCCCTTGATTTACACGAAAATTGCTCATGCATTTTGGGTGGAGGCATTTGTCTTTTTTTCCCGAGGATATGTCGCAGGAGATGTGTATCAAACACGTAGAAGGAGAGACCAACGTCCGATAGAACATCAGATACGACACATGTGTTCCAATGAATAAAAGACCACACTTACAACGCCAACCAAAAGGCTACCACCCTCTAGATACACCTACAAAAAGTCAACAACAAGGACTTGCCTTGTCCGGCGAGAGACATAAGGCCGTGTCGACGGTCACCTGCGCAAAAGGAGCACCACCTCACGACTGCCCTAGTCAACATACGTTCCACCCTTTGCGCCTAGAAGTGTCGGCGGGTGAAATTGCAGGGTTCGGCTGGTCTCGATAAAGGCCCAATTTTTGGAAGCACTGTGTTGTGTTGTGTTGTGCAGTAGCGAACACCAAAGCGACATATCTTTGGAAATCGTGTGTTCACCAAGTCATGTCCCCCCAAACGATGCTTCCAACAAAGTAGAAACACCAAGGATGCCACTATCGTCGATCTAGGTTTTCACCGAGAGACAACTTTGCCCGGCGACGCCCTCCGACGACAGCGAGAGGGCACTGGTAGAAAAATGGCCTTTAGTCGCGGTTCGCAACTGCCATTAGTCGCGGTTGCGCAACCGCGACCAATTAAGCGCGACTAAAGGCCCCCTTTAGTCGCGGTTGCTTACGAACCGCGACTAAAGGCCCGTCCACGTGGGCGGCTAGCGTGCGCCTGGGCGAAGGACCTTTAGTCGCGGTTGGTGTCCCCAACCGCGACTAAAGCCTATTTCGTTAAAAAAAATTAATTCATTTGGGTTTCTAATTTTTTTCACTTCGTATTTTTTTTCTATTTTTTTTCAGAATTTCTATTATTTCAGTTATTTGCATAGCTTAGTCTCTATCTCTAACTACACTTATCTCTAGTCAAATTACTTACTCGTGGTCAATCTTCCCGCTCGGTCACCCATCCTCCCACTACTCCACCTCTAGCACGCTTAACTTCCGAGTTCCATTCTGTCCCGCATCCAAGTGCTACGCGCACATGTATGTGATACTAGTATCATATCAATCCTATTAACGTGTTGGTCGATGTCACATTTTTTTATTGTTTGAATTTCAAATAATTTTTTTCATAAACAAAAATAATGATGTAATAATAATCGTGAATAAATAAATAAACATTAGCCTATCAATTTTTATTTTTTTTAATTTTTTAAATATTTTTTTTTGCCAAAACCTCAAAATTTGAAAATCTAAAATTTGGGTAAAAGTAATAGTAATCTTTATGCTGGATGCAATTATTAATTTTATTTTTTTAAAAAAAATTAAAAAATATAAAATCCATAATTTATAGCAAAAACTAAAATCTTCCTGCTTTCATATTTTCATTTCGAATTTTGAGAATCTAAAAATTGGCTAACCGGGTAAACCCAGGTGAATTCGGATGTAACTTTTTCCCAGGATTTTTTTGATATATTATACGTTTTTTCCGACGTCGTATGCAAAAGTTATTGCGGTTTTACCATTTTTTAAACTTTTTTTGCAAAAAAAGTGAAAATTCGAATTTCTTAATTTCTCCGAATAGTAGGTTGCATAACATACAAGAATCTGAAAACAATTTTTTTTTTGAATTTTATATCATTTTCTTTTGTATTTTACAAACCAAAAAAAGGCGATCCACGGGGGGGAGGGGTGTGCAGGGTGCGTGGGAGTAAAAAAACTCGGGAAAACCTTTAGTCGCGGTTGGGGACACCAACCGGGACTAAAGGGGTACCCTTTAGTCGCGGTTGGTGTCCCCAACCGGGACTAAAGGTGTTTCCGCCGGCCGCATCCCTCCATAGCCCTTTAGTCCCGGTTGGTGTTACCAACCGCGACTAAAGGGGTATCCTTTCGTCGCGGATGGAGCATTAGTCGCGGGTCGCTTCCCGAACCGCGACTAAAGCCCCCTTTAGTCGCGGTTCGAATATTTCCGGGACTAATGGGGGTGGACGGAAGCCTCTTTTTCTACTAGTGGGGGGAGGGCCCTCCGTGGTTGCGCCTAGGTTTTGGTCCCGTGACGCTCACGGGCGCGACCAAGGGAGGGGAAAACCGTCTCTCGAAATTTTTCTTGATCACAGCTCTTGCATAGTTATTGGATATTATTCAGCGCCCAATTTTTGTTTTTTTCTAGTAAAAAATCTTGTTGTTTTTTGGAACCATATTTTCAGCCCTCAACGCCTCTGTGTTCAGAAAAAAAAAACAAGTGGGGTAAATATTGCTGATTAGCTGGTGATATCTGGATAATTACTGCTGGAGCAGCACTGCTAATAAAATTAATCGCAGAAAATACACCAACCATAGAGGGGAGGTGGGCTGGGTCAATCCAAACGGCATGGAAAGTGATAGAGACGAGCTCCCCCGTGCCGATAAATAGGCGCGAGCCCGGGTCATCAGCCAACTTCTCGCCCTTGTACTACATCTGTCTCCACTGATCACTCACCCCCCTCTGCTGTTGTGAACTCCTCTGCCAGTCCGAGTTTCCAATAAGAGAGAGGAAATGCCAGGAGGTGGCGAGAACGGCCAGACGAACGGAGGTCACGAGCAGAGCGCCATGGAGGAAGGGAGGAAGGAGGAGTACAACCAGGGCTGCGGCTTCGCCATCTCCATCCCGTTCGTCCAGAAGGTGAGTCGTGCGCCTTGCAGATAGATAGATCAGTTGTTTTTCTCGTAGTCGCCGTGTCCCCGTCTCCGAAATGATAGATCTCTTTCTTTGATCTCTGAATGCCCTTAAAATCGATCTTGTAATGAAGGGATAATGCCCTAGCTAGCTGGGTGTAGGACCCGGGGTGCAAAAATGGCAAATCTCGTAGAAGAATTTGTGCCTCACCAAACTATTAGGCAGTAGCCACCCACCTAATGGTCTAGCCAACTACATGAATCGGAGGCGACAAAAGTTTTAGATCGCCATGAACAGCGACGTTCCAGTAGATAGCTGACGACGTACTGACCAAAAATGCTGTTTGTACGCAGATCCTTGCTGAGATCTTCGGCACCTACTTCCTGATCTTCGCCGGGTGCGGCGCGGTGACGGTGAACCAGAGCCGGCACGGGCAGATCACGTTCCCGGGGGTGGCCATCGTTTGGGGCCTGGCCGTGATGGTGATGGTGTACGCGCTGGGCCACATCTCCGGCGCGCACTTCAACCCCGCCGTGACCTTCGCCTTCGCCACCGTGCGCCGCTTCCCGTGGCGGCAGGTGCCGGCCTACGTGCTGGCGCAGATGCTGGGCGCGACGCTGGCGAGCGGCACGCTGCGGCTCATGTTCGGCGGCAGCCACGAGCACTTCCCGGGGACGCTCCCCGTCGGGTCGGACGTGCAGTCGCTGGTGCTGGAGTTCATCATCACCTTCTACCTCATGTTCGTCATCTCCGGCGTCGCCACCGACAACCGAGCCGTAAGCTAGCGCTGAATGCTTGCGCGTAGTTAGCTGAGGAGATGTTAACAGACTGGATGTTGATCTTATCTGATCTGATGATTAATGTGCGTGCAGATCGGGGAGTTGGCAGGGCTGGCCGTGGGCGCAACCATCCTGCTCAACGTGCTTATCGCTGGGTAAGTAGTGATTAACGACCCCTCATCATCTCAGGCGCATAATTCCATATTATGATATTTTTGCTGCAACTGAACTAAAACCAGGACAAGAATCATAAAACGAGTAAGTAGCTGTAGGAGTATCTGTTTATAGGAAAATTAGCTGGCAGTAGTAGCAAGGCAGGGTAGTGTAACAGAAACCATTGACGTGCATCCGTCGAAAAGGAAAGCTGGATCCCTGAGATGTGGGTGTCCTTTTCTTCGGAGCGTTTTTATGGGAGCCATAAAGAGCGTCATGTGAGCGTAGTCCTGGCGCGCGGCCTTGATGAGCGTCCTCCCGCTGCCATGGTTGGTGTAGACCAGCGCACTGCCATTAATATGAACATAAATACATGCATGCACTGACCAACCCTTGTGAACACACGGCCACCCAACGGAGTTGTGCTTCTTTCTCGACTCTCAACTCTGACTTCGGACTCGTGTGTAAAAAAGACTGAAAAGTATACAGAGAAGCTTAGAATATGTTTGTGACATGCCTACTGAGCTTCTTCTTCTTCCTTGGCAATGGCAGGCCCATCTCAGGAGCGTCGATGAACCCGGCTCGGTCGATCGGGCCGGCGCTGGTCGGTAGCGAGTACAGGTCCATCTGGGTCTACGTGGTGGGGCCCATGGCCGGAGCCGTCGCCGGAGCTTGGGCGTACAACCTCATCAGGTTCACCAACAAGCCCCTGCGCGAGATCACCAAGAGCGGCTCCTTCCTCAAGAGCATGAGCAGGGCCAACTCCGTCTCCGTATAAATTAGTTAACCGTCAGTGTATCCGATCAGGAACCTATATGTCTACCTACCGTACGTGACCGTCGATCCGTGCCGTCCATGGCGCGTCGAGCGGGGGTACCTACCCTCTGCGTACTCCGCCTCTAGTAATTTTTCTTGGTGTAGCCAGACCTGCCTTCCAGGCTGCGAGAGTATGTATATGTGCAAAAAGTTGTGTTTTGGAACCATGTCATGTGTGGTGGAATTTTCATGGCGGGGACAGCATGCCCATTGTTCTAGAAGGCGATCAATGCGCGTATGCATGGATGCGCGTCTAAATTATCGGCCACATTTTCCGCTACTACTCCTCGGTGTATACATCACTACAGGAATGGCGTGAGGTGCCGACAGCCACATCGTACGCCGCTAAATGTCGGCTAAATGTCAGCGTACGTGCCCCCTCGTCGTACGCCTCTCTATGCCGACGGTCACCCTCGGCGTATGCTCGGCCATCGACATATATAGCGGCAGGGTGCCAGCCCGGCTCGTCGCCCCTCGGCCATGCCCTAACCTGACGGTGTCACGCCTATGCCGACCGTGGCCCTCGGCATAGCGGACGCCCATATTTCGTCCGCCTCTCCCGCCCATTTCTCCCACCTCTCCCACCCATTTCTCCCGCCCCTCCCGCCAAAATGACGTCACATGCCATGCCTATGCCGCCACCGTCGGCATAGCGCGCAAGCTGTGTTTTCCTTTTTCTCGCCCATTTCTCCCGTCCATTCTCTCCTGCCAAGTTTTCCCGCCATTTTCTCCCGCCCATGCTCCCGCCAAATTTTCCTGCAGTTTCAGCCCCTCGCCTCCCTATATATACCCATGTGTTCTCCTCCAACACAACACCACCAGCAGCTCAACAAGCCAAACAAGTAAAGGAAGAGTGCTTCGTCCTCATGGCCGGTGGAAAGGGTTGGGAAATCTCCCGTGGCGGAGTTTCTTGAAGATGTCTTTGGTGCACACGTCCTAGGACATCTTCGAAAACTCCGCCTCGGAATTTTTTTCCCGAAAGCCCGTGAAATCCTCCATCTCCCATAACATTGTTGGGGAAAAGGGTTGGGAAATCTTCCATGGCAGAGCTTCTCGAAGATGTCTTTGGTGCACACGCCCTAGGATATCTTCGGAAGCTCCGCCTCGGAAAAATTTCCCCGGAAGCCCGTGAAAGCCACCATCTGTTGTAACATTGTTGGGGAAAGGGTCAAGAAATTTCCCGCGGCAGAGCTTCTCGAAGATGTCTTTGGTGCACACGCCCTAGGACATCTTTGGAAGCTGCGTCTCGGAAAAATTTCCCCGCAAGCCCGTGAAAGCCTCCATCTGTTGTAAAATTGTTGGGGAAAGGGTTGAGAAATCTACCGTGGCGGAGCTTCTCGAAGATGTTTTTGGTGCACACGCCCTAGGTAATCTTCGGAAGCTCCGCCTCGGAAAAATTTCCCCGCAAGCCCGTGAAAGCCTCAATCTGTTGTAAAATTGTTGGAGAAAGGGTTGGGAAATCTACCGTTGCGGAGCTTCTCGAAGATGTCTTTGGTGCACACGCCCTAGGACATCCTCGGAAGCTCCGCCTCGGAAAAATTTCCCCGCGAGCCCGTAAAAGCCTCCATCTGTTGTAAAATTGTTGGGAAAAGGGTTGGGAAATCTCCCGTGGCCGAGCTTCTCGAAGATGTCTTTGGTGCACACGCCCTAGGACATCTTCAGAAGCTCCGTCTCGGAAAAATTTCTCCGCAAGCCCGTGAAAGCCCGAATCGACAGGAGAACGATAGGAGAACGGCTAGATTTGAACTACAGGTAAATGATATAATACTCAAGATATAATGCATCTAAATTTTGACAAATTTAAGACATTTATGATGGGATGAATGGATTATGTCAAACCAACTCAACCGAACGTGTTTACCATTCCAATCCGACGTGAACCGCAATCTCGCGCGCCTACGGCATTAGAAACATGATTAACAACAACTTGCGAAAAAGGTTTTACAAGTTTTCCAGATTTGCAACGTTGGTGAAGAATCAATAATAACCACAACCGTTCGTCGGACAGAAACGGTATGGGCTGGCAAGATACACGAGGCGATCGTGAACCTCTAAAACCCATCTAGGGTTTCTGTTCCTTTCGCTGGCGACGCTGGCGGTACGCTCCGCCTCCGGTGGCCATATGGGGCCTTGGATGCATGGCGGACATCCGCCTCTCCGGCGGGAAGGTTTAAGTTCTTCGTTTAGTTTGTTTTCAGTGTTTTTTTTTGGATGGTGAGATAGCGGCCACATCCTAAAGTCAGAATAAGGTCGTCCCCACACTATCCTCGCTCCGGTGGTGCATCTAGCACCAGCGGAGGATGCGTGGATTTGTGTGCCCGGCAGATCTACTAGGATCCGGTCGGTTTTCGTGTTCGATGGTATAGTTTCAGGCCAGTCTCTTTCGATCTACGGTTATCATCATTGGCGATGGTTGCTGCTCGTCATTTGGGGCTTAGCACGACGACTTCCCATCTGTCTATTACAACAAGATCGATTACGACAAAGCTTTGTCCGGCTTTGGTAATGGAAGGGCGAGGATGGCGGCGCGCCTTCGGCCCTCACGCTAGTATCTGTAGTCGTCGCTAGGTGGTCTAATGATCTATTTGTAATTTTTATTACTTTTAATTTTTTGTGTAATTGTGTTGATTATTAATAGATCGGTGAAATTTTGGCAAAAAAGAATTGAAATGTTGAAATTGCATGCTTCTTATGTATCTCTCTCCGATCCGTCCGTGAATAATTACACTTGTATCTCTGCACCGTCCCTAACACAATTGGCAATTAGCCCACTTTATAGAAAATATAGTAGCAACATATATGTTGTCAACGTGGTATAGTATGAATCTGCATTTTAAGCTGGATCTTAGTTTCATTCTTCTCGGACTTTTTCTTTGACCGAACGTTTCTGATTGTTGTCACGCTAATGATTCCTTACTAATCCAACCATGCGCTAGCATAAGTAAAAAAGTACTCGTTTCCAAAGTATAATTTTATATCCTTGCCCAGACTTTTTTTTCCTACGGAATATTTTTGTCTCAGTCACTCACCATACTCGAGCATAAAGGCATCTGATCTCATATTCCGTCTTCTACTTCTTTCTCCTTGTTTTCTTCCACTCATCATTAGTGTGAGATTCATTTGACGAAGATAAGGGAGAATATCAGATGATCAGGAATTTTTTAAGGATTTTTTTAAGAAGATCAGGAAGATAACGGGGCATCTCCTTGTTAAAGAAGCATTTAACATTGTTCGGCAGTGCCCGCTTCAGTTCGTCGCCTGTGGGCAGTGGGAGGAGGCCTAAACCTGCTGTAGTCCTTAAATGAACCTCAGGCAACAAACACACTGCTTAACTCTCTCTAGAGCATCACATGATTTTCTAATAAAAGTTACGCCTTCTAGAATTAGACTTTAAACGCCTTTCCTCCTGGATTCTCCGTCTCCACTTCAGATAGATAAAAGGAAGTTTTCTTAAAAGTGTCATTCAAGCTATTCTTTCATACGCAATATCGGTCTTCAAGCTACCCAAGCAAATCATTAAAGGGATAATCACTGCAATGTCCCAGTTCTGGTGGGGAGATGATGACCAACAGAAACTTATGTATTGATTTGCGTGGTGAAAAATGTGTGTCACCAAAAAACAAGGAGGTATGGGATTTAGGGATATACATTGCTACAATTTGGCTATGTTAGCAAAACAATGTTGAAGGTTGATCTCAGAACCGAATTCTTTATGTGCTAGAGTATTAAGGGCTAAATATTTTCCTTCTGGAGATTTTAAACTGTCAACTGAAGAAAGGTAGTTCTTATATCTGACAAAGTATTTGGTTAGCGATTCAAAGTTTTAAAAGGGGTCACATGTGGAGAATTGAAGATGGTAATCATATTAATATTTGGAATGACGCATGGATTCCAAGCAGTCCTAATCGAAGAATTGCAACAAGAAGAGGTAATATATTGTTTACAAACTTATTGATCCAGAAACTAATACATGGGATGAGGAACGCATACGAGAGATCTTTTGGCCGATTGATGCTCAACGTATACTAAATATTCCATTGGCTAGGGGTATGATGGATGATTTTGTATCATGGCATTATTCGAAGACTGGGATGTTTTCGGTAAGATCATGCTATCATGTTGAATGGGAGCACCAACATGGCAATAAACTTCGACGAACAAGTGAGTTTGGTTCCTCATCCGTGGAAGACACTATGAGATTTAAATGTGCCGGCAAAGATTAAAATCCATTGTTGGAGAGTCTTGCTTGGTGCAATTCCTTGCAATGGCGTCTTAGTCAATAGACATATGCAGCCCAATTCCTAGTGCCAACTATGCATGACTGACTGTGAGAGTGTGCGTCATGCTCTCTTTACATGCCTAGAGTTAATGACATTTGGAAGTTGCTTCGGTTGCATGAACTGACCACACAGGTATGCAGTTTTGAGTCTGATGGCGGGCATGCACTTGAAGCTTTGTTTCGCGATCGTTCCGCCAAAGCTGCACTAATCCCAGAGATAGATGGGAATGATCTTGTAGCGACGACAATGTAGTACGTGTGGTGGGAACGTCGGCAGGCCACACACGGTGAGATAGTCCGATCTCCTACAAGGTCGGCGCAGGCGATCTCTACGCTGGCTTTGAACTACTCGAGAGCTAGACGGAAGAAGGTCGGAATTGTTAGACACGGCTGGACAAAACCGAGGAAGGATTTTGTCAAGTTAAATGTGGATGCGGGATTCCTTCTAGATGCAGGTAGAGGGAGTACTGGTGCAATTATCAGAGATCATCGAGGCTTCTTCATTGCAGCTAGTTATTGTGGCATTCCTTTTATATTTGATGCTTCTACTGCTTACTGGCCAGATGGGGTGCAACATAACAGAAGTGAACTCCGATTGTATGGATGTGGTCGATGTAATGAAGAATGGAGGGAATTCTCTTGGCTCAGCTACTGTTAAGCTTCATGCACTAGCCACTTGAACCAAAAGTCCGAACTGATGGAAAGAGCTAGGCAATCTACTTGTACACTTCACAACACCCCCACTCGCGTGTGACGGGAGAAGAGAAAGTCAACACGTGAAAAAGAAGAGCACACCGAAACAGGGCATCAGCGGTGGCTAAAGAGGGGGACAACAGCAATTTTTAGGCTTAATTGCGAAAACCACTACAACAGCAATTTTTAGGCTTAATTGCGAAAACCATGTGAAAGCCAGGATTTGAACTTGAGACATGGGGCTCTAATACCATGTTAACCTTCATGCACTAGCCACTTGAACCAAAAGTCCGAACTGATGGAAAGGGCTAGGCAATCCACATATACATTTCACAACACCCCCACTCGCGTGTGACGGGAGAAGAGAAAGTCAACACGTGAAAGAAGAAGAGCACACCGAAACAGGGCATCAGCGGTGGCTAAAGAGGGGGGACAACAGCAATTTTTAGGCTTAATTGCGAAAACCATGTGAAAGCCAGGATTTGAACTTGAGACCTGGGGCTCTGATACCATGTTAAGCTTCATGCACTAGCCACTTGAACCAAAAGTCCGAACTGATGGAAAGAGCTAGGCAATCTACTTGTACACTTCACAACAGCTACAACGATCTACGAGGAGTGTAGTTTCCTATGTCGCAATTTCTCAGAAGTTTTATTTCTTCATTGTCCTAGGGAAGCCAATATGGCAGCACATGTTTTAGCTAGTCGTTCCGAGGGGTCTCAGTCGATTGTCTGGACTGCCTGATTTTATTGTGAATGTAATAACGGATGATGTATCTGTGATGCTCAAGTAATAAAATCCGCCATGATGGCTTTGCCTAAAAAAAGAGTTTTATCATCTGATGTGATGATGTGCTCGAAAATTGCGTCATTTGAGTCTTTTTGCTGCTCGAAAATTGCGTCATTCTCAGTTCGTTTATTGCCTTACGCATCAATGGGTAAGTTACCGGCCAGCTACCACACAATAAGAATTTAGGTACAAACACAACACCGATTTGGCGCCCTTGCATGGATGCCAAACCGTCCCAAAAATTGTTACTGTGACTAATCTATCTTGCGTCTAGTCTATTTTGGCTACCCTCAGTATCTTTATACATTAGGTCAGGTTACCCAGTCCAATTTCAACATGTAGCCTACATATATTCGACAACTTTAACAATCTTCACCTTTTATTCAACAATCTTCACCCCGGTGAATATGTCGCCAAGTTGTAAATCGTCATCTCCACATAGACATATGTGTATGTTCAACTTGGTTTTCCATGTTGCTCACTAACATGAGTCGGCGTCCGAATCAAATGCACCTTGTATAGGTTATTCTAATCCTTCCGCCCTTCAGCACTAGCTTTTTGTCATTCTTGACTCACATGGTCAACTTGTTCCTGTCAACACGGTAGAAATAACCATTACCATGGAGTTCACCTAGTGAGATAAGGTTCCTCCGAGTCCTTGGCACATATCTAACATCCTAGATCACCAATTGATGACCATCTTAAGTCTTGATCTCGATATCTCTTGTGCCATAATGCGCTGAGGCACACCATTGACTTGATAGACTTCTTCAAAATCACCAGGCTTGTAGGTAGTCCTACGGTAAGGTTGAGAGGCCATTAACCTCTCTGGTCCCAGGTGGACATTGATACGTCTCAAACGTATCTATAATTTCTTATGTTCCATGCTACATTTATGATGATACTCACATGTTTTATACACACGTCATGTCATTATTATGCATTTTCCGGCATTAACCTATTGACGAGATGCCGAAGAGCCGATTCTTTGTTTTCTGCTGTTTTTGGTTTCAGAAATCCTACAAAGGAAATATTCTCGGAATTGGACGAAATCAACGCCAAGGGTCTTATTTTTCCACGAAGCTTCCAGAAGACCGAAAGGGATACAAAGTGGGGCGACGAGGCACCGCCATCATAGGGCCGCGCGGCCTGGGTGGGGCCCGCGCCACCCTCTGGTCTGGCCCCCTCGTCAGCCCTCCGACTCTGCCCTTCCGCCTACTTATAGCCTTCGTCGCGAAAACCCCAGTACCGAGAGCCATGATACGGAAAACCTTCCAGAAAGACGCCGCCGCCGCCAATCCCATCTCGGGGGATTCAGGAGATCGCCTCCGGCACCCTGCCGGAGAGGGGAATCAACTCCCGGGGGACTCTTCATCACCATGATCGCCTCCGGATTGATGTGTGAGTAGTTCACCCCTGGACTATGGGTCCATAGCAGTAGCTAGATGGTTGTCTTCTCCTCATTGTGCTATCATGTTAGATCTTGTGAGCTGCCTATCATGATCAAGATCATCTATTTGTAATGCTACATGTTGTGTTTGTTGGGATCCGATGAATATGGAATACTATGTCAAGTTGATTATCAATCTATCATATATGTGTTGTTTATGTTCTTGCATGCTCTCTGTTGCTAGTAGAGGCTCTGGCCAAGTTGATACTTGTAACTCCAAGAGGGAGCATTTATGCTCGATAGTGGGTTCATGCCTCCATTGAATGCAGGACGAAGTGACGAAAGTTCTAAGGTTGTGGATGTGCTTGTTGCCACTAGGGATAAAACATCAATGCTTTGTCTAACGATATTTGTGTTGATTACATTACGCACCATACTTAATGCAATTGTCTCGTTGTTTGCAACTTAATACCGGAAGGGGTGCGGATGCTAACTCTGAAGGTGGACTTTTTAGGCATAGATGCATGCTCGGATAGCGGTCTATGTACTTTGTCGTAATGCCCTGATTAAATCTCATAGTAGTCATCGTGATATATGTATGTGCATTGTTATGCATTCTCTATTTGTCAATTGCCCAACTGTAATTTGTTCACCCAACATGCTATTTATCTTATGGGAGAGACACCACTAGTGAACTGTGGACCCCGGTCCATTCTTTTACTTCTGAAATACAATCTACTGCAAAATCTGTTCTTTACTGTTCTTCATAAACAAACATCATCTCCCACACTATACATTTAATCCTTTGTTTACAGCAAGCCGGTGAGATTGACAACCTCACTGTTACGTTGGGGCAAAGTACTTTGATTGTGTTGTGCAGGTTCCACATTGGCGCCGGAATTCCTGGTGTTGCGCCGCACTACACTCCGCCACCAACAACCTTCTCGTGTTCCTTGACTCCTACTGGTTCGATAACCTTGGTTTCTTACTGAGGGAAAACTTGATGTTGTACGCATCACACCTTCCTCTTGGGGTTCCCAACGGACGTGTGTCTTACACGCCATCAAGCATTTTTTCTGGCGCCGCTGCCGGGGAGATCAAGACACGCTGCAAGGGAAGTCTCCCACATCCAATCTCTTTACTTTGTTTTTGACTTGCTTTACTTTATTTTATTTACTGCTTTGTTTGCTTTCTATATCAAAAATACAAAAAAATTAGTTGCTAGATTTACTTTATTTACTGTCTTGTTTGCGTTCTCCATATTAAAAACACAAAAAAATTAGTTACTTGCATTTACTTTATTTACCTTTTGTTTATTTCATCATGTTTCCTCCTAAATACACTCTGAAAGACATACCGGTAGGACGAGGTCTATCATTGGAAGAGATAATATAGAAGCATTTTTCACCCATGTTAGTATGGATGAAGATTTTCAAGATACACCCTTGGTAAAAGTTGCTCCTACTTACGAGAGTGCTACTGCCTGTTTAATACACATGTTGGAAACTAGATTTGTTAATCTCAATCCTATAATTCAACATATGTTTCTTACACTCTCTGATATGGAAATGGGAGAAAAGAGAAATTTTGCAAGAAGCTACAAAAGTTTTTATTAAGCATAAGAGGCTTGGTCTTTTCACCGATTTTGCAAGAACACTTGAAAAGATGGACATGGATAGAATAAAGTAAACTAATAATGTTAATGATGGTGGGGAGATTAAAGTACCGATACCTAGTAAGCTCCTAGGAATGCATGAAGCTCTAGAAAATAACTATGGTTGGCTTGTTCCTGAAAATTTGTTTGATGAGAATAGCAAGCCTAAGAGTAATGAAAAAGGGGCCTCCGAACCTACATAGATAAGATACAATGCATAGTTGAGAAAACTCCAAACCCCTCTGTTGATGCTTCATCTCTCGATAATACTTGATTCACACTTTCTGCGCCTAGCTGAAAGGCGTTAAAGAAAAGCGCTTATGGGAGACAACCCATTATTTTACTTCTGCACTTTTGTTTTATATTTGAGTCTTTGAAGTTGTTACTACTGTAGCAACCTCTCCTTATCTTTATTTTATTGCATTGTTGTGCCAAGTAAAGTCTTTGATAGTAGGGTTGATACTAGATTTGGATTACTGCGCAGAAACAGATTTCTTGCTGTCACGAAATTTAGCAGCCCCTTCTGTAGGTAAGTCATAAAAATCTGCCAATTTACGTGCGTGATCCTCAGATATATACGCAACTTTCATTCAATTTGACCTTTTTCATCTGAGCAAGTTAAGTGCCCCAGAAAAATTCGTCTTTACGGACTGTTCTGTTTTGACAGATTCTGCCTTTTATTTCGCATTGCCTGTTTTGCTATGTTTGATGGATTTCTTTGTTCCATTAACTTTCAGTAGCTTTATGCAATGTCCAGAAGTGTTAATAATGATTATGTCACCTCTGAATATGTGAATTTTCGATTATGCACTAACCCTCTAATGAGTTTGTTTTGAGTTTGGTGTGGAGGAAGTTTTCAAGGGTCAAGAGAGGAGGATGATACAATATGATCAAGAAGAGTGAAAAGTCTAAGCTTGGGGATGCCCCGTGGTTCATCCCTGCATATTTTAAGAAGACTCAAGCATCTAAGCTTGGGGATGCCCAAGGCATCCCTTCTTCATCGACAACTTATCAGGTCACCTCTAGTGAAACTATATTTTTATTCCGTCACATCTTATGTGCTTTACTTGGAGCGTCTATTTGTTTTTGTTTTTGTTTGAATAAAATCGGATCCGAGCATTCCTTGTTTGGGAGAGAGACACGCTCCGCTGTTGCATATGAACACATGTGTTCTTAGCTTTACTTTTAATGTTCATGGCGAAGGTTGAAACTGCTTCGTTCATTGTTATATGGTTGGAAACGAGAAAATGCTTCATGTGGTAATTGGTATAATATCTTGAATAATTTGATACTTGGCAATTGTTGTGCTCAAATAGATCATGTTTAAGCTCTTGCATCATGTACTTTGCACCTATTAATGAAGAACTACATAGAGCTTGTTAAAATTTGGTTTGCATGATTGGTCTCTCTAGAGTCTAGATATTTTCTCGGTTAAGGTGTTTGAACAACAAGGAGACAGCGTAGAGTCTTATAATGCTTGTAATATGTTCTTATGTAAGTTTTGTTGTACCGGTTTATACTTGAGTTTGCTTCAAACAACCTTGCTAGCCTAAGCCTTGTATTGAGAGGAATTCTTCTCGTGCATCCAAATCCTTGAGCCAAAAACCATGCCATTTGTGTCCACCATACCTACCTACTACATGGTATTTCTCTGCCATTCCAAAGTAAATTACTTGAGTGCTACCTTTAAAATTCTATTCTTTGTCTTTGCAATATATAGCTCATGGGAAAATAGCCTTAAAAACTATTGTGGTGAAGAATATGTAGCTTATGTATCTTATTTCTTATAAGTTGCTTGTTGAGCGGTAACCATGCTTCTGGGGACGCCACCAACTATTATACCTTTGTTGAATATCATGTGAGTTGCTATGCATGTTCGTCTTGTTTGAAGTAAGGGTGATTTATCATGATCAAACGGTTTGAGTATGCATATTGTTAGAGAAGAACATTGGGCCGCTAACTAAAGCCATGAATCATGGTGGAAGTTTCAGTTTGGACAATTAATCCTCAATCTCTTATGAGAATATTATCTGTTGTTGAATGCTTATGCATTAAAGAGGAGTCCATTACCTGTTGTCTATGTTGTCCCGGTATGGATGTCTAAACTGAGAATAATCAAAAACGAGAAATCAAATGCGATCTTTCTCCTTAGACCTTTGTACAGGCGGCATAGAGGTACCCCTTTGTGACACTTGGTTGAAACATATGTTATGCAATGATAATCCATGTAAATCCAAGCTAATTAGGACAAGGTGCGAGCACTATTGGTAATCTATGCATGAGGCTTGCAACTTATAAGATATCTTATGCATAACACATATGATTTATTACTACCGTTGACAAAATTGTTTCTATGTTTTCAAAATGAAAAGCTCTAGCACAAAAATAGTAATCCATGCTTCCCTCTGCGAAGGGCCAATTCTTTTACTTTATGTTGAGTCAGTCTACCTATCTTCTTCTATCTTAGAAGCAAACACTTGTTTCAACTGTGTGCATTGATTCTTACATGTTTACCTATTGCACTTGTTATATTACTTTGTGTTGACAATTATCCATGAGATATACATGTTGAAGTTGAAAGCAACTGCTGAAACTTATATCTTCCTTTGTGTTGCTTCAAAACTCTCTACTAAGAATTTATTGCTTTATGAGTTAACTCTTATGCAAGTCTTATTGATGCTTGTCTTGAAAGTACTATTCATGAAAAGTCTTTGCTATATGATTCGGTTGTTTATTCATTGTCTTTACCATTGCTTCGAATCGCTGCATTCATCTCATATGCTTTACAATAGTATTGATCAAGATTATGATAGCATGTCACTTCAAAAATTATCCTTGTTATCGTTTACCTACTCGAGGGCGAGTAGGAACTAAGCTTGGGGATGCTTGATACGTCTCAAACGTATCTATAATTTCTTATGTTCCATGCTACTTTTATGATGATACTCACATGTTTTATACACACTTCATGTCATTATTATGCATTTTCCGGCACTAACCTATCGACGAGATGCCGAAGAGCCGATTCTTGTTTTCTCGCTGTTTTTGGTTTCGTAAATCCTACAAAGGAAATATTCTCGGAATTGGACGAAATCAACGCCCAGGGTCTTATTTTTCCACGAAGCTTCCAGAAGACCGAAAAGGATACGAAGTGGGGCGACGAGGCGCCGCCACCATAGGGCCGCGCGGCCTGGGTGGGGCCCGTGCCGCCCTATGGTCTGGCCCCCTCGTCAGCCCTCCGACTCTGCCCTTCCGCCTACTTATAGCCTTCGTCGTGAAAACCCCAGTACCGAGAGCCACGATACGGAAAACCTTCCAGAGATGCCGCCGCCGCCAATCCCATCTCGGGGGATTCAGGAGATCGCCTCCGGCACCCTGCCGGAGAGGGGAATCATCTCCCGGAGGACTCTTCATCACCATGATCGCCTCCGGATTGGTGTGTGAGTAGTTCACCCCTCGACTATGGGTCCATAGCAGTAGCTAGATGGTTGTCTTCTCCTCATTGTGCTATCATGTTAGATCTTGTGAGTTGCCTATCATGATCAAGATCATCTATTTGTAATGCTACATGTTGTGTTTGTTGGGATCCGATGAATATGGAATACTATGTCAAGTTGATTATCAATCTATCATATATGTGTTGTTTATGTTCTTGCATGCTCTCCGTTTCTAGTAGAGGCTCGGCCAAGTTGATACTTGTAACTCCAAGAGGGAGTATTTATGCTCGATAGTGGGTTCATGCCTCCATTGAATCCGGGACAGATGATGAAAAGTTCTAAGGTTGTGGATGTGTCGTTGCCACTAGGGATAAAACATCAATGCTTTGTCTAAGGATATTTGTGTTGATTACATTACGCACCATAATTAATGCAATTGTCTCGTTGTTTGCAACTTAATACCGGAAGGGGTGCGGATGCTAACCCGAAGGTGGACTTTTTAGGCATAGATGCATGCTCGGATAGCGGTCTATGTACTTTGTTGTAATGCCCCGATTAAATCTCATAGTAGTCATCGTGATATATGTATGTGCATTGTTATGCCTTCTCTATTTGTCAATTGCCCAACTGTAATTTGTTCACCCAACATGCTATTTATCTTATGGGAGAGACACCACTAGTGAACTGTGGACCCTGGTCCATTCTTTTACATCTGAAATACAATCTACTGCAAACTCTGTTCTTCACTGTTCTTCGCAAACAAACATCATCTTCCAAACTATACATTTAATCCTTTGTTTATAGCAAGCCGGTGAGATTGACAACCTCACTGTTATGTTGGGGCAAAGTACTTTGATTGTGTTGTGCAGGTTCCACGTTGGCGCCGAAATCCCTGATGTTGCGCCGCACTACACTCCGCCACCAACAACCTTCTCGTGTTCCTTGACTCCTACTGGTTCGATAACCTTGGTTTCTTACTGAGGGAAAACTTGCTGCTGTACGCATCACACCTTCCTCTTGGGGTTCCCAACGGACGTGTGTCTTACACGCCATCAGACATCTTGTGCAATAGGATCTCTGAATGATTGTATCATGGTCGTGGATCAAGCGCTCCAGATTAGTATGCGATCGAGGGCCCTCTTAAATACGAAAGGGTGGGTAAGCGGGGTCGCGGAGAAGGCATTGATTGGTTTGGATCTTATACTGGGCCTCACAACAAGGAAGTGTGGACAGGAAAGATTCGACTGGTTGGCAACAAGGATAAGTTTTCTTATGGGTAACGTAACACACCTTTGCAGAGTGTATTGAATTGTGACTTGTCACTCCCTGTTTCGGAAAGGAACTACGAACGCAGCAGGAAAGGAACTCAATGAAGTTCTGGTCAACCTTGAAGACTGACTAAAAGAACATCTCTCCATAATTATGTTTTGTGTGTTTGATGACAACATATGTGATGATCTAATGTGGCTTAGTGGGCAGATTTGATCTACATTAGGGTTTGAGGTGAGAAGTATTAAAAAGGGAAAAGTCGTGGATGAAAAGGAAGAAGAAAGGGAGAAGGCTAGAATTTCTAGGCCGGAAATTCTGAGAATTTCCGGCCCCCAATTTTTCGCTAAGGACTTAAGGTCCAGAGCCCCTGGATGCCCCCCGGAAATTTTCCGAACATTTCTATCGAAGGGGCGGAAATTCGGGGAGGGGGGGGGGAATTCCGGCCCGGACATCCGGGCCCCAAAATTTCGCTAAGGACCTGAGGTCCACGCTCTCAGTACACCCCCCAGAAATTTTGCCTGGCCATTTGTGTCGACAGGGCGGAAATTCCAGCCCCAATTTACACCGGAAATTCCGGCCCTACAAGTCAACAACGGCTACATTTGGCGGGGGGTATAAATACCCCCTTCTTCTTCCAGCTCAAGTTGCTCAATCCTACCCAAGTTCATCCACCAGTAGAGCCACCTCAAGAAACACAAGAATCACAAGATCTCCTCCTCCAACCATCCAAAGCTCTTGATCTTTTGAGAATCAAAGGAGAAGACCCCGATCTACATCTTCACCGAAGAGATTTGCATTTACCCTCATATGCTTGAGGGCCCTTTGCTAGTGTTACTCTTTGGAAACCCTAGTTGTTTGTGGTTGATTTGTTCTTGTTGTTGTTTTTGTTGTTGTTGTGTTGTTACAGATATTGGGAGCCTCCAATTCGGTTGTGGATGTGTGCCCCAAGAACCTTGTAAAGGCCCGTTTTCCGCCTCAAGGAATTCCTTTAGTGGAAGTGGGCTAGGCCTTTGTGGCGTTGCTCACAGGAGACCTGAGTGAGGCCTTTGTGGTGTTGGTCTGGCTTTCGTGGCGACCACACTCCTCCAAACGTAGATGTACTTCCCCTCAAAACGAAGGAACTACGGGAACCATCTCTGTGTCTCCACGTGCTCCACTCTCGGTTACCTCTATCCTTATTAGCTCTACTATATCTTATCTAGTTGTATCTTGCTTAGTTGTAGATCTTGTCATATAGATAAATTCACATAGTTGCATATCTAGAGAATTTACCTTTGTGTCAAGCCTAAATTGAAAATGAACTAAAAAATTGGTTAGCACATAATCACCCCTCCCCCCTCTAGGTGCGGCATACGATCCTTTCAATTGGTATCAGAGCCTCGGCTCTTATTTCGGGCTTAACCGCCAAAGTGTATACTGGACGATGATGTTACGGAAGGGCCCGTGAAGCCGGTCTCTATGGAAGATCTCAAGTTGATGGAAACATCTTTGAGGTCCTCCATGGAAGCTCAAATGGAAAGTATAAAGATAATTATTTCCGGGCTCATAACGCCGGCTCCCTCCGTTATCCCCGTCATAGAGGAAAAGGACAAGGGTGCGTTAGAAGAGGGAGATGCTTCGGGCTTACCCTTCTCTAGCAAGCCCTTGGATGGTGATCACCTAGACAAAATTAAAACCCTCATTGCTTCTCCTAGGGCAACAAGTGTGGGTGCGAGCTACAATGTCGTTGCTCCACCTTTCCGCTCTCCCAATATTCCTGTTCCCCATCCTCATATAAACAATAGGGGTGATCCACCCAAGTTTAATGTTCAAGATTTTAGTACATGGAAATTTGAGTTTCGCTCTCATGTTTGCAGTGCCTCCAATGAACTTTGGAGGATCATTATAGAACGTTACAACCCTTACAACCCCAACAGGTTGACTACAAGAGAAGAGGTTGACAACCAACTCAACTCCATTGCCTTGAACATGATTCAAACAAGTGTGGGGACAAAGGACTTGTCTTATGTTTGGAAATTTAACACCGCCAAGGAAGCCTTGGAGGGTTTGGCCATAAGCTTCATGGGAAGTGAAAACATGAAGAGAAACAAGTATAGTGCTCTTCGGAATAAAGCCGAAGGGTTCATGAGGTTGCCGGATGAAGATCATCAAAATATGTATAGAAGGCTTATCACCATTGCCGATGCCTTTCGGAATGTTGGTTCCCAACATATTGATGAATTTTGCATCAAGGACAAGTATATTGATTGCATGATGCCTTATGAACCCATTGATGTAAAGAGTCTCCTTGGAAGAGAAAGCTATCCTTCACTTACCTCCCAACAAGTGGTGCACGAGTTGGAAGCTCTCAAGGTGGCCGAAGAAAATTCTCAAGATTCTCGCAATCGTGCTATAGGAATGGCAAGAGGCACAAACCTTGCTTTGGAGGTCAATATCGTGGAAGAAGTGAACACTCAAGAACCATATAAGACCTCTTGGAGCATGTCCTATCCGGAAGATTTGGAATACCACTACCGTGACCACATGGCATTCCATGCAAAAACCTTTTGGGTTGATCCATCCAAAGCAAAGGAAGAAAACATCAAGAGAGACAACTCAAGTGGATTCAGGACCACGGGGCCAAGATCAAGATCTTGCTTCAATTGTGGTGACAAGTACCATTTCATCGCCCAATGCCCCTATGAGAATAGAGAAACTCGTGGTGGAAGGCTCATTCCCAAGGAAAAGAGCAAAGAGTCAAAGGCCCCCAAGAAGAAATTCTACAACAAAAATAAGAAGAACAAGAGGCCATCAAGGATTGTGCTAATGACCAAAGAAGAGTATTCCTCCGATGACAATGATAGTGATAGTGATGAAGAAGATACCTCAAAGGAAGTGGCCGCCATTGCCACCACCAATATTCCCTCTTCATCCCTCTTTGAATTCCCCAATGAGAACCCTCACATGAAGAATGCACATTGCTTCATGGAAAGGTCCTCCTTGGACACATCTATTGTGCTATAAACTCAAGAAGAAAATACACATCCGGGGATGATGATGATGATGATGAAGAAAATGAAACTTCCAATGGGTTGGTTGCTCTTGCTTCCCTCTCCACCAACTCTTCATCACCAATTGAATCTCCCAATGAGGATATTCACATGAAGGAATAAAATTGCCGCGTGGCTAAATCTTCTGAGGTATCATCCCCTAACCCCTCTATGCCAAACATATCAAATTCTCTAGGGGTTGATCATGCTAGCTTAAAATGAAGCAAGAAATGCTTGATTTCGATGAGTTCATTCTTAACTTGAAAGGTGACACTAAAAAGCATGTTTCGGCTCTCATGGTTCGTCTAGCACAACTAAATGACATCCTTGATAAAAATGTCAAATAGAAAGAGAGGATTCTCTTGAAATAGCCGCTCTAAAAAATTCCCTTGAAGAAGGACAAGAAACTATAGCTTCTCTTGAAGAGAAACTAGAAACTCGTGAAGAGCCTCAAGATGAAATTGCTAAGCTTACCAAACAAAGATATCTTGCTAGGGCTAAGGAAAAAATGCTTAAAAGGAAAATTCCAAATTTGGTGTTGATCATGAGAAACTTGTGAAAGATCTAGATGAACTAGACAAGGCTCACAAAGCCTTGAAGAGTGAACACTCTCTCCTCTCCAAGTCTAATGAGCAACAAAAAAAATAACAACTTCAAATTAGGATTGCTAAATATGATGTGCCTTAGTTCCTCTACCTCTACTTGTGATCATGCAAATATTGTTGAGGAAAATGCTAGGTTGAAGGATAAACTTGCTAAGGCCTCCTCTCCCCAAAGTAAGTTATCTTTGGATGACCTTTTGAGTAAGCTAAGGTCAAACAATGGGAAGGAGGGCATTGGCTATAAATCCAAGGCAAAGAAGGCAAACAAGAAGAAGGCCAAGCCCGCACAAGAAAAGAAGAAAGTTCTCACTAATGGTGATGCCCCAAAGGCCAAAACCATTAATGATGATGATGCGGGAATTTCGAACCCTCACTATGTTTTATTTAAAGATTTTTATGTTGATGTTTATGCAAAATATGTTGGCCCTTATGATGGTTATATTGCTTGGTATATTTGGGTCCTAAAGACACTTGTTGATAACAAAAGAGGACCCATTGAAAAATGGGTACCTAAATCCAAGAATTGATCTCATGTAGGACTATGCAGCCGGAGGTTCAAAATGGGTGCTTGATAGTGGATGCAAAAGTCATATGACCGGCGGCAAGGATCTCGTCAAGGAGTTGAGGCCTAACTTTCATGATATCACCGTCTCCTTTGGCGATAATTCAACATCCGAGATATTGGGTTTTGGCAAGGTTGTGGTTGCAGACAACATTACTCTTGTGGATGTCATGCTTGTCAAAACCCTTGGTTACAATTTAGGGATTTCTATTTTCGTGCCCTCGGTTCCTTAGTTGTACCCAGTTTTCCCCAGCTCCTTAGTTTTTGCTCAGTTTTCCCCAACCCCTTGTCTGAAACCCGCAGAAGGAGGTCGGAAGGTAGGATTTCCGTTTAGTTGACCGTTCCGTGCTGATGTGTGGGGCTGCGTCGTGTGGGGCCGCGTTGCGTGGGGCTGGTAGAAAGGGACCGTGTGGGACAGGACGAGACCGCGTTTGGTTGTACGTGAGCCGGAGCTGGGTTCTGTCTCTCTCGGACCAAATTGGCATATCCCTTTTTAAGAGCACATTTTTTCCCTCTTTCTCTGTAACAGTTATCTCTCTTTTCACCAAATTAGTATCAAATCTAGAGAAGCTTCTATTTCTGTCTTTTTCTTCAATGATTGTTGCCTTTTGGCCCTCGTTTTTTGCCCAATATGGTAACAAATCTACTAGCAAATCTAGAAGCTATGATAAATTCACAGCAGCATAATAAATCACGAAAACTAAGTATAATACATAAACTGCATACAGCAGCCAAAAGCAGCCAATAACGATGTTTATGTTCACGACAAACTAAGCTGAAAATAATACAAGACGCAATATATGGCCAACATGAAGACTAGGCCTAGGATGAATGAATCAGTTCTTCATTCATCATATATTTCTTCGTCGCTCCATTCCTGTATCTGAAGGAAATATTCATTGAACTCCTTCCGTCTGCAGTGTGCAGCCAATACATCCTCCAAACGGTATGGCCTTTGTTCATCTCTCAGACCGTAGTTTCCTAATCTATCCACACGTCGTGGCCAATCATCCTAGGCCTTTCTATCATCAAAGTACTCTCTGGTATAACCCAACTCCGTGTAGTAGATGCAACCAGCTCGAAGTGTTGGGTGCACTCTCGTGTCGACGGAGATACATCGGATATGATTGACGAAGAAGGCACGACTACCAATGTTACTGACGGCATGGCGAGAGCGGCTCGCAATTTCCACACGGTACACCAATGGTACTTGACCTTCCTCCAAATGCATGTTGTCCAACAACACAAGCAGCAGATCACCATCCGAGTTCACAAGGTAGAACTTGTCATTTCCAAGTTCTGGAAATGAAAATAGTGTCTCCATGTTGACATTGCTCGCGCGTTGCTCCAACTGGACACTGTTGGTGCACACTAATTTGCGGAACTCAAAATTGTCCACAGCTATTGCATACAATTCACCATTGAATGGGGTAATGCAACGCAGACTATGGTGCTCGATCGAAAATCTTACTTCTCCCCAATCTTCATCTATATCCTTAGTTGGAGTGCTCTCATCGAACCAAGCAATTTCCTCCGGGTAATGTGTGGAAACGAAGATCATAGTCGGGGACTTCATTACAACGACTAAGTACAGAAAAACAGTTGGCATCTGCGCCTCAAACATAGTGTTCAATGTCTTCGTGGGTGGGTTCAGAAGCCGTATCTTGTGCGGCTGGTTCTTCTGGGCAAGCACGATTACGCCACGGCAAAAGCCGACGAAGTAGTATCTAAAATATATTGATGAAGATAATATTCAGCACTAAGATGTTTACGATTGAAAATAAAATAGATTAACTCTATAGATCTGGAGGAATTTGAACCTTGCATGAACTTCCGTTAGATCGATGGTGATGTAGCGGGATTTGCGGAGGTGGAGGAAGGTGAACTCAGCGGCGCGTGGAAGGGCGTGTTCTACCATGATCCATTCGTGCAGGTGCACGTCGGGCTCAGGTAAACCTGAGCGCCAATTTGCTCAAACTTGCCTCAAAACTGAGTAGGTGTCCACGTACTCCTCTTTCGCCAGTAAGCAGTCGCCGATCTTGTGAAGTGGTCCGTCAGCCGAGAGAGAGGTCCAGTTCACGGAGTCGCCACGCTTGGATGCGTCGCCCTCGGCGGTGACGGGCTCGGAGGCGACGGGCTCGGAGGCGACGGGCTCGGAGGCGATGGGCGTGGAGGCGACGGGCTTGGGGGGCGACGGTCACCCGCGCATTCTTCTTCTCCATCGCCGACAGGGGAGCGCGCGTAGGGCGGTTGGGGTTTTTTCGATTTGGAGAAGTTGATGGGATGTGAGAGGCGTGGTTGCGTGCGTTAGGGGGTAGGGGTTCTGTACAGGCAAGGTGACGGTTGGTCTTGGTAGTTCCAAAAAACTACACTTTTGGTCTCAACACGCGCACCGTCTAACCGCTGCACACCGCGACACGCGTCCGTGGTTAGGTGTACTCAATTCTACCCTCGAGTCTTACACTGGAAAAATATCTGTACTCAGTTTTCCCCTCGAGTACTAATACTGGCTAGTAATATACTCAGTTTTACCCTCAAGTGGCTGGTCAACAGAGAGTCAACAAATGAGATTAAGCTATCTAATTGAGTCATTTCATGCGCAAAAAATTCCAAAAAAGATAAAACCATAGTGGCACTTACTCATGGAGTCTTCTTACGCGACCTGCCACGTTGGGAACCATAACAATCGTAGATAAATCAAGTTTTACCACAAATTGCCACTTCTCAAATCACCTAGTAGCTATGAAGGTGCATGGCTTTCCACAATAAGCCCTTCCCAAAATATCTTTCCCCAAAACATACTTTGTCTGAATGAGGCCACAATTTTCACACTCATGTATATTTGTATTGCAAATAGTTTGAGGTAGGCCAAGATGGGTTTCATTGTACAAAACACGCATTTTCCATTTTTTAAATTTCATATTTGAATCCCTTAGTCTGTTTACTACTCACATGCCCTTGGTTTCTTGATACTACTCAGTTTTGCCCTCTCCCTTCACAAATTATCACAGACGCCCAACCTTGCACTGATTGGTCTAGCCCTTGTCACGCGGATCGTGCCCGCCGACCGTTGATCGTATGATCTAACGTGCAGGATAACCCCTCTCTCTCTCTGATCGGGGCCCACCACCCTCTCTTTCATTGTCGGCATTTAGGCATTATAAACTCTTTTAGGCATTACTTTTCACGCAAAAATAGATAAACTTTTCACGCAAAACTATGACCATTAATTTGGTCAAACCAACCCTATAATTTATATGCCTAAAAAATTATACCATTGGATTCATATGCAAAAGAAGTTTCCAACGATATAATGTTTGTGATATATATTTCATATTTTGTTAACCAAATTAATGGTCAAAGTTCTTCTCAAATCACGAAATGTGCTTATAAACCGGTATGGAGGGAGTAGCCATTACTTTTCACGCAAAAAATGATAAACCATCACCGATTTGTTGTAGCCATTACTTTTCACGCAAAAATGATAAACCATCACCAATTTGTTGTAGGCATTACTTTTCACACAAAAATGATAAACCATCACCGAATTCTTGTAGCCATTACTTTTCACGCTAAAAATGATAAATCATCACCGATTTGTTGTAGCCATTACTTTTCACGCAAAAATGATAAACCATCACCGATTTCTTGTAGCCATTACTTTTCACTCTAAAAATGATAAACCATCACCGATTTCTTGTAGCCATTACTTTTCACGCTAAAAATGATAAACCATCACCGATTTGTTGTAGCCATTACTTTTCACGCAAAAAATGATAAACCATCACCGATTTATTCTAGACATTACTTTTCACACTAAAAATGATAAACCATCACCAATTTCTTGTAGCCATTACTTTTCACGCTAAAAATGATAAATGAAACAATCTATCTATCTCTGTATTTGAAGTTTGGGAGGGTTCACCATCTACTTATGTTAACTTTTGAGGTTTTGACCTGAAAGTCAACTAGGTATTATAAAGGGAAATAAAAGTTCAAAAAATTGTAAAAACGAAAGAATCTACCTATCTTCGTATAGAAGATCATCTGTATGAAATTTGAGGTCAATTAGAGAAGGTCGAAAAAACCTAACTTGTTACAAAAGCTGGTTTCAGTGAGACCAAACGGCATGCGCTTAAGCAAAGTGATTTCTTCAAACATCTCCAGATGACCCCAAATTTGCCATACATGATGCCATACGTGTAAGAACAAGGAACATCTAAAAGGTGTCAAAAAAATTTGCCGAATCCTATAGCTCTATCAAAAAAAACTCACCATGGTGCAAGTAAATTTTTTAGTTACAAACTTTCGTATTTTACCTAACCTTCAACAGGAAACTTGTTTCAAATTCATTTTGGCGTACAAGAAACAAATCCCACCTTGAATCGAGCACCACAGCCTCCAAACGATGCCGATGCCGATATCAGCATGGTCAGAATGGCTATGCTCGCCGCCACTGCTAGGTCACCGTCGGGATGCACCCTCAATCCCGTCCCCTCATTCGATCACTGACACACCAGAGATACCGCCGAGGCTATTGCCGAACGTATATGCTGATGCCAATGCCGAACATGCACGCCGCTGTGGGCACGGCCACGCCGTCCCGTTATGTTGGATGCCACAGACCACCGCGAGGTCTTTCCCTTCGCCACCACACTCCCCTAGCACCCATCTATACATGCCAGAAAGGAGAGACACTAGTTATCTCTACATTGCTCGCGTTCGTGTCCGACACCGTCAGTCAAAGTGTTGAGGTAGTCGTCGATGTCCTCGACCATTTCTTCTCTTCTTTGCATGGTTAAACACGTCTAGTTCATATCTATCTAATGGGTCTGGTCTCGCCTCATGCGGTTCTTTGTGAACGTCGATCTCATCTCGGCACCCTGCAGGCCACCTCCTCCGTGCCATCGATGTATAGCTCCGTTTAAAATCTAATCCTACCCGTGTATTGCCCCTTGTGTCAGCGTCATGGCCCCACTTGTCAATCAATATACCGAAGCACCACTCGTCCGCGTTTTGCTCAGGGATACGGCGATGCTTACGGTCAAACAAAGATGGATGGTCTAACGTGTCTTTGCAGGCTCTACGTGGCCCCACTAGTCAGTATTTAACGGTCAAAGTTGTTGACCCATCGGGCAAACGGCCGTTCCAGCACTTGTGAGGGCTTCAGACAAGGGCTTGGGAAAAACTGAGGATAAACTAAGCGGCTGAAGAAAACTGAGCACAACTAAGGACCCGAGGGCACGGAAATAGAAATCCCTACAATTTATTGTTCGTTTCTGCCCTTGGCAAGATGGGCTTCGACGTCTTTATTGATAATGATATTGTGCTCCTCTTTTGGAGCAAGACTCTAAAAGTCTCTATCGTTGGGTATCGCGAAAACAACTTATATGTGGTGGACTTCTCGGGGGCCACCACATCAAGTGCGATGTGCCTATTCGGAAAGGCGTATGTGGGTTGGTTGTGGCATCGCCGCTTGGCCCATGTCAACATGAGAACTTTGCAAAGTCTTCACAAGGGAAACCATATTGTTGGACTAATGGACAATGTTTATTTTGCCAAAGTTCGTGTTTGTAGGGCTTGTGTTGAAGGCAAAATGCATAACTCTCCACACCCAAGCAAGACTATTATCTCTTCCAAGAGGATCTTGGAGCTCCTTCATGTGGATCTCTTTGGTCCTACTACTCATGCAAGTCTTGGTGCGAAGAAACATTGCTTGGTGATTGTTGATGACTATTCAAGATATATGTGGGTCTATTTTCTCAAGAAGAAAGATGAGACTCAACAAATCTTCATTAACTTTTCCACCGAGGTGCAACATCAACACAACCTCCCCATATTGGCAATAAGAAGTGACAACGGCTCCAAGTTCAAGAACTACACACTCAATGATTTTCTTAGTGATGAGGGGATAAGACATCAATATTCCGCTGCGTACACCCCTCAACAAAATGGTGTTGCATAGAGGAAGAACCGGACTCTTATGGATATGGCAAGATCTATGATGGCGGAGTACAAATCCCGCTATAATTTTTGGGCCGAAGCCATCTCCACCGCTTGCCACTCTTCTAACCGGCTCTATCTCCGTAAGGGCTTGAACAAGACTCCATATGAAATACTCACCGGTGACAAGCCTAATATCTCATACTTTAAGGTGTTTGGGTGTAAGTGTTTCTATAAAATCAAAGAAGTCCGTTTGTCTAAATTTTCTCCTAAAGATTTGGAGGGTATATTTGTTGGTTATGGTGCTGAATCTCACACTTATAGAGTCTTCGATATATCCTCCGGGATTATCATCGAATCTTGTAGTGTGAAGTTCGAGGAAAATGATGGCTCCCAAGTGGGGCAAGTTGATGTTTGTGCAGGTGATGAAATACCTCAAGATGCCATTGTAAGAATGGGTGTGGGATTTTTCCGCCCCATTGAGGGACACGGTGTGGCGTCTCGGGAAGGACTACGCTCTACTATGGTGGAGCCCTCATCTTCACAACATCAACAAACTTCATCTCTTGACGCTAATGATGCACCAACCCAAGAACAAGAACAAGACCCTCCCTCTAGTGTGCAAGATCAAGGACAAGATCAACCAAGGATTCATGACGGATCCGATGAGTATCCATTCAATATTCTCTTCTCATCGGATAATGTCCAAGATCAAGCACATGATGTTGAGCACTCTCAAGAAATTGAGGAAGCTCAAATTGAAGGTCAAGACGGGGACCCAAACGATCAAGTTTATCAAGTGGTACCTCCAAGGCCTAGAAGAACCAAGGAGGAGATCGAGCCCCGTCGTCTTGCAAGAAGAGATAGGAACTTGGAAATTCTTGAACACACTCATGAGAAGTTCCTAAGTGTTGTAAGAGGAAGAGTTTCCACAAGAAGGAAATTGGCTAACTTTAGCAATCGTCATGCTTAAATCTCCTTAGTGGAGCCAAAGAAAGTATTTGAAGCTCTTGAAGATCCGGATTGGTTGGAAGCTATGCACGATGAACTCAACAACTTCAAGCGCAAGACTTTAGTAGAGAAGCCAAAGAGTGTCGCAATGTTATAGGCACTAAATGGATTTTCAAGAACAAGCAAGATGAGTTGGAATTGTTGTAAGGAACAAGGCAAGATTGGTAGCTCAAGGTTTCTCTCAAATTGAAGGAATTGACTTTGGAGAAACTTATGCTCCCGTGGCTCGCCTTGAGGCCATCCGTATCCTTCTTGCATATGCATCACATCATAATTTTAAGTTACAACAAATGGATGTGAAAAGTTCCTTTCTCTATGGTCCTTTGCATGAAGATGTTTATGTTAAGCAACCCCCGGGGTTTGAGGATCCCGACTTTCCTAAACACGTCTATAAGCTTGATAAAGCACTTTATGGTCTCAAACAATCTCCTAGAGCTTGGTACGAGCACCTTAAAGAATTGTTGATAGACCGTGGGTTTGATGTTGGGCTAATCGATCCCACTCTTTTTACTAAGAGGGTCAATGGGGAGCTTTTCGTTTGCCAATTATATGTTGATGATATTATCTTTGGCTCTACTAGCAAAGCTTTCAATGATGATTTTTCAAAGCTTATGACCGATAGGTTTGAGATGTCTATGATGGGAGAGATGAGGTTCTTTCTTGGTTTTGAGATCAAGCAATTGAGAGAAGGGACTTTCATCAATCAAGGAATATATCTCCAAGACATGCTCAAGAGGTTCAAGATGACGGAAATGAAGGGTGTAGCCATTCAAATGGTTACCAAATGTCATCTTGCACTAGATCCCAATGGTAAAGAGGTGGATCAAAAGGTATATCGCTCCATGATTGGATCCTTGCTTTACCTTTGTGCATCTAGACCGGACATAGTGTTGAGTGTTGGTGTGTGTGCAAGGTATCAAGCTTCTCCTAAAGAGAGACACATGATGGCTCTAAAAAGAATCTTTCGATATTTGGTTGATACCCCAAGATATGGTCTTTGGTATCCTAAAGGCTCAAGTTTCTTTCTTAATGGATACACGGATTTGGATTGGCGGGAGACAAGGATGATAGGAAATCAACTTCCGGGGCTTGCCAATTTCTTGGTAGGTCCTTGGTATGTTGGTCTTCTAAGAAGCAAACTTGTATATCTCTCTCCACCGTCGAAGCCGAATATGTTGCCGCCACAAGTGGATGCACTCAATTTTTATGGACGAGGAAAACTTTAAGGGAATATGGTGTCACTTGTGACAAAGTGCCTCTTTTATGTGACGATAAAAGTGTCATCAAGATTGCCTATAATCCGGTGCAACATTCAAGAACGAAGCATATTGAGATCCGGAATCATTTCATTAGGGATCATGTTGCCCGTGGTGATATTGAGTTGTGCTATGTTCCAACCAAAGATCAACTCGCCGATATATTCACGAAGCCTCTTGATGAAGCAAGGTTTTTCTATTTGAGGAATGAGCCAAATATCATTGATTCGAGGAGGATAGCTTGACCATCTTGCAAACACACCTTCTTCTCAAAACTTTATTTGGTTTAGATGTGGGCATGGAAATAGGGGGAGTGCGGTTTAAATTATTGAGCTATCCCTCCCCCCATAATGCCGATAGTAAGAAATCATTCTCTTTATATCATGTGTTGATATGTGAGCTTCAATGATGAGTATTGGTTTTGGGCCCAAGATATATTTTCGTGGTGCCATACCATAACACTCATACATGGTAGCCTAGGCCACCACACTCTTCTTTGTGAAGAGTTGGTGTTATTTGAATCTTAATGGACTTTATTTAACATATACATGTTCTTTTGGGAAATCACTCTAGTTTGGCCTTATTTGCTCAAATCTTGCAAACTTGAGTGATCATGTACCATTAACAGTTTGTGTTATCGAAACCCAAGCCTACACTCATCTATAGCCATTTCCATCTTGCACACAAGTCGTTTTTCTAAAACTTGGTTTGGAAGTCGTTGGGCGAAAATTGTTGGCCTCCCATCTAGCTAGTCAATTTTCCACCGATACATGACATGATACTCATTGTATTATCTCATATATGGGTGAGTGCAAATAACCATGCTTGATGGGCCTGATATCTTGAATTTCTGAGCATTTCAGAAATCCGGAATATCCGGCCCTCATGGAGACCGGAATTTCTTCCCCTGCTGTGGGCCAGAATTTCCGCCCCACCGGAATTTCCGCCCCTAACTTGGGCCGGAATTTCCGGCTTGGTGGTTCTGCGAAGGGATTAGAAGGGCACGCGGGGTGGGCAGTTGCCCAACAACCAGACTCCGACCCCCGCGCCCTCTCTCCTCTTCCCAGCCATCGGCGACCTCCGGACCTCACCGGAGCAACTCCGGCCACTCCCCTCTGCGGTTTTTGGCCGGGGATCGTTCCCCTCACCGCTAGGGTCACTTCTATCCAAGCATTTTTTCCCATGGACTCCGGTAAACTTTGCTATCTAGTTTTGGAGTCTCAAGTTGTTTTTGTCAATATGCTTGGAGGATCTGCATCCCTAGTGGTTAAAATGTCATGCATTACATAGTAGACTCAATCTAGTGTGCCGATCTACTGCCTAGACCTAGTTCTGCTCAGATTTTGTGTTGTCGCCAGGGCGGAAATTCTGCCCCTGATGCCGACCGGAAATTCTAGTGGGGGTGGAAATTCCCCCCCCCCCCCCCGGCGACACCGGAATTTCCGGCATGGGATGTCTACAGCACACAGCTTGAACAACTATGTCCACAATAGTATCGAACCTA
Organism: Lolium rigidum; assembly: GCF_022539505.1. Classification (NCBI taxonomy): domain Eukaryota; kingdom Viridiplantae; phylum Streptophyta; class Magnoliopsida; order Poales; family Poaceae; genus Lolium; species Lolium rigidum. The sequence goes on from NC_061509.1 coordinate 94,410,959, forward strand.
GATTGACTTTACTGTATATTGCATGTGTGTTTCATATGACTTGTGTGCTCACTCGCCCCATGCTATCCATCTTATTTTTCTCACAGGTAGCTCGCGCCTGCGACGCCGTCCTTGCAAAGAAGAATTGAGTCAGTCTGCTCCGAGGAAGTCCGCCACCATGGGCCGGAAAGGAAAGGACCTGAGGATCAACTACAAGGATATGGACTCCATTGAGTATGCAGCTATCCGGCAGAATAACTGGTATGAGGACATGGAGAGGGATTTGGAGATTGAGGACAATCATTTCTGGTGTACCGAGCAGTTGTTCATCTACAAAGACATTTATCGGAAGATGGACAAAGTGAGACCGGTGCACTCTCTTGCCCTGAACACTCTTGCTGAGAAGGATCACTTTGCAGATGCTGTGTGGGTGACTGAACAGTTGGGGCTGCATAAGCTGATGCGACTACAACATGACTACATCGTTCCACTCATTCATCAGTTTTACTCCACTCTTGCCTTCAAAAAGGATGAGGCACACACCATGATGTTGATGACTGGCACTACTCCCTGTGAAGCCAACTTTCACAGGTTCGTTGAGCTTCTTGGATATCCCTTTCATGCTGGCATTCGTCTCCATGGTCCTACTCCACCTGACAAGGACTCACTCGGCGACCTCTATTATCCGCATGGTAAAGTTGGCACTATTAAGGGTCTCGTTCCACTATATGATCAGCTACTTCGTTTCTTTTGGGACAACATTGCTCCTAGTGGAGGGAACCGTGATGCCATTCATGGAGCATTGGTGAGCCTTCTTGCTCTTGCTGGCGAGTGTGCTGAAGATGAGGAGGAAAAGGACTACATTGTTGATGTTATGGATTATCTCTTTCACGAGATACACGATGCAATGGTGAGTCGGACTACCATGCCATATGCTCCTTATATTCAGCTCCTCATTGATAGGATAGTTACGGCTGAGGATTTGAGCGGGTACCCTCGAGAGGAACATAAGGTGAAGAAGTCCAACCAGAATAGAAAGGCTGCCGCCCCTCCTACTCCTTCAGCTGGGTCCTTTATGTGAGATGCCCGTGCTAGTGGTACTGCGCCTGCTCTCTCAGCTGCCGCACCTCTTCTTCAGAAGGAGGTCAAGAAGTTGAATTGGTTCCAAAGGAATGTCCTCTGCATGAACATCGAGATACACAAGGAGAACTTCCAGGCTAGCTGTCAGCGTGCCGATATCCAGCATTCTCAGGCAGTCATTCTGCATAAGCTCAGTTGTGAGCAAGGCCCTCCTCCTGAGCCTCCTGTCCACCCCTCCTACAGTAGCTGGCACTCTTCTCAGGTTCACTGGTCAGAGATCGAGCAGAGTATTTTGAGGAGCAGCGTCCCTCGACTACACCGGCCACCGACGACAGCGAGTACGAGTATGAGACAGGCTCGGGCTCGGAGTGATCCTCTTGGGGTGCTTAGCATGGCTCTTCTCCCTTTTTGGCGTTTCAGTGTCAAAGGGGGAGAAGTTGTTCTATGTAGGTTATCTCTAGGATTTGCATGGGAGGACACAAGCATATGCCTTTTACCACTCTTTGAGAGCTTGTGTCCCTTTTATTTGTTGAACATTTGGCTTTCATTTGTGTTGAACTATGTTATGTGTGCTTGGAGCATGGTTTATTGTGTGAGACATGGATTTCGGTATTTTATATATTGAGACTATGCATTATTATATGGTGTGTAATTTATGGTATTCGGTATTCTATATCACCATATGGGTATGATCTCTATCTCAAGTCTCAACTATATGTGATTATGTCTCTTGCTCTTATTATTGTGTCATGTTGCCTAAGTCTATATGTCGAGGTCACTCGAACCTACATGTGGTGCATTTGTATTCAAATGCAAACTACTTATATGCACACATCTAGGGGGGAGTGCCTCTATCTTAATGTCAATATGTTGTATGGTACTAGTAAGTTATTGCAAATACGCGTGTTGTCATCAAACACCAAAAAGGGGGAGATTGAAAGAACATCTCTCCATAATTATGTTTTGTGTGTTTGATGACAACATATGTGATGATCTAATGTGGCTTAGTGTGCAGATTTGATCTACATTAGGGTTTGAGGTGAGAAGTATTAAAAAGGGAAAAGTCGTGGATGAAAAGGAAGAAAGGGAGAAGGCTGGAATTTCCAGGCCGGAAATTTCGGGCCGGAAATTCTGAGAATTTCCGGCCCCCAATTTTTCGCTAAGGACTTAAGGTCCAGAGCCCCTGCATCCCCCCGGAAATTTGCCAGGACATTTCTATCGAAGGGGCATAAATTCCGGGGGGGGGGGGGAATTCGTCCGGCCCCCAAAATTTCGCTAAGGACCTGAGGTCCAGGCTCTCAGTACACCCTCCCCCCCCCCCCCGGAAATTTTCCTGGACATTTGTGTCGATGGGGCGTAAATTTCGGGGGGGGGGGACTCCATGAAGTTCTGGTCAACCTGTGAAGACTGACTGAAAGAACATATCTCCATAATTATGTTTTGTGTGTTTGATGACAACATATGTGATGGTCTAATGTGGCTTAGTGTGCAGATTTGATCTACATTGGGGTTTGAGGTGAGAAGTATTAAAAAGGGAAAAGTCGTGGATGAAAAGGAAGAAGAAAGGGAGAAGGCTGGAATTTCTAGGCCGGAAATTCTGAGAATTTCCAGAGCCCCTAGATGCCCCCGGAAATTTGCCCGGACATTTCTATCGAAGGGGCGGAAATTCCGGAGGGGGAGGTGGAATTCCGGCCCGGACATTTCTCGAAATGTCCGGGCCCCAAACTTTCCCTAAGGACCTGAGGTCCAGGCTCTCAGTACACCCCCCAGAAATTTGCCCGAACATTTGTGTCGACGGGGCAGAAATTCCGACCCCAATTTACACCGGAAATTCCGGCCCTACAAGTCAGCAACGGATACATTTGGTGGAGGGGGGTATAAATACCCCCTTCTTCTTCCATCTCAAGTTGCTCAATCCTACCCAAGTTCATCCACCATTAGAGCCACCTCAAGAAACACAAAAATCACAAGATCTCCTCCCCCAAGCATCCAAAGCTCTTGATCTTTGGAGAATCGAAGGAGAAGACCCCGATCTACATCTTCACCGAAGCAATTTGCATTCCCCCCCCCCCATATGCTTGAGGGCCCCTTTACTGTGTTCCTCTTTGGAAATCCTAGTTGTTTGTGGTTGATTTGTTTTTGTTGTTGTTGTGTTGATACAGATATTGGGAGCTTCCAATTCGGTTGTGGATGTGTGCTCCAAGAACCTTGTAAAGGCCCGTTTTCCGCCTCAAGAAATTCCCTTAGTGGAAGTGGGCTAGGCCTTTGTGGCGTTGCTCACAGGAGACCTGAGTGAGGCCTTTGTGGCGTTGGTATAGCCTTCGTGGCGACCACACTCCTCCAAACGTAGACGTACTTCCCCTCAAAAGGAAGGAACTACGGGAATCATCTCTGTGTCTCCGCGTGCTCCACTCTCGGCTACCTCTCTTATTAGCTCAACTATATCTTGTCTAGTTGTATCTTGCTTAGTTGTGGATCTTGTCATATAGGTAAATTCACATAGTTGCATATCTAGAGAATTTACCTTTGTGTCAAGCCTAAATTTAAAAAAAAACTAAAAATTGGTTAGCACCTAATCACCCCCCCCCCCCCTCTAGGTGCGGCCTACAATCCTTTCACTGACGGACATAGTTCTTCAGAATAGAACAACCTTTTGAAGAAATGTTTACAAAAACATGCATTGCCTATGACTTTCTGGTTCATGGCTGTAGCTAGTGCATGATACACCTATTTCTATTATTGAACTTGCTGAGTACGCTCGTACTCATTCGTTCCCTCTTTAACCCCCTTTTTAGATTTAAAGTCACCGAAGGAGAAACTACCGTGGAACTCGAAGACAAAGGAGTCAACTACAACAAGATGGAGAATCCAATCAATGAAGTCAATGGAGTCACTTCTACATCAGCTAGGGTGGAAACCTAGACTAGTAATAGAAGAGAATCATTTCCCTAATCCTAGCACCTAAGTAGCTAGAGTTCTATAGCTAGTCAAGTATCTCTACAGCTAGAGTTAGTAATAAGTTACACTACGAGTTATTCTTTTGAAGCTTTATTTACAGTTTTACCTCACTGTAAAGTAGGAGGCCGTGTTGATCTTCTGTAAACAGTTCGTGTGTACTTCTATAGACATGTCTTGGATTCGCATATGTTTCTGTTGTACCACTCTGAGGGATGTAATACTAGTAGAACGGTGTTTCATTGGTGTTATGTCAACGACTTGCGTAGTACAACATGCAGTGGTATGCTGGGTCACCGCAGCCCACTCCTCCAGATTCCCTGATTGGATCGAAGCAGAGCTCGAAAAACCTCCATGACCACCAAGCGAAGGAGTGGTCGAGCCTTGCCGAAAGAAATCGAAGGCACTTATGTCGCCCTTGGTGTCAACCTCCTTGGCCGCCGGTGTTGGCAGCTCCACAGACAAGCCCGCCACCAGGCCCGAAGAGCGAGCCAAGCCGTTGCCGTAGGTGCGGAGAGGGGTCGGCGCATGTTGGACGGTCACCGCCGCGTGATCGACAGGCAGGGCAACCTCCAGCTCCACGACGGGTGGCCACGGTCTCACTAAGTGTGTCCTATCGCGACCCGCCTCTCAACGCCACCCCTCCACCGATGGGTAGGTGCAGGCCGACGGCGATCATCCGGAGGGGGGGGGGGCATGACCTCCGCCATTGCCCCGGCCACCGTTGTCTCCATCAGGACCGAGACCATGGCTACCGCTCGCAAAGGAGCGGCTAGCAGTGCCACTGGTGTCCTCCACGCGCACAATGTGGACGGTGGTGTCGTAGTCAAGCAAGGCGACCTCCTCATGTATCAACGCTTCGGCTGGGAGCAGCAGGCCATCGTCGTCATCGAAAACCAAAGATTCCGCTAGCCACAATTGCTTTGTTCGAGGGAGCCTAGAGAGGTTGTCCGTCCACACCGTAATGCAGAAGGTTCCAAGGTCGGCGCGGTTAGCCGTATCCGAGCCTATGCGCTCCACCCACCTAGATGAGCCCAGGATGCACCTGGTCGTGTCCAGGTTCCAGGATCGGCGGGACGCCCACCACTTCCAGATGAACGCAGAAGCGGAAGCAGCGGCGCGTCGCCTGGAGCTATGGTTACACACGCCGAAACGGAGCGTCAAGTCCCTTCATCGAACGGGTTGGCGACAGCGGTGAGCAGGATATCTCGGTTGGCCCTAGAATCGAAGATCAACAGGAGGTCTGCAACACCACCAGAGGCCAAATGGGTTGGTGACACCCATGCATAGAAAAGTGCCCTTCAAGCTCGGGGAAGCGCTCAACAATGGCCGCCGACGCTGCCGCGCAGCTGACCGTCCACAACACCACCAGAGACCGAATGACTGGCGACCTGCCGGTCACGCCGCCTCCACATCCACAACCATCTCCGGAGCTAGGCGCTGCTTCGTGGCAGAGGCCACAACCACCGCGCGAAGCGTAGCGTCGCGCAACTCTAGCTCCCTTCGGCGCTCCCTATCGTAAAAGGAGACGCCTTGCACCCTCTCCTCCGGCTGCAGCGGCGGCGCCGCGCGAATCTCCCGCTCCAGCCGCAAGCCATGCTCAAATGGCGTCTCGCGAGCCTCGTCCACAACACCACGAGAGGCCGAAGGACCGGCGACCTGCCTCTCCACCACCGACGCAGCGCCACCATCACCCAGGCGACCTTGAAGGACGGGGTATGGGGGTGGCGGCGGTGAGCCCTCTCTGGGACCCATGCGCTAACGCTGGGATGCGGTAGAGATCCCCTTGCGCGCCGGGGGCTGAGGTAGGAGCAGCAGCCACCGCAACTGGTGCCGCCGGAGGAGGAGGACCACCACGGGGAGGCGGCGAAGCACCCAGGGCCACCTCGCCAGCGATCGGCACCACCTCCTCGGGGCACTTGCGAGCCACATGATTCTCGCTCTTGCAGATGAGGCCATGGGGAGGCCCTTTGCACATGCCGGCGACGTGCCCTGGCTCTTTGCAGTTGAAGCACAAACCTGCGAAGCCCGCCGGCATGCCCGACGGCACCACGAGCGACGGTAAGGGGCCCCAACAGCTTTACTGCTTGGGCTGGGGTCTGCGCCGCCCACCACGACCGTGCAGATCATCTCCACCGGCTGCCCTCGAGGAATCTGGGCGCGTCACCACTGAGGCAAGCTGTCAAGCAGGTTGTGGGCGGGAGCTCCAGGCCCTGTCCGGGCGCGGGAACTCCGGCGACTCGGCCCGCACCGGGCTCGGAGAGCCATCGCGCACCACAACGGAGTAGGAACGGCGGGAGGAGGCCTCCGAAACCGCCGACTCATCCTCCTTGTCGTCGACCATATCTGACAACCGCCTGGATCTAGGAGCTCTCTCATCCGACCTTGCGGCCAGGGGGGAGAGGGGGGCAAGGAAGGTAGGGGTGGGAGAGGGGGAAGGGGGAGAGGCGCGGCAGCCGGCGGCCACGGCGAGGGGGTGGACCGCCGCCACCGGAGTGGCAGACGGCAGGCGCAAAAGGCGGCGCTCGGGGCCGCTCGCTACGCTCGCTCTCCTCTCATCGTACCAGTCTTCACTCTCGAGTCTCCACATGAGTTCGTGATTACAATCAACTTCACTCTCCTTATGTTTTTGTCCTCTTGAACCGATACAACAACTTCTATCATTTGCCATTTTATGTGTCACTGACAGGTGGTGGTCATGTGGCAAATAATAGACACTTTAAAGAAAAGTGTGGCAAATCATAAAATAACAAGAGACCCAAGCGCAACCTCTCCACAAGAGTTCCAGAATACCATCAAGGCATCAAGTTCACTCCTTGTTTTGACATGACTCTGGTCACATATGTTTTGGTTCTCTCGAAACAATGACATTTTCTTAACACTTCACGAGTTAGACACATCATTTCCATATTTTTCTTGTCAGATGTCACGGGCTATTTCACAAGAAACATGAATGGCAACATCAATTTCGAATCAGAAAAATTGTGCTAAATACTTGTCCATTTACTGTTACTGAAACATGCCCGAAAAAATGTTGGCATTGTTAACCTAGCTTGTTTTGGCTGTGAGGCTCACAGCTTCAGAGAAGATGAGCTTGAAGATGGGAGGTAACCGCTGTCCTTACCGCTGTACAGCAAGATTGATTGATCACTTGATGGCGCAAAAGACCAATCTGTTCGGCTGTTCATGGACTTCCCAGACTGGGCGATACTGAACCTCAAGTCTTCCTGTAGATCATCGTCAGGCGTAACCTCAATAGGGGCTTGGCCACAAAGCATCTTCACCACTGAGGACATTCTCGGCCGCTGAGTCGGTAATGTGTTTGTACATAGAAGAGCTACATTCAGCATCACCAGTGCTTCTTCTTGAGAAAATTCAGAACCAAGACGCTGGTCGACAATTTCTAAAAGTCTCCCTTCCTGCTTCAATCTTTCGGCCTAAGGGAACAAATGCAAAGAAACAAATACTGTTTAAAATGTGTCACAAGATTATCAGCAGTTAATGTTTGTCCATTGAAGAATTATACAGTAGTAGTTTTCTTTTAGAATATGCAATGCTTGTGTCAAAAAGCTTTGTCGAGAAACATAGTACTCCCTCTGATCGATAATAAGTGCCGGGAATTACGGATCGGAGGGAGCAGTAGTTATTCCCGCATTTCAGTTTCTAGCCCGATTTTGATGTGGTAAAAGAGGTTTAACAGTTATAATATGTCATTTAATAGGGTTATATATAATCCCACGCCAGCATTTCTTGTAGTAGTGTTTTTGCGGGTAGTTGGTGCTTCCTTGATCTAAATACATGGCGACCTAGGAAAATTTTCCAAATGGAGGAACTAACATCCCAAAAGTACATCTCGTGAGACTCTGGGTGCTACCTCAGTGGCAAAGATTGTGAGTGCGCAGGCAGCCCACCCGGATTCGAGTTCCAAGGGGACAAATTAAGCGGGGTGTTATCTAACGCGTATAGCCATTCCCCCGTTGAGACCTCTCCAGCAGCGGATGGAGAGGTCTCATCCTCTATCTAACAACGTATATCCAGTCCCCCATTGGTCAAAGTTTATATTAGGATTTATGGCATTATGACATTTGTTAGAGACAAAAAGTTTGTACCGAATAAATCATGATAGCATACCAAATCAAGAAGATGGAGATATTCTTCTCTTGACATGCTATTTGTATTGCTCTCCCCGCTAACAATCTCTAATGTCACCACTCCGAAACTGTAGACATCTGCTTTACGTGTCAAACAACCTCTTGTGGCATACTCAGGAGCCATATATCCACTGACAAGAATTAATAGCAGGGTGAGACGACAGAGACTGAATATTTGAAGGAAAAAAATTAAACATGTGAAAGTCAAATATAAAATGAAGACATTACAGTAGCTGAAACTAACAAGGCTATCTGAGAATATGGACATATCGATTCAAATATAATAGAAAGATAAAAAGATATACAAGCAAGTGGCAGAAGAGCTTACACAGTGCCAGCAATACGAGTGCTCACACGCCCACAGTCATCATTCAGCTTAGCCAAACCAAAATCAGATATTTTAGGTTGAAGTCTTTCGTCAAGAAGAATATTTGACGGTTTGATATCTCTGTGGACGATTTTCAGTGTTGATTCCTCATGGAGATAGGCTAGGCCCTTCGCGGTTCCAAGGCAGATGCTATACCTTGTTGGCCAGTCTAATTTCAATTGACGTTCTGCGCGGCCTAAAAATGCTCTTTTATTAGAACAAGGTACTTTCCAGGTATGATGAGTGTTGCACTAATTGGACAAATTCATTTCAGAACTGAAGAGACAACTTGAAAAATAGTAAGAGAATCACAGGATCTTACCAAATAGTGCACGGCCAAGACTATTATTTTCCAGGAATTCATACACCAGCAGTAGCTCTTCTCCATCAATACAACAACCATAAAGCCTCACAAGGTTTGGATGTCTTAGAGAAGATATTATTCCTATCTCATTCAAAAACTCACGATTCCCTTGGCTTGATTTCGAGGACAGTTTCTTGACAGCAACTGCAGTACCATCTGCTAGAGTACCCTGAAGGACAAGGGATTTTATGTATTTTGCAACTTACGAAAAATGTACACATATAGAGAATATTTGTTTTAAAGCTACTAGTTGGTTGATTCACCAAAATTATTACTTCCTAGATCTAGAGTACCCTGAAGACAAGGAATTCAAAGAGTGTGTTACAACTTATGCAGTTACATACAATGTTGCATTTAGCGAGAAAAAAAAACAGGTACAAAATGGAAATGATTGTTTTGCTTCTACTAGTTGGTTGATTCAGATACGTGATTACTTTCTAGATTCATTAGGTGGTATCTTAGATATTCTGAGAATGTTCAACTAAATATTTTATCCTAAAAATGTTTGTGGTATTCTTAAAAGAGGGCCATTATTTTTTCCCCATGCGACCAGAAGAGAATCTTAAATTCAATAGTTTTTACCTTGTAAACAGGTCCAAAGCCACCCTCACCTATTTTACTTTCAGGATCAAAATGTTTTGTTGCAGACTCTATCTCTTTTAAGCTAAAGAAGTACTGTGCCCTCGCCTGAAGCTCAGAAGTACTGGTATTCCTTCCAAGGTAAAATAATTGTCTACCTGTGATACACAAGAAAATATAACCAGGACATAAATGCAGCAAGTGGCTTTGTGATATTAAATTAAAAAACAACATAAATCGTATTTGTCAGGCTTAGTTATGAAATAAACTGTCTCACTAAAATTATTCTATATAAACTACCTTATAAGCTTCAAAACATGGCCTGTGAATAAATGAGTATTCAGCCATGAATGAAATTGAGGAGCCAAATGACTCCAAAATTAACACCGAACAAGGAGCTTTATTCATTGTGTGAGTGAGAAGTATTTTTCCCAAGAAAACAACGGAAAGTTTAACAGGAACTTTTGGGAATCTTGATGTTATTATAAGCTCAGAAATGACAAATATTTCTTTTGGTGCCAGAGGGAAAAAGAGGGTATTAGTTTCGACTTGCAAACACCAACTTGCAGAGGAGCAAGGAAATATCTTACGTTTCTACAATACACCGGTGGAAACCTTGTGATTTGAGTGCTGAAAAATTCTCGTACAAGAAATAACAGCAAAAAAAACTTCCGTGATATTCTATATTGCGAGATCAGGAAATGCAATGCTCAATATTAGCTAGCAAGAAACAAAGTATATATATTATAAATATAATAAATACCGGCAACAGTTTTTTTTGTCTTTAGATATAACTAACTGTATAAATTTAATACCGCACAAACAAGTGGAGATTTGGTGCACATGGGCACCAGTAATCCCATTTTTTTTATATCGAAAATCATATTTCTGAGTTTGAAAAATTCTGAAAACAACACAGGATGTAGCCAGTGATGTATACCACAAACGTGCAACTATCAATTGGAAATAATGTGTATTTTGAGCTACAAAAAGAATGTGGATCTGAGTATCACATTTTCAAATCTCCAAAAAAAAATCTGATTTTGTAATTGTTGTGTAGCCCATAATAAAAAAGAATTTTGCATTGAGATTTTTCATGATTGTAGGATATATCATTGACAAAGTCCAGAATTGTTTTAAAAAAATTAAACTTATATATATGATTTTTGATTTTTTGTTAATATAGAGGGATCAGTAGAGCTCATGTGCCAAAAGACCTTTCCGCGCACAAAGGTAGTATCTTCAAGGTTGCTTAAGTGTGGTGTTTCAAAGTAACTAAAAATACTGATCAATTATTAATTTACAAGAAATATGTTAAACCAATGACAAGGAAAATGACTTAGAACATATATGTAGAAAGAATGACAAAAATAAAATTATAAGATCAACTCACCAGTTCCCTTTCTATTCTTTTTCCGGAAGACTTTGATATAGAAGGCTACCAGCAGAAGTACGATAACTAGGCATGATGCTGTTATTATGGTAATAAACACTCCAGTAGAGATACCATGGTGATTCCTGTGCACTGCACTAATATTCATTTAGGTAACTTCCATGCATATAAAATACCGTTGTGCAGTCTCCACTTGACAACAGAACAAAAATGCCAGGCTAAAAGGCTAGCAGGAGTGCAAAACTGAAGACTTACCTTGTGTCACAGATATGGCTGAGATCAATGGACCATACACACCCCGGTACGGTATAGCGGTTGTACCTTTGCCTCCCCAGTAGAAGTGGATTTCCAACGTATTTGTCGTGATATTGGTTGTGAAATTCATTGAAATTGCCCGATTGACACCGCCAGCCACATCTTCAATATTAAAATCTTTTAACACTTTAGCACCCTGAAATGATTGAAGGTGCTAAGGTCACGAGATCAAGGAACAGCTTTATCAGGAACTTTTACAGAACTTTATGTTACCACAACAAACATTAAGCTACTCAGAGAAATAAAAAATCACATTTCACTTGTCATCTTTATGTCCAGCCTCTGATGTTCAGTCCACGACTTGAGTTTGTAGTTAATATATTTAATAGTAAGGCAGAGAATGATCCAGACCATACAATGCTCTGCAGTATGGTACTATAATAGTTGTCTATCTCTGGAACCAAAATTGCATTAAGATGAGCAATGAACTAGAAAAAGTTGCAAAACAAGAATCAAGATGCCAGCAATTATTATGGTAAACACAAGAGGACACATCACAGAGCGGATCTGTACCTGGATCAAGACTTCAAAAACACGCTTTCCATTGCTAGAATATGTATGATCGTCTGTGAACATAATCTCAGCAAAATGAAGATTGACTAGATATTCACCATTCTCCATGCAAAGGCCATAATATTTCAGCGAAAGAGGGGAGAGGCGAGCTTCGGTATATAACTCGGGATGAGCCAGTGCGAGTCTTGATTTATTTCTAGCGATGTAGTCAGCATTTTCATTACCCACAAAATCTCCTGTACTACTATAAGCCCACCTCTTATCATCAGATAATACAAAAGTTGATGTTCCAATTTGAGATGAATCATCCTCATAGACATTCCCATCTATCACAACACTTCTACCACCACAGTTAATGAACAGGGAGTAATCTGAAAGTATTTGAAGTAATTTTCAGATGCCATTAGATATTTAAAGTTTTAAACGTACTGCTGGTCCATCTCCAGTGTGCAAGTAAACTTACATTGCGGTTTGCCCATGCAGGGAAGGTTCTTTCTTAAACATGGCCGCAATCTTGCAAAAAAACAAAGAAGTACAAATGCACTAAAGCCTTTCTTTCTTTCAAGGACATTTCATATAAAATAATCATCTGGACATTTAAGTATAGAATCTTACGAACTGTCATTCGTTGAGAAGCTTGACACCATATTTCTGCAATTATAGCATGCAAGGTATGTGAGCACCATGCAAGGCAAAGTTAATGAGTGGAAGATCTTTGAATGCGCAACATACACATTTGCTTGCTGACACTCAGTTGGAGGGTTACCCGTGAAGTCATTATACGACACATCCCTGAAAGACATTTGTGAAATGTCATCCACGAACAAATCACAGAACAGAAGGAGAAAAATAATAGTGCAAATCATTCCTTATTATCCATAAAAAGTTACAAAACACTGTATCCACAGAAAAGTACTGCATTGAGGAATACGCACATGTTTACTTTATTGCTTGCCTTGTTTTTCAACATCCAAGCAGGCAAATCTCCAGTCAGCATGTTATCTGTTAAGTACCTATTCTCAAGAATTGAAATGAGGGTATTGGAAAATGTATGATAAAACATAATGTTGGTGAGAAAGTTTTAGATTATACTGTTGAAAAAGGAGACAATAGGTTGGATTGCAAACTTATGTCTCACAGAATAAATCTCTTACAGAAATTGTAGTGACACCATTCCTCCAAATTCTGCTGGAATCTGACCAGAAAACTTGTTGAAACTTAGATCCCTGAAATTAACAACAGAGTGCAATCATGAAGACTATGCCAGATATTCATATAACCATACATGTACATCAGCTTTAAAGAACAGCTTTAAACCGGTGAATATATCAAGAAAGCACAAAAACATTTGGAATCACACAATATATCCAAGCTGTCACTTCACCTAAGGAGATCTATTCCTGCAAACCCCTAACATAATATACTCCCTCCGATCCATAATAAGTGTCTTTAGTTCAAATTTGTCCAAATTTGACCTAAATTTGAACTAAAGGCATGACACTTATTATGGATCGGAGGGATACATAAAATATAAATTTTCTTGTTCCACCCATACTGATGGTTGCCAAGTGCTACTAGTAAAACAAATGGAATACCCACTCTAAAACGAGAAGATGTGAGGCATTATAAAAACAGGATTACTTACAGTACTTTTAGATACTGCATTTGACCAAGGTAGACAGGTAACTTCCCGTGTATGGAGCAATTTCGCAGAACCCTGTAATGCAGAGAGAATTCAGTATTCTGGCGATCAGGTCGGAAGAGCTACAGTGAGCTGGTACCAAATACACAGAGGTAAACTCACAGTTCCGTTAGGTATTGCGCATTTTGTAAGGGAGGGAAATTCATGCTTGGTCCACTCAAATCAGTCACCCTCCTGATTATGTATGTACTACCATTAATCAATGAACTACTTTCTTCAAAAAATAAACAATCCAAATACAAGATTCTAGTAAGCATATCAGTAGGACGCTAGTACAGAGAAGTAAAATGTACATACAGTTCTGTTAAGTTTCTCAACAAAGCTATTTCTGAAGGAATAGGCCCACTCATCAAGGTACCCTGCATATCTCTGGAAAGTGGAGACAATATGTAAGGAAAAAACTTTGAGTCAACAGAATAAAAATCATTTCATGAAATGTTCCATATGAGAGTGACACTAACATTCTGTTGAGCCGTTGCCAGTTCTTTATGAAACTAGGTATCCTTCCTGAAATGTTGTTCCCATCAATTCGGCTGCCATTTGCCAGATAAAAAATCAAGAGTTGCCACAAAAGAAATAAATTTACTAATCAAGTAAGAATGAGACATACAAATCTGTCATATTTGTCAGCCTGGAAAAGGTTGAGGGCAACTCTCCTGTGATGTTATTTGCAGAAATGAAACTGTAAGAGAAAAATGAGTAATAATTCAAGAAACTTTAGATTACCCTTCATAAAAATTATTCTCAAAGAGCTAGTCTCAATATTTTGGTATTAATAAAATGCATCAGTATCTCAGGGGAATGGAAAATAAACAGGAATTGTCTAAATAAGATTTACAACATGACCTTTTAGCTATACTGTCTAGTGGCTGTAATAATGTGAGAACATTAACACATAGAAGGTGCTATGTGAATATTTTTGTTCATTGGATATTCGAATTCATGATATGTCAAGTTGTAGCTGGGCAAAACCTCAAAAGATCCAATTGAAACATATCCTAAGTTTAAATTTTTCGAGTCAAAAAATAATTAAAAAAATGTAGGTTAATCTTTAGTATCTAGTCTTCAGTTCAGATGCACAACAGTTCAATGGCAAAGTCCCTCAGTAGTGAGGATTTACCAGTGAAAAGATAATTCAATTATCATAGTGTTGTGGACGCTAGTAAGATGGATGTGGCCAGCCGGATGGCAATAAGACCAGGGATGGGCGTACTGTATCAGGAGACAGCAAGAGTCCTTTAGGAAAGTGTAGAATTAGGAAAGAGCACTTGTATAAGGAAAGGTCCAATGAGTCCAGTCGTATTAGGAGAGGTCAAGGGTCTAAGCATCCACAATATAAGGATGTCATGTATCTAGGGTTGAGACAAGCAAGAACAATCAATCTAATCTCTCCCTAGTTTTCTCTCTTCTCAACCTATATGTCTTCCCAACCCCTCGCAGCCACGCCGTCTGGCTATCTTCTGCACGTTAGTTATCCCGTTGTGGATCTAAGTCCACAACACATAGATAGTAGCTTTGTCTGAGCAAAAATAAGGACTTACAATCTCTCCAAACTGATGATGTTACCCAACTCTGGTGGAATAGGGCCCTCAAACTGATTGGCTTCTAGCTGTCTGCAGATAATGACTGACAAAAGTTAGCTCTTTTCATCTTTCAGTTTTACCCTAGAAAGCTGCAGGTACTTGTAATCATAGTGTGGTTAGAACTCACAACGACTTCAACATTGGCATACTTGCAAGCTCCTTAGGTAGTGTTCCAGATATGCGATTTCCCTGAAGAGACCTGTAGTTTCACTAGAAGGTTGAGCAAATGGCACAACTTACATGCTTAATTTTGACAACATGATGGTGGGGACGTGCAAGACATACAGATTAAAAACTTGTAAGCTAGCCCATGATGCTGGAATCGGTCCTTGAATGAAGTTGCGTGACAAGTCACTGCAATGTTAACAAAACATTTTGTTGATGAACTGTGAATATCCTGATATTCCAGTAGATTAATTGAGTTACTTACAGATAACGTAGATAAGTAAGGTTGACAACTTCTTCAGGTAGAACTCCACTAAGATTCAGACGCATAAGCTGCCTGCGATGTATATAAACAAAGGCGTGAAACAATAGCATTAAGCGCAAAATGGAAGATAGGGAAGAGTTGAAGGATTATGGATAAGAACCATTTCAGAGCACATAAATTATTGAGCAAATGGCATATCTTACAAGCTAATAATATGACAGTTGGTGTGGTTCTGGAATGAACAATCACATGTCACATTGCTGACAATAAATCCAGTGGAGTTAACCCAAGTTCCAGACCCAATGCATGGATCCACACTGAAATCCCAATCCGTCTTGTTAAGCTTGCGTGCTATACCTTTGAGAGCTTCCACTGAAAAAAGAAAATAAAGTTTAAATATTAACAGAATGATGTTAGTACGTACGAACATTAGGAGTGTTGATCTCTTCTGTTCTTTCCCATTCCACAGAAAGAGATAAACAGACACCAGTAGCATCAGATTAGGAGTGTTGATCTCTTCTGTTCTTTCCCATTCCACAGAAAGAGATAAACAGACAGCAGTAGCGTCAGATTAGTATGGCAAAGGTAAAGTAATCAGACATGAGCATTTTTCAAATTGGTACAGTATGCTGCTTAATTATCATTATCGTGGAATACAGATAAATGAATTGTTCAGTGAACTATGATGCAAAATTGCAGAATATTAAATGAAGGTGGTTTTTCATATTCCATTTCTCCAACTGTGGCAAAAAAAAATACAGTAAAGGCTACAATCCAACATCCATGCGTGCCTTGTATGATCCTACCAATATTCAGTTATCACCATGTGCCTGTGCGAGAAGCTTGTATATTTTGCTACCCACAAGATGTCAGCATTGTCAATGGCGTTGCCCTCTGACTTACTCAGCTACCATCTTCATGTTGCTGCCAGCACCTCATCCTTATCACTTCTCTGAAGAATCAGCGGTGGACCTTAGACGGCAAGAACACTACATTACTTGAAAAAATCCTTATCACTTATCATCAAGAAAGACCATTATCATTCTGGTGACATGTGGATGGCAGTGTTTGTTCCACACCGCAAGGAACCAGAGCACACCGCCATCACCTAAACTCAAAAAAGATGTCTTGTGACACCACTACGAGCCATATTTGGGCATGCCGGGAAAGACAGCCGGGGGTGCACCTCTCAGTAATTTCGTCAAACACCTGGCCCACTGGACAAGAGCAATACGAGCAACACCTACTCGAAGTTCTGTTATAAGTTGTGGGATCTTGGGGAAAAAGGAAGAGAGAGCGCGCAGATCTTGGGTCAAACATCGCGCTTGAGTTGACGACGTGCACTGAAGCGGGATGCTCCCACTTTCTTGACGAAGGAAGCGGCACCAGCCGCATGAACAGAGGGCTAGAACCTATAGCTTTATGTTTGACTGATACCCCGAATGAGCAGACTGGCATTTCTTGCTGTAGGATTAGGATATTTTTTCCCCCTACTGTCGAAAAAGGGACGTTTCTCTCGATTTATCTTTTGCGCAAGTACAATCCTACTCTGCTGCAAACATTTCACGGCAATAAAATAGGTACTGGTTATTATACGGACACATGAAGGCGTAACGATTATTTCAGATCAAAAGGTGGTACAGTATCTATCTGTAATTCTGTATATGCACATGAACACACGGAAGTTCCTTTTCTTTTTCGCCAGGAAGCACATGAAAACATTTGATAGCTAAAAACAATAGGTTAATCTCTCTCTCTCTCTCTCTCTCTCTCTCTCTCTGCCTAGTATTAGTAACCTGAACCAACAATTTTCTGATTGGTAAGTCGCTTGAGGAGAATCAGTACTAATTCAATTTTGACACTGCGCTGTTCGAATGAAAAAAATTACCAAGTTAATTAGGAATATTGAATTGGAAAAAATAAGAAGGAATGAAACTATGCAGAAAAACCACCATGCCGCGAGGGGAGGGGAAGGAGCAGAAGATGAGCTCAGCCAAGCAGCCACCCACACAGGTGCGCACACATGCTGCTTCACAGAGAGAGAACACCAAAAACAAGAGGCGGCCACAGAATTACTCTCAAAAGTAGGCACCGCTAGTGCTCCCCTCACCTTCTTGCTCGGGCAGCTTCTGCGCCGCGCACCGGCCGCCATTGCGGAAGCCAAGATCCAGCAACAGGAGCAGGAGCGGCAGGAGACGGACGCCACGGTGGCCGCCTCCCATTTCCACCTTCCTCGTCACCGTCGATGTGAACCGAGAGGGAGAGCGAGCTCCTTCCTGCTGCTGCTGCAGCAAAGCTTCTGCGCTCTGTGTGCCGCCGTCTATGGCCTCTGGATTTGGAATTGGGAATAGCTTAGCTATCGTGGCCGGGAGGCGCGTCGGCGTCTGTGAGTGTGAGTGCGTGATGTCGCCTCCTGGCAGGCGGGTGGATGGCTGGACGCGCGCGGTTTAATTCTACACGGTACTACTATGTCTGTATGGGTTTGGCGTGGTGGCGAATGACGCTACCACTGCCCACTGGTACGGCTGTCGCAGCCGGATATGTAATTAGCTCGTCTTGTTGTTTGATCAACTTGTTCGTTTCAGGTCCAAGAACTAAAGCACGCGCACCCAGCTTCAAGGTCACCGGGAGAGTCTCCACTAGCCCGTGTGATTTTACTTTTACAAAAAAAACATTTCCTCCATATCATCATTGAACAGCATTCATATAATTCCTTTCCAACATCAAGAGAGGCTATATCTATCTAGAGGCCTCTCTGTCAGGCTCACTTTCCCCACCCCGCACCGCTCTCCTCCTCTCCTCCTTTGAGAGACTTCAAGTCGCTCCCGGCTCCTTCCTCCGCCTTCTCCGGCGGCCTCGCCGGCCGGAGGGGTTGGAGGGATGGAGACTGGCCCCTGTATAGGTTAGTAGCTAGGATAGTTTTGGGCTATATGCCCGTAGTTTGGAGCAGAATCCCCGATCTATTCGGCCAGATCGGTGGATGCCTAGGGATTTCTGTTCGATCTATTCAGCTCCGGTGGCCGGAGGTGGATCAATCGACGGGAGCCACAGTCTCCGTCAATAAAGATGTTCTTGCTGAGCTCTGCTTGCTGCTGCAAACACCTGCGTCTTCTCTGGTCGGCCGTGGCGGCGGGAGGGGAATAAAAGGTGTCGCTGCCCTTCTCTGGCCGGCCATGGTGGCGAGGGGAGAAGGGGAGCAGCAGTATGCTGTTCTTCGGCATCTTCTAGGAGGAGCGAAAGGCCCCTGTGTTGTTCCTGGTGGATGTGTGGTGACCCTGCATACCACTGCATGTTGTAGTATGCCAGTCGTTGATATAACATTCACGAAGTACCATTCCGCAAATATTACATCCCTCAGAGTAGTACAACAGAACATAGCAGGGTCCATAACTCATTCACTTATTATTACAAGCATCAAACATATATTGTCTTGGAGCTCCTCTTGGGTCCTAAGAGGGATACTCCTGGGTTCGAGGCGAACCCACCTTAACTTACAATATAGAAGTTTCACTAGGTTATACATTTATTACCACGAGCAGACTAAATACTAGGTGTTCCCACCGCTCGGCTACAACTACTACTTGGTGCTTCTAGGTTTGATCTCCACCGGAAGCCTCCCCGGTTCCGTAGACTATGAGATAGTCTACGCTTTCAATACCTCCTGAGAGGTCTGGTTCTTCATAGCCGATGATCTCGGCTCCTTCAGGGTTGTCGTAGTTCTCCTCAAGACGATTCAGACAATCTAAGCAAGGGATTTAAGAGTGGGATGAGTACGAGCGTACTCAACAAGTTCATTATAGGAAAGAGGTGTTTAATGCACTAGCTACGATATTAGACCAGAAAGTCTAATACCAATGCCAGTTTTGGTAAACTTTTCTTCAAGAGATTGCTTTTATTCCAAAGAGCTATGTCCGTCAGCCTTCACCGGTTTACTAGAACTTCATGGAGCTCCTTTCCGGCCGCGTTCGCAGCTTCCTTATCCCGGAACGAGGAGTGACAGGTCACGGTTCTTTACACTCGCAGAGGTGTGTTGCTTTACCCATAAGAGATCTTAACCTTGGTGCCAACCGGGCAGCTTTCCCGTCCACACTTCCTTCGGTGTGAGGCCCGGTATAAGGTCTAGCCAAGCATGTTCCTCCGCTACCTCGAACACCCACCCTTTGTTGCATGCCCCGACCCTGGGTCCTTGCCGGTCCCATTATTCCCACTCACGGGTGGACCCCGACCACGACGACATATTGGGATCGAACCAAACTCCTTCGCCGGTAGCTGCAACCCATCATAGACCGCAATACCGTGGGGACTTAAGGCTTCCCCAGCCAACCGCTTGCACTTCGAGCGACAAGTGTCTACGGACTATGCCGTGGGGACTTAAGGCTTCCCCGACCAACCGCTTGCCCCGACGGATACAAGTGTCTACGGTAAAGCGCATCCGTTGATGAACGAGAGGTGGAAACACTTTTGACTACTCCGTCCCACTCCGGATCTTATGGTTAACACGGGTATTACGGCACAAGAATCACTGGGGACATTTGTTGTTTAATCCTAGATGGATATAAGCCCGTGCAATGGAACCTCCACCATATCAACACAATCCATGGTTCCATTTCCCACCACATAGTCATATTCATAGTTATGAAAGTAGTGGTTTTGATTTTTATGCAATAGTGATAACCATAATACTTTGCAAGTAATTTGATAGAAATACTCAAATGACATGAGCAAGTGATGAACTTGCCCGAACACCGCAAAGTTCTGCAGCTTGGATGGTATGGACTGACCCTTGTCCTCCGGTTCGAAAAATAGCATCATTGTCCGATAAGGGCAATGGTTAAAGAAGCAATTATGCATGATTCCAGTTTTAGGGTTTGTTCCCCCCTTCCGATGTCGTTGTAATTTCATGTGAGAGGTTAAATACTAAGAACATCTTGGAGATACTTGATTTAGGGTAAATACAACCTTGAAATATTGTCAAGGTGTTTTTAAAGCCCAAATGCATTAATGGACTTATTTTCATTTTAGAAAATAATATGTGTGATTTAAATTCCGATTTAAATCATCAAAGTAGGATTTATTCTTAATTGTCTTCAAAAATTCTGTTTGGTATTTTATTCAAATAGAAAATTTTATGCTGATCCATTTTCATATTTTTAATTTATTTTTTTGAGCTTCTAAGCATTTCTTATTAAATTCCAAAGTTTCAGCATATATATGAATTGTGAAATACCTAAAATACCCTTGGGCCCCACCTGTCAGGTGGCCCAAAGGGTTGAGTCAAACCCGAGCCGCTCCAACCGGCTCGGTCGGACTCAGACGCGCTCCCCTCTCCTCGCACGCGAAACCCTAATCTCTCTCTCGCTCTGGCGACCAGAGTCGCCTCCGCCGTCGCCGATTTATCCCCGCCGCCCGGGCCGTCGCCGGCGACGAGGTGCTGCGGATCTGGGTCGCCGTTCGATGGCGAACCAGATGGTCCGCGCCGATCTGTCGCGGGCGTCGCCGTTCGCTCGCCATCGTCGCTCCAGTGCGCCAGGTCGTTGGCGTCCGCCGCCGCCGCGCGTTGGAGAGGCCGTGGCCCTTCATCCAGGAGCCTCCCCTGCGCGTGGTGCAGCGCTAGGTGCGGTGGTGGTCGCCAGGCTTGGCTTGGCCAGGCCTGGTGCCGCCGTGCTCCGGCGCGCGCCGCCTTGGCCGCCATGACCGCGTCGGCCACCTCTTCCCTGGTGAGTTCTTCTCCTTCCCTTCTTCTTCTTCTTCCTCACCTCTTCTTCGTCTAGTTTGACCATGGCCTGCTTGTCCTCGTAGAGGTTCTGGCCGTGCTAGTTGATGTGCTGTTTGTGTTGCTGTTGTGCTACTGCCATGAATTCTTGCTACGGTGCTGCTCTATTCTGCCCATTAGCTATGCTAAATTCTTGCTATCTTGGTTGTGCACATTTCTGTGCATGTTCCAGAGCCTCATGCTTGTTTAATCTTGCATGTTTGGCTCTAATTCATCCTTGTGCCTCTGTTCTAGTTACTGTTCTTGCTAGACATTCCTGTGTATTCAATTTGGCTGCCCTGGCTTGATTACCATGTGTATTCCTTGCAATTTGCAAGTTCCAGGGTAATGGTATGCTGTCTCTTGTGCTCAATTTCATGTGTATGCTCGATTGAGCATTACTGCTGGTTTAACTGCATGATTCAGTGATGAGCACCAAGTGCTTTACTAATTTATCTTGATCTAGAGGTTCATCCTGCCTTGGATGTGCTTCTACAATCATTTAATTATTTATTTGGTTGTCTGTGAAACACTTGTTGATTATCTGTGGCCAATTAAATACCTGGTCCATGCTCTGTTCCTTAATGATGCTCTAGCATGCTCTAGCATGCTATGTCAAGCTCTGATGATCATGTGATCATCAACAGCTGTTAATTGATTTGCTTACATGTGCCCGTGCATTGCTCGTTACCTATTTATGTGTATGTGTGTGGCACGGATCGTCGTCGGTGCTTGCTCAAGCATCACTGATGCTTGCAAGTGATCCTCCGGATCATTAGCATGTGTCTGTTTCATGATTTACTTGTTATTATCAATTATCCGTGTTGCCTTTATTGATGGAGTGGATAATTGATGTGAATCGTGATACAGTTGATGATCATCACAATTGATTGGCTTAGGCTAGATGGATGCCCACAGTGGTTGGGAACCCTAGCCCTTCTTTGAACCCAATCAGGGTGATGATATTTGTATTTGGCTTGTTGGTTTGGCTGATCTAGGGTTTGAGGTGATCCTGGCAGTATTCATGTGCTGCCCTAGGATAGCTCCCCTATTTGGTGGCTTTCTGTGATGGATAGATGCTTACCGGCTAGTCACTTAGTGAATTTCCAAGTAGCCTAGATGTTGATAAACGGGATAGGCACATGTTGCCTGTCCATCCGATGGTTTAGCTAGGCTAATAGGTGCTTTGTAAATTTGGATGGCTACAAGGAGTAAATCCATGCTGGATTTCTCTGGTTTTGACACTGTGTTGTCACAACCAGTGTTCCCTGGTTTATTTTCCTTTTAGCCTTGGTTGTACTTGTTGGCACCAATTGGTTTAGTAACCAAATGATGATACACCCAGGGTTTTCCTACCCTTCGTGCTCCTGTGATGCAAGCATGCTTAAGTATGAGCAAGATATGATCTTGCTCGAGCTCTTGTGTGGTATACCTCACTCCAGCTCCTAGAATGTGTCGTTGGTGTAGAGGTTTGCCTCTCGTGTTGATCTTATGGTTGCTTTGCTTGCCCTGCTCCTCCTGGTGACTTGATGAACTTGATTTAATTCAGTGGTGTGCTGGAATAGATTGAACAGTGAGGCTGTTCTATCTGTTCTAGCTGTTCTTGGTGTTCTTGGTGTTCTTGGTGTTCTTGGTGTTCTTACCAGTTCAGTTCTGCCGATGGATGATTCAAGTGACTAGGGTTTGGCTGGAAAAAGCTTTTATATGCTGCTGGCTTGCTCTTGTTGGTCGACAGCACCACCTGCAGCTTGTGGTGACTCACCCTGGTGTGTGTGTGTGTTACACATGCACATAGCCTGGTGAGCTGCCTGGTTGTGTGTGTGTGCAAGTGATGTGCACTTGGGCTTGATTCTATCTATGGCGTGGATCTGCTCGGCAGAGACTGGAGCATATCCACTTCATTTCATTTGTTTACTAACCTGCCAAGTGGCTATGCCACTTGGCATAACACTTGTTTTTTATTTGCCTTGTGTTTGTGTGCAGGGAAACAACCTGATGCTCCAAGGAGCATGGAGATCATCAAGTACAAGGCTAAATGAAGACTAGCTTGTAGTGTTAGGATAGAACATTAATTTGTACTTTTCTTTTCATTTTCCATTTTGTCCAATTCTTGTAATATGTTGTAATATTTATTTGTTCCAATTTTGAATATTGTAAGTGACAATGTATTATGTGTGTGATGATCAATAAAGCCCAAGTTTTCCTTATTGAGCTTAATGTAATAGTTGTATTACTTGTATCATTGCTTAATGGTAATTGTTTGTGAAATTATCTCAAATTTGAATTATGTGATGATTATTTAATGTTTGAATTTGAAATTCAAAGTCAAATTTGGTTTGAATTCAATCAAACAACTTAACTTGTAATTCAATCATGCAACTTAAGTTTGTGATGCAAACTCCCCCTCTCTTCTCAAAACCCTAGTTTAGTTGAATAAGGAACAGGTTTGTCGCACTCTCGAAACCTTAACCCTGTAAGGTGTCGAGAGAGAAAATTGTCCCCCTTCGATGCAGTTTTTGTTTAAAAGCGCGAAATTTCCCCATAATTTGCAATGCAATGCACATCCCTTTCTTAAATCTACCCCTCGATCGTCTCTAAACCTGGGACATTACGGCCTTTCCCCTTAAAGAAAACTTCGTCCCGAAGTTGTGGTTGTAATACCCGAAAAGTTCGGGGTATGTTTTCCTCGAGTCTTCCTCTTTTTCCCGGGTAGCTTCCCTCTCGGGATGATGCTTCCATTGTATCTTGCGATACTTTATCGCTCGATTTCTGAGTTGTTTCCAGCTTTCCTCGAGAATCTTCGCTGGCTTCTCGATGTATGTCAAATCTGGTTGTAACTCAAGTTCTTCATGTGATACTGGCTCATCTGGGGTCTTCAAACACTTTCTGAGTTGTGACACATGGAATACGTTGTGAACCTGAGATAGCCTTCCTGGTAGCTCCAATTCAAAAGCTAACCCTCGGTTTTGACTCAAAATCTTGAAAGGTCCGATGTACCTAGGGCTTAACTTTCCCTTTACTCCAAATCTCTGGAGTCCTTTCATCGGGCTCACCTTGAGATATACCATGTCTCCAACTTGTGGCTCCCATGTTCTTCTCTTTTGATCGGCATAACTCTTCTGTCGGCTTTGGGCGATCTTGAGCCTATCTCTTATAATGTCAATGATTTGTTGCTTTTCCTTGACATAATCAGGATTAAATTCCTTGCTTGCTCCAGCTTCATACCAACATATGGGTGATCTACACTTCCTTCCATACAAAGCTTCGAACGGTGCCATCTTGATGCTGCTTTGATAGCTATTATTGTATGAAAACTCGCTAGTGGCAAGTGCTCCTCCCATGATCCTCCGAAGTCTAGGGCACAAGCCCTAAGCATATCCTCTAGGATCTGGTTAGTTCTCTCCGTTTGTCCACCTGTCCGAGGATGATAGGCGGTGCTATAGTCCAACTTGGATCCTAAAGCTTCATGTAATTGCTTCCGAATGTCGACGTGAACACGGATCCTCGATCCGACACGATCTTCTTGGGCACTCCATGTTTACTCACGATCTCTTTGATGTAAAGATCGATGAGTTTCTCTCCTTTGTCTTGCTGGTTTACTGCTAAGAAGTGTGCACTTTTCGTCAACCGGTCCACAATTACCCATATCATGTCCTTCTTTTTATTGGTCATGGGTAGTCCGGTGATGAAATCCATTCCTATTTCCTCCCATTTCCATTCCGGAATGGGTAAAGGTTGTAACTTTCCTGCCGGACTTTGGTGTTCAGCCTTCACCCTTTGGCGAGTATGGCATTTCGCCACATATTGTGCTATTTCTCTCTTCATGTTGTTCCACCGGAATAGCTCCTTTAGATCCATGTACATCTTCGTACTTCCCGGATGAATGGAGTATGGTGTTTGATGGGCTTCCCGGAGTATTACTTCCTTGATTTCAGCAATATCCGGAACACAAATTCTCTTCTCGGAACCATAATGATCCAGATTCTCCACGATGAAATTCCGATGGTCTACCTTCATCTATTCTTCTCATCTCCTCCACGATGAATGGATCGTCCAACCGACCCATCATTATCTCATTCTTCGAGGTTGACATTTAACTCATCGGCTACTTGTAAAACCGATAGTCCTTCATGAGCTTCTTTCTCCCAAAGTTGTATTTGGGCTTGGCTTATTTCCTTCCTCAACTCCGGTGATAACTCTTGTTCCACTCCTCCAGTGCTCTTCCTACTCAAAGCATCTGCTACAACATTAGCCTTTCCTGGAGTATAATTGATGGTCAAATCATAATCCTTGATTAATTCTAGCCATCTTTTCTGCCTCATATTGAGTTCCTTCTGAGTGAAGAAGTATTTGAGACTTTTATGATCCGTATAGAGCTCACACTTGGCTCCATAGAGAAAATGTCTCCATGTTTTAAGTGCAAATACAACTGCTGCTAACTCTAAATCATGTGTTGGATAGTTCACTTCATGAGGTCTGAGTTGCCTCGATCCATATGATATTACCTTCCGATCTTGCATGAGTACACAACCCAATCCATGTTTGGATGCGTCACAATACACGGTGTAATCCTTGCCAACTTCGAGAACTGCTAACACCGGTGTTGTGGTGAGTTTCTCTTTTAGAGTTTGAAAACTCTTCTCACACTCCTCCGACCACACGAATGGTGTATTCTTCCTTAACGGCTTCGTCATTGGTCCCGCTATTTTGGAGAATCCTTCAATGAACCTCCGGTAATATCCTCGCCATTCCTAGGAATCCTCGGATTTCTTTGACGATCTTGGGTGCTTCCCATTCTAAAACTGCTGCTACCTTGCTCGGGTTAACGACTATTCCATCTTTGCTAATGACATGACCAAGAAATTCTACTTGATCTAGCCAAAATTCACACTTGCTGAATTTGGCATAGAGTTGATATTCTCTTAGTGTTTGCAACACTATCTTCAAATGTTCAGCATGTTCAGCTTTATCCTTGGAATAGATCAAGATATCATCGATGAATACGATGACAAACTTGTCTAGACATGGCATGAAAATCTTATTCATGAGATTCATGAAAATTGCTGGGGCATTGGTTAATCCAAAAGGCACTACAAGGTATTCATGATGTCCATACCTTGAAACAAAGGCAGTTTTCGGAACGTCTTCCTTCTTGATCTTTATCTGGTGATAACCGGATCTTAGATCAATTTTGGAAAAGACTCCCGCTCCTCTAACTTGATCAAATAGATCTTGTATTCTTGGAAGTGGATACTTGTTCTTGATCGTGACGTTATTCAGATTTACGTAGTCTCCGCACATCCTTCTTCCTCCATCTCTTTTATCCACGAAGATTACAGGTGATCCCCATGGTGAAACACTTTCTTGTATGAATCCTTTTTGTTCCAAGTCATCCAGCTTGCTCTTTAAGTTCTTTCAACTCCTTGGGCCCCATCTTGTATGGTGCCTTAGCAATCGGAGTTGTTCCTGGAATTAGGTCGATAGTGAATTCTATCTCCCTATCCGGTGGCATACCCGGCAATTCCGCAGAAACACATCCCGGAATTCATTCACTACGGGTATATCCTCTAACTTCACCTCCTTCATGCTATTCAACCGTAGCTCCACTTCAATCTGTGTATGTTTGTCGCCTTGGTAGATCATTCTACTTCCATCGGGGCTTTTCAAAGATACCGTCTTGTTCACATGATCGATCAATGCTCCATTAGCTTCTAACCGAGTTCATACCAAGAATGACATCAATGTCCTTCATCGGTAGAATGAACAAGTCCGCGTCAAACGCGCACTTATTGATCATGATGACTTGTTTTTGTTTGGTATGGGTTACTACTATCGTCCCCCCGCGTAAAGTATGGTTATGGGTGTATCTAACTTAGTGCAACTAATCCCATGTTTGATGATGAATTGTTGAGAAATGAATGATGTAGTTGCACCAGTATCAAAAAGTACTTTGCCAGGATGAGTGAGTATCTGGAGCGTACCTATCACCGCCTGATCGGAGTTGACCACCTCCTCCAGACTAGTGCAGTTCAGCTTGCCGAAGGGCTTCTTATTCTTCCAATTCCCTCCGGTGTTTCCTCCACGATTTCCTCCTCCTCCTGACTGACCTCCTCCATTATTTTTCTTGGGGCAGTCGTTCAGCATGTGCCCCTCCTGACGACAACCAAAGCATATTATCCTTGGCTTTCTACAGTCCTTGGCAAAATGCCCTGGAAGTCCACAGCTTCGACAGACCATTGGATTGGCAGTCTGGAAAGCTTGGTTCCTCCTACTACCGTAGTAGTTGCTGTTATTGTTGTTGTTGTTGTATCTAGGCTTGAAACTCAAGCTGGTATTGGGCTTGTTACTGGAAAATCTTTTAGGCTCAAATTTGGCCTTCTTCCTCTTTTCCTCCTGCAGTTGTTTGAAATCATCTTCCAGAGTGATGGCGAGCATCCACCAACTCTTGAAACTCCGTCGCTCTCATCATCCTGAGTTGTACCTTGAACTGGGGACTTAACCCCCTCAAAAACCTCTTCTTCTTCTTGTCCTCGGTGTTGACCTCCTCAACAGCGTACCGTGACAGCTTTGAAAACTCCACGACATAGGTCGGGATGGCCTTGTCCTTCTCGCTCGAGACTCTCAAATTCTCAACGCTTCGGTTCCACAATACTTTCAGGGACATTGGATTCCCTGAACTTCCTTGCAAACTCCTCCCAGGTGAATACCTTTCCCGCCGGGTAAACGGCTACAATGGTATCCCACCATGATGCGGCGGGTCCACACAACAAATGTGTAGCATAACAGACCTTCTCCTGGTCATTACAACCAACAGTATTGAGCTTTCGCTCGGTGTCCATAAGCCAATCTTCCGCGTCCATTGGCTCGGGCGCGTATGCGAAAGATATCGGCTTGGTGTTCTGGAAGTCTGCTAAGGTGACTCCCTGATACTCGGGTCTCTCTACCCGGTTATGTTGCAGCAATTCTTGAAAGAATTTGTTCTGCTGCTCCAACGTTACACGTTGTCTTTCCTCCACCAGTTGCATGTACTGAACAAAATTCTGCTGCGTCATGGGTGGTGGTGGTGGTGGAAACTGATTCATGGCTGCTTTGTCAGCCTCTTCCTTTTGCTTTGCTTCGCGCTCCATGCGCTGCGCTTCGGTCTCCTCTCCTAACGCTCCCGACATAACCCCCTAGTTCTGCAACACAAGATGATACTCATAATTACTCCATGCGCAAGTTTTCTGAGCTCAACATTGTGCACGTAACTAGTCACGCAATGGAAATCAAGAAGCAAATCCAAATCATACAAAACATATACCGTATATTTACATACTTAAGTGGTCTTATTACAATACTCAAGTCGATGTGAGTATGCAAACTCACTTATTAAAGTATATGTACAAATTTCTACAAAATATTACACACTACAATACACGTGGTACTTGTGTATTGTAGTCCCGCTTCCCTTGGTAGTCTCTAGTCGATCTTCACTCCCGATACATTCCGAGGCTTCCATCCGGTCGAACGTGTCGTTCTCCCGACAAAACCCGGAACATAAGGTCTCCCCGTTGGTCGGTAGTCGGAATCGGATGATGATCCTAGGGAGAAATCGGTGTTCACGAACCGATCATTCAAGTACATCGTAGTCCACCCATCGGGTGTACTCCCTAGTACCTACACCATAGGTATTTCCTACATTCGTATCCGACTCAACTCCGTGTCGGATACCCTCCAACTTCTTCCTCATTCCACGGATAACTCCGGTGCTCGGGTCGTGGCATCTTCATTAATCTCCCCGTCATAATACGCCGAGGTACTATGAGTTCCGATGATCGGACCCCCAACACCAACCCGTGGAGTTCTCTATAGGAGTCACGGAACGCCGATTGTTTCCGGATTCCTCTCCGCCCTCATATCCCCCATAGGAACTTCCCGGATAGTTCCCGGGTGTAACAGTGTAGCTTCACGCTCAAGAGGATCTATACTAATGTAGTCACCGACTGAGTAGACTGGTGTGTGCACCTCATTCTCCATAGGTTCCTTCCCCTTTGTCTCCTCCTTAGGTTCGATAAACTCCTCCAGCATTGTATCAATTGCTCCCGCCAAATGACGGTTCAACTGAAAGAACAAGGATAGTAAGTTGCGGCTATTGTCCATGTATTTTGTTGCTTCTGCTGGTTTGCGTTTGGCATATTTGAAATGGTTAAGCATGGGATCATCGTCCTCCTCCATATGAGGAATGTGTGTGAATTCGGAACCCATAAGCTCTTTCGTCTTATGTTCCCGAATATCGGTTATGGCTCTCATAACGGCTATATGGTAGGTTGTGTTCATAGTTCTTCCCCTGCTGGCATTACTACGCTCATTCCCAAAGATTCGGGAAGTCGTAGCCCTACCCTACACTTAGCCAATACAGTATCATCATAGTACATGTATTTCTTTACTTGAATCTGGGGATCACACCCAAATTCAAGTAACATGGCTCGTAGAATATCTGCAAGTCCTCCTTCGTATTCACTTAGTGTGGAATCCATCACTTTCACGTTTCGTCCCGGACGTGAACTTGCCATTGTGGGCTGTAGAAAATAGAAAGAATATAAGATTAGTAATAATGCATCATAATAGAGATAATAAAGAATTATCGCACTAAAAGATATGATTGTTGTATTCTCAATTGAATATACACCATATTTTTAGAGAATTCTTTACTAGTCCTATTTGACTCCTAACGTTCGGTCCCATTTAGTAGGTTCCAACCTAAGGTCAAAACTTTTGCTCGATACCAACCGTGGTGACCCCGCATACCACCGCATGTTGTAGTATGCCGGTCGTTGATATAACATTCACGAAGTACCATTCCGCAAATATTACATCCCTCGAGTAGTACAACGTAACATAGCGGGGTCCATAACTCATTCACTTATTATTACAAGCATCAAACATATATTGTCTTGGAGCTCCTCTTGGGTCCTAAGAGGGATACTCCTGGGTTCGAGGCGAACCCACCTTAACTTACAATATAGAAGTTTCACTAGGTTATACATTTATTACCACGAGCAGCTAAATACTAGGTGTTCCCACTGCTCGGCTACAACTACTACTTGGTGCTTCTAGGTTTGATCTCCACCGGAAGACTCCCCGGTTCCGTAGACTATGAGATAGTCTACGCCTTCAATACCTCCTGAGAGGTCTGGTTCTTCATAGCCGATGATCTCGGCTCCTTCAGGGTTGTCGTAGTTCTCCTCCAGACGATTCAGACAATCTAAGCAAGGGATTTAAGAGTGGGATGAGTACGAGCGTACTCAACAAGTTCATTATAGGAAAGAGGTGTTTAATGCACTAGCTACGATATTAGACCGTAAAGTCTAATACCAATGCAAGTTTTGGTAAACTTTTCTTCAAGAGATTGCTTTTATTCCAAAGAGCTATGTCCGTCAGCCTTCACCGGTTTACTAGAACTTCATGGAGCTCCTTTCCGGACGCGTTCGCAGTTCCTTATCCCGGAACAGGGAGTGACAGGTCACAGTTCTTTACACTCTGCAGAGGTGTGTTGCTTTACCCATAAGAGATCTTAACCTTGGTACCAACCGGGCATCTTTCCCGTCCACACTTCCTTCGGTGTGAGGCCCGGTATAAGGTCTGCCAATCATGTTCCTCCGCTACCTCGAACACCCACCCTTTGTTGCATGCCCCGACCCTGGGTCCTCGCCGGTCCCATTATTCCCACTCACGGGTGGACCCCAACCACGACGACAGTTTGGGATCAAACCAAACTCCTTCGCCGGTAGCTGCAACCCATCATAGACTGCAATACCGTGGGGACTTAAGGCTTCCCCAGCCAACCGCTTGCACTTCAAGCGACAAGTGTCTACGGACTATGCCGTGGGGACTTAAGGCTTCCCCAGCCAACCGCTTGCCCTGACAGATACAAGTGTCTACGGTAAAGCGCATCCGTTGATGAACGAGAGGTGGAAACACTTTTGACTACTCCGTCCCACTCCGGATCTTATGGTTAACACGGGTATTACGGCACAAGAATCACTGGCGACATTTTTTGTTTAATCCTAGATGGATATAAGCCCGTGCAATGGAACCTCCACCATATCAACACAATCCATGGTTCCATTGCCCACCACATAGTCATATTCATAGTTATGAAAGTAGTGGTTTTGATTTTTATGCAATAGTGATAACCATAATACTTTGCAAGTAATTTGATAGAAATACTCAAATGACATGAGCAAGTGATGAACTTGCCCGAACACCGCAAAGTTCTGCAGCTTGGATGGTATGGACTGACCCTTGTCCTCCGGTTCGAAAAATAGCATCATTGTCCGATAAGGGCAATGGTTAAAGAAGCAATTATGCATGATTCCAGTTTTAGGGTTTGTTCCCCCCTTCCGATGTCGTTGTAATTTCATGTGAGAGGTTAAATACTAAGAACATCTTGGAGATACTTGATTTAGGGTAAATACAACCTTGAAATATTGTCAAGGTGTTTTTAAAGCCCAAATGCATTAATGGACTTATTTTCATTTTAGAAAATAATATGTGTGATTTAAATTCTGATTTAAATCATCAAAGTAGGATTTATTCTTAATTGTCTTCAAAAATTCTGTTTGGTATTTTATTCAAATAGAAAATTTTATGCTGATCCATTTTCATATTTTTAATTTATTTTTTTGAGCTTCTAAGCATTTCTTATTAAATTTCAAAGTTTCAGCATATATATGAATTATGAAATACCTAAAATACCCTTGGGCCCCACCGTCGGGTGGCCCAAAGGGTTGAGTCAAATCCGAGCCGCTCCAACCGGCTCGGTCGGACTCAGACGCGCTCCCCTCTCCTCGCACGCGAAACCCTAATCTCTCTCTCTCTCGCTCTGGCGACCAGAGTCACCTCCGCCGTCGCTGATTTATCCCCACCGCCCCAGGCCGTCGCCGGCGACGAGGTGCTGCGGATCTGGGTCGCCGTTCGACGGCGAACCAGATGGTCCGCGCCGATCTGTCGCGGGCGTCGCCGTTCGCTCGCCATCGTCGCTCCAGTGCGCCAGGTCGTTGGCGTCCGCCGCCGCCTCGCGTTGGAGAGGCCGTGGCCCTTCATCCAGGCGCCTCCCCTGCGCGTGGTGCAGCGCTAGGTGCGGTGGTGGTCGCCAGGCGTGGCTTGGCCAGGCCTGGTGCCGCCGTGCTCCGGCGCGCGCCGCCTTGGCCGCCATGACCGCGTCGGCCACCTCCTCCCTGGTGAGTTCTTCTCCTTCCCTTCTTCTTATTCTTCCTCACCTCTTCTTCGTCTAGTTTGACCATGGCCTGCTTGTCCTCGTAGAGGTTCTGGCCGTGCTAGTTGTTGTGCTGTTTGTGTTGCTTGTTGTGCTACTCGCCATGAATTCTTGCTACGGTGCTGCTCTATTCGCCCATTAGCTATGCTAAATTCTTGCTATCTTGGTTGTGCACATTTCTGTGCATGTTCCAGAGCCTCATGCTTGTTTAATCTTGCATGTTTGGCTCTAATTCATCCTTGTGCCTCTGTTCTAGTTACTGTTCTTGCTAGACATTCCTGTGTATTCAATTTGGCTGCCCTGGCTTGATTACCATGTGTATTCCTTGCAATTTGCAAGTTCCAGGGTAATGGTATGATGTCTCTTGTGCTCAATTTCATGTGTATGCTTGATTGAGCATTACTGCTGGTTTAACTGCATGATTCAGTGATGAGCACCAAGTGCTTTACTAATTTATCTTGATCTAGAGGTTCATCCTGCCTTGGATGTGCTTCTGGATACAATCATTTAATTATCTATTTGGTTGTCTCGTGAAACACTTGTTGATTATCTCGTGGCCAATTAAATACCTGGTCCATGCTCGTTGCTTAATGATGCTCTAGCATGCTCTAGCATGCTATGTCAAGCTCGATGATCATGTGATCATCAACAGTCGTTAATTGATTTGCTTACCCGTGCTCGTGCATTGCCGTTACCTATTTATGTGTATGTGTGTGGCACAGATCGGTGCTCGGTGCTTGCTCAAGCATCGACTGATGCTTACGATGATCCTCCGGATCATTAGCATGTGTCTGTTTCATGATTTACTTGTTATTATCAATTATCTCGTGTTGCCTTTATTGATGGAGTGGATAATTGATGTGAATCGTGATACGGTGATGATCATCACAATTGATTGGCTTAGGCTAGATGGATGCCCACAGTGGTTGGGAACCCTAGCCCTTCTTTGAACCCAATCAGGGTGATGATATTTGTATTTGGATTGTTGGTTTGGCTGATCTAGGGTTTGAGGTGATCCTGGCAGTATTCATGTGCTGCCCTAGGATAGCTCCCCTATTTGGTGGCTTTCTGTGATGGATAGATGCTTACTGGCTAGTCACTTAGTGAATTTCCAGTAGCCTAGATGTTGATAAACAGGATAGGCACATGTTGCCTCGTCCATCCGATGGTTTAGCTAGGCTAATAGGTGCTTTGTAAATTTGGATGGCTACAAGGAGTAAATCCATGCTCGGATTTCTCCGGTTTTGACACTCGTGTTGTCACAACCAGGTGTTCCCCGGTTTATTTTCCTTTTAGCCTTGGTTGTACTTGCTGGCACCAATTGGTTTAGTAACCAAATGATGATACACCCGGGGTTTTCCTACCCTTCGTGCTCTCGTGATGCAAGCATGCTTAAGTATGAGCAAGATATAATCTTGCTCGGGCTCTTGTGTGGTATACCTCACTCCGGCTCCTAGAATGTGCTCGTTGGTGTAGAGGTTTGCCTCTCGTGTTGATCTTATGGTTGCTTTGCTTGCCCTGCTCCTCCCGGTGACTTGATGAACTTGATTTAATTCGGTGGTGTGATGGAATAGATTGAACAAGTGAGGGCTGTTCTATCTGTTCTAGCTGTTCTTGGTGTTCTTGGTGTTCTTGGTGTTCTTACCAGTTCAGTTCTGCCGATGGATGATTCAAGTGACTAGGGTTTGGCTGGAAAAAGCTTTTATATGCTGCTGGCTTGCTCTTGTTGGTCGACAGCACCACCTGCAGCTTGTGGTGACTCACCCTGGTGTGTGTGTGTGTTACACATGCACATAGCCTGGTGAGCTGCCTGGTTGTGTGTGTGTGCAAGTGCTGTGCACTTGGGCTTGATTCTATCTATGGCATGGATCTGCTCGGCAGAGACTTGAGCATATCCACTTCATTTCATTTGTTTGCTAACCTGCCAAGTGGCTATGCCACTTGGCATAACACTTGTTTTTTATTTGCCTTGTGTTTGTGTGCAGGGAAACAACCTGATGCTCCAAGGAGCATGGAGATCATCAAGTACAAGGCTAAATGAAGACTAGCTTGTAGTGTTAGGATAGAACATTAATTTGTACTTTTCTTTTCATTTTCCATTTTGTCCAATTCTTGTAATATGTTGTAATATTTATTTGTTCCAATTTTGAATATTGTAAGTGACAATGTATTATGTGTGTGATGATCAATAAAGCCCAAGTTTTCCTTATTGAGCTTAATGTAATAGTTGTATTACTTGTATCATTGCTTAATGGTAATTGTTTGTGAAATTATCTCAAATTTGAATTATGTGATGATTATTTAATGTTTGAATTTGAAATTCAAAGTCAAATTTGGTTTGAATTCAATCAAACAACTTAACTTGTAATTCAATCATGCAACTTAAGTTTGTGATGCAAACTCTCCCCTCTCTTCTCAAAACCCTAGTTTAGTTGAATAAGGAACAGGTTTGTCGCACTCTCGAAACCTTAACCCTGTAAGGTGTCGAGAGAGAAACTTGTCCCCCTTCGATGCAGTTTTTGTTTAAAAGCGCGAAATTTCCCCAGAATTTGCAATGCAATGCACATCCCTTTCTTAAATCTACCCCTCGATCGTCTCTAAACCTGGGACATTACAGTGCAGGTGCTCTTCGTCTCCGCATCTTCGATTGTGGATCTTCTTCGACAAGTGCTTACAAGCCGGCTATCCTTGGCCATGGAGGCCAATCTTCAACCTCCGTTCGGAGGCTGCTCTCCGTCATCTGCTGGAGCTCGACACCTGGATGCTGCCAAGTGGTTCGTCTCCGGAAGCTTCAAGGTAGCCAGCGACGACGGTCGCTCGCCGGAAGGGGGCGCTCGAGTGCTCTCGCCCTGCTCCTCGGCGGCAACGCCTTGAGGACGTCGGCGGCTGGTGGCAGAGATGCTCATGGTCCTGATTGTTTTTTCAGTTTTCTAGCTAGGGTGTTTCTTGCAAAAGTGCAGGCCTTATCTGCAAATACTATGTTCATTAGGACAAGTATGTAAAGGGCTTGTATGAAAAATGTACCTGCCACGTGTTTCGCTAATATATGGTCCACTTCCTTATTCAAAAAAATCTAGAGGCAAGGAAATATACAACATTGATCTATCATTTCATGTTCCTACTTATGCAATCACAACCGAGCTCTTTCTCCTGATGTATAGTGTCGCCATCGATACAGAAACAAGCAAATGGACACGAGCGAAAACCCTCGCTTACATCGCTCTGTGTAACAACATAGCGAACAGACGAAGATTTTCTCCATGTTAATATATGGTTAAACAAAAACAAGTTATTGTGCATGATCTTGGGCTTATATTTATATTTTACTTTTTTAAGATGTAACAGTAAAGAGACGCTTCGACTCGAATCTATTAATAAAGACCGTGTGCATCACCACGATGCAGAGGCTGGGGTGTTATCCCCTTTTCGGAAAAAAATCTGTAAAGAGACAGTTTGTCAAGGTCTCCATCCTCTACTGTTGTCTTAATATATATGCAGCGATTTATCTTTCTGCAAAAGAAAAAGAAAATATCCACAGCGTCGATTCTGGCCAGTAGCATGTGATGCTACTGCCGGCTACGAATGGCTGCTACGGAACGTTATGTCTAAAGCAAGGTTTAAAATAGCGTGCTAAATAAAATAGCGATAGCCTCCTTCAAACGTTATGGACGTCATATCGTGCCAATAGCGTGGTATATTTCAAATAGCGTTTTCAAAATAATACTTACTAAATATAACCTAAAAATAAATAATTTTACTAGAACAAATGGATATATAGTCCAAAAATAACGGAATCATACGTACATAACCATATATAAAAACAGATCTCAAATATTTTAGAAGGCTAACATCAGCATTTCACAAGGCAACAACATAGTATAAATTATTTATAAAAAATTATTAGCATTAGCGATATTCTGATTTAGAGTGGAACCAACAGATTGCAGTTCATCATCACGAAAAAGTGAAAGCAACTTACCTAAGAAAATATTGTGCTAACGCTATGAAGTTTTAGCGCGATATGACATGCTATTTCGCAAATAGCGCCATAGCGAGCAAAATTACTAAAATTTAGCGTGAACCCTCTAAATATATTATAGTACGCTGTTAGCGAAGAAATAGCGTGCTATTTTAAACCTTGCTAAAGTAGAATTGCGTAGCTAGTTTTACGTTTTTCCAGTCCACACCACACATACTCCATTGATGGAATTGTCTCCAACACGACTGCGAAGGAGCTAGTACTTCCAAAAGTATCCTCGCCTAGTCACCTTCCATTTTTTTTTTTTAATTTTATCGCCTTCCATTGTGCCTCAAAAGAGAGTTCAAAGATATACTCCATAACTCAACTCCAAATTTTCCCCCCTGTCCCTCTCTCCCTCGTCTACAGTATCTGCAGGCCTCCTCGTCAAAGCCGGGCCGATCCGAAGCTCATCTCGCCGGCGCCACCGGTGGAGATGGATGGAGGAGAGGTGCCGGAGTAGTTAGTTTAGTTAGGATTTGCGGCAGCTTGCCGGTAGGGGGCTTTTTGCCCAGTAGTGGAGGCGGAGATCAAGATCTGCCCGCCTGGATCTTGATTGTTCTAGGGCCCTGCCTCCTTCTTCTTCTACTCCGGCGGTCGGAGGGGAGAGGGAAGGAAGGGGCTGCTGCTTCCTCCAATAATGAAGCGGCGGAGTACCTCTTGTGGAGGTGCGGAAGCGGCGGGCGACATCCTTTCCTGGCCGGCCTCGGCGGCGAGGGGGAAAGGGTGTGCCTGTTGGTGAGAAGCGTCATCAAGCTCCTGGCCGGCCGTGGAGGCGAGGAGGAGCTCGCACAAGCCGGCGCTGATTCTGCTGCATCTTCCATCAGGTCTTACCTGTTCTGGTTTCGACTGGTGGTCTCCGGCCATCGGGTTGGTTTCTCCCTGGCCTGCCGTGGTGGCGAGGAAGGAGAAGCCACTGATCCGCCGTTGAGCGCCTATCGGAGCCAGGATCTGCCCAAGTGGTGCTATTGTCTGGCTGCTGCAACTACGCTTCACAAGCATCGGCGTCGACCGCCGCTGCTATTCGTGGCTTGTGCTGGGCTCGCTAAGAGCTCTTCTTCTTCCGCTTCGACTGGACGACGTTGCTGCGCGCCAGATCCCATGCAGAAGCCCTTTGATCTCTGCTCGGGGCTCACAGTTGACACCATCCCAAGTGGCATGTTCCCCGGCGATGGCGTCGACTCCCGAGCAGCGAGATATCCTGACGGAGGTGGAGAAGACCAAGGACTTGATTGCTTTTTCATTTTTAGTCCTAGGGTCTTTTTTGTAAAAGTTTGCGGCCTTATCTGTTATTTCCCAATTTGTTAGGGGCCTCGATGTAAGTTGTAACGTCGTATTAATGAAGCAGCCTCTGGGACCTTCGGGTCCTCCTTTGTTCAAAAAAAAAAGATATACTCCATAACGAACTTGGCTAGGGTATGGAACTTTCTTTCTTCCATAGTGGACTAGTGGTGTAATTAGACAGAACACCACTTGATTTGGAGGGATAAGCTGAGAGATGATCAAGGATCAAAAGTTTCTCTACGGAACCAAAGCTTCGTGCTTTTCTGTTACTTGACTACTAGCTCGGGAGAGGTCAGAGTCGTCCCTTAAATGCATGCTGATGTTCAACGGGTAGTCAAATTAGCATGTGCTAATCCACCATTAGTAATACGTAAACATACATACGGAATATCTGGTCACTTGGTCAGCAA
The DNA here is from genome assembly GCF_022539505.1 of Lolium rigidum. Lineage (NCBI taxonomy): Eukaryota > Viridiplantae > Streptophyta > Magnoliopsida > Poales > Poaceae > Lolium > Lolium rigidum. The sequence goes on from NC_061509.1 coordinate 94,449,091, forward strand.
AGATCAACGAAGAATAGTCATCAGTCCTCGTTTCCGTGCCAGAGACACTGGCTGCACGGTTGGGCGTTGGCAATGAAGATGGTAGGTGGTATTACTCCCCTCTGTCAGCTCTTCTTAACTTTGGTCTAGTTACGGATATATCTAGAGGCATTTTAGCGTGCAAATTCACTTATTTTGGAAAAAATAAATGCGACAAGTAATTTGGGGATGGGCGAATAGTTGGTTTGTTTTAGCAGACTGCAATGATACTTTTTATCCGAACATGACTGATGTTACTTGACATACACTTGGGCGGGTAGATTATGACAAAACCTTACATAAGCAACTTGCACGGGTAAGGACAAAGCAAATGTTGTAGGTTTGGCAAGTCACACCAAGAGAAGGCCAGAGTCACATCATATGCATGTTGGCTGTTCCGTGGAAGAGCACATTATTGTGATGTGCCACTCTAGAATTAGTCAGTGATATATATCCTCTATTACTCGACATAGATCAACGAAAATTAATCGGGCATCGACAGAAATATGATAAGAGTGAACTGTCTAGTTTGCATATATAGTTCGGTGACAGCTGACAGGTACCTGAACTTTCTGAACAAGGTTAAAAGTTTCAGTTTTCACCTCGGCAGGGACTTGAACTGCCGAGCATTATGTGTGTGTTGCTGTTTTCCGATCTGACGGTGTGGTCCTCTTGAAAATTTCACTAGTAAACAACTCACCCAAAAAAAAAAACCTAACAAAAATTAATCATCTCCTCAACACCATTACCTATGGCGCTGAATTTGGCTATCTCAATGCTACATCTTCGGCGTTGGAATGAACTTGTTTTCACGAGCAGCACGAAGATGCTGGGGACAACGCCATGCTAACGGTGTTGAGAAACTATGGCGCAAAGGCGTATCCATGGCGTTTACTCCCTTTTAGTGTTGCCTCGCCGTCGCCGCGGTAGAACCGTAGAGGATGAAGTTGAGCAAAATGGATACCTTTTATTAAAATTTTGGAGGAAGATTGTTTTTAGCTGAGAACAAGGTTAAAAGTTCCAATTTTCACCTGGACACGGTTGCATACCATACAAATTGGTCAGCATAGCATGGTGTTGTATGCACTGGTAGAAGTCAAAATCCACGAGAGTACACCATAGTCATAGTGCAAGGTTTGACGCAAAGTTGGTCATTGAATAATTTGCCGTAAGAACTACTCGTCCGCCAAGACGGTGAGAACATCTCCATTAGCTTGTGTATTATAATCCAGCATTTATTTTTCGCTTACCCGTTTGCAAAGATTTTTTGGCGCATTATTTACTTACTTTTAATATTCCAGCACCTATGAATGTGAATAATCTGTTTGGTAACTGGTTAAATGGTGTATCTAAGAAGGATAAAGGCCATATCAGAGTTGGAGTTTGCGCTTTGCTTTGGGCAATCTGGAATGTTCGTAATGATTTTCTCTTTAACAAAAAAAGTTTTCCATCTTTTCTGTAGGTTATACCTATGGTTACCCACTAAATTCATATGTGGTCTTATCTCCAGCGGAGGATGTGCGCCGGGACATGGATATTGGGAGCAACCGCTTGGCGACGGTAGCACGGAATTTTTACGGCCGATGCGGTTGGCGTACTAATAGGCAGCTCACATGAAGATCTTGTGGCGGCGCGTCTTTTTATCATTTTTAGATGGCTGGATCATGTCGAGACTTTGAGTGATCCATGATTTTTAATAAGTTTATATTGGAGACCTAATAAAGTTAATAAATGGCCGCATGCATCAACTGCAGAGGCTGGGATTATCCCCCTTATCGAAAAAAATTACGTCATTCGTAAAAATATCCATATCATAAACAAACAATTTATTATATCCTTTTTGTAAATGCGATCAGAAGAAAGCAAATGAATCATGACAGTGATGACTCCAAAAATTACCAGATTAGAGCTCGTGAAAACAACGTGGGCATATGCCACCATATGCAATCGGCGTTCAACTCACGATCGACTGGCCATCACTGCCTAGGCACATGCAACTCATCCATGTTCCCAACATCTCCGAGCACCGACGAGACGGGAATTTACCAGCGGCCAGTCTAGAACAGCAGCTACCGTTACCAAATCCGTCCACCTGACCTACTGCAAAAACTTATTGTGAATCGTAACTGATGAGTACTCCTATATTTCAAACAAATTGTGATGCGTCTGGTCCTCCAGCACATGGCCGCAGTTAACCATCTCTTTCAGTTTCAGATCAGCACGCGGTGAAGGAGACACCACGGCCATATAAATCCATGAAATGCACAGTACTGGGATCAGAAATGTAGCACTACCAAGGAAAATAATGAAATATCTAGGCTACCAAGATTGTGACATGCCATGAGAGTATTTCCAACAGAAGCGCTAAATTTTGACGCTAAAATTACTTTGCAACGCGTTTTATCTATGTTTCGCGTGTGAGGTCAAATTTTTCTCCGATAGAACCTCTAAATTTTGGAGCTGTAAAACTGGGTAGTTGTTTCTGCGCGCGGTCTTTCCGGCTCGGTAGATATAGCACACGGGATAGCGCTTTTGCAGCGCGCTCCACTTTATAGCACAGGGTGCAGCATCTGTTGAAGCATTAATTTGGATCTCTCGCGCAACTAGTCACTTTTTTGGATACGGTCCTGTTGGAGATGCTCTGAGCTCTTCTTTTCTCCCCAGGGGCAGTAGAGCACATGACATAGCTCACTATGCATTCCAGAGATGCAGCGCCGAATTTGCGCAAGGATTTCCGCCCAGACAGAATTATCTGGTCCAAGGCCCATCGGTAGGTGGTTATGTTGTTCAAAGGTTTTAATTTTGTTGAAAGATATGTGGCATTGCTGAATGACAGCCATTGACACAGGTAAAAAGACTCCCATTTCCAATAAAAAGAAGAAACACAAAGAAACAGCGGCCACCCATGCAAAGAACTTGACCTATCTCTTTTTGTTCCATATGATTAAGACTTTCAAGATACTGAACAGTTTGTAGAGCGTACATTGCAGGATAACAAATTAACAACACGTTACAAGTGGATTCTACTACCAACTTCACATGACCACCGGTCAAGTGTCCAGGCGGCATTATTACCTATATATACGTGATAACACAAGGATAGCAGCTCCCAGATTTAAGCAGCCGTGGCCTTTGGCAGCTTGGTTTATTGTGTGGACTGTATGCTGTATCATGCAGACTGTTCTACAGGGCAGAACCAGCACGCCGACGCCTCGTCGCGTTTGATGTAGCGATCTGCCCAAGCTGCTCACTGTCGCTTGATGGCACCCGTTCTCTCACAGGGGTGTAATGCCTTAGCCAAACACCGGTATATACCTGGAGAAAAACAAAGTACCATAGAAGAAGCAGTCGTTACATAGGTAAGAAAATGTCTGGCAACCAGAGTCACTAACGTATCCTGGATGGTTCCATTTTCGGAACTTCACGACTAAAATGATGTTAAGGGAAATGTTGTTTGTTCTACCAATTTTGAGAATGAGGCAAGAAATAAAAGTAGCCTAGGAAGACAAGGTTTAGTGAAAGCACGAATGGAATTCATTGACTGACTTCCATATGAACAAAATCATTTTGATCATTTCGAAGGTGCACATGGGACACCTCTCACCGCTCATAAGAAATCCTTACTAAAGCATAGGGAAATCTAGCTACACCAAACGACATTCAAAAGAATAAGTAACATATACAGGCCATACATTGCACATCCAAGAATAAAATCTCTAAGCTGGCTCAGTATAGACTGATTACAAAAATTACATTGTCAAATACCCATATGGAAGTTAACATGGTTGTCAATGAATTCATAAGTAAAAAAGAAAACATTCTACACATATATCTGATTATCTGTTGGTAGCCACTGACCTGTTGGGGCCTCATAATTTTATTGTCAGGGTCATCAAGTGACTCCTTCCAATGTGCTAACCAACCAGCCATGCGAGGAATTGCAAACAGAACAGGGAAAAACTCAGTAGGGAATCCCATTGCCCTGAAAATCAATGAATCACAATTTAAGCACAGTAACAAAAATAGGATGGGGGTTAGAAAATAGACTGCCAAATTGGGAGAAACAATTGATGTACCTATATATTAGGCCAGAATAAAAATCCACATTTGGATACAGCTTCCTCTTGATAAAATACTCGTCTGACAGTGCTGCCTTCTCCAAAGCAACAGCTACCTGGTATGGCATCAGAATGCATCATAAGGGTGTTTTCGATTTGGCAAAGTTAAAGTTGCACAGAGATGGCCATGCTATTTAGAATCCCCACATCAAGAACGTGGCAGAGTTCTTATGTCCTTATTGATAGCAGAAATGAAATGAAAGAACATCAGACCCTAAAGAGTGTTGAGCCTTATTCAAATTTTAAACCTCTCTACACTAATAATCAATTAATATTGGGCACATCATGCTTTGGCAATTGTTGAAAGGATCCAGATATAACACTATTCTTCTTGGATAGCCCTAGCAAGACAGGTTAAAGCGTGCGACGTAGCAATATTCTTGCAGAACATAGGAAAACTAGGGACTCTACAATGTCCAACAGATGTACACACCAGCACTTGTTTTGTCGCAAGTTTGCAGAAGATGATCGAAAAGATCAAGCGCGGATTCCTCTGGGCCGGGCGCGCTGCGGCTAACGGAGGGCACTGCCACGTCAACTGGAAGCGAGTCTGCCGTCCCATCTCCTACGGAGGTCTCGGCGTGCAAGACATTGAGCGCGCTGGACTCGCCCTGCGGCTGCGCTGGCTTTGGCTCTCGCGAACCGATGACAGCCGCGCCTGGAGTGGCCTCGACTTGCAATTCTCCGCGGACGAGCATGCGCTGTTCTTCGCCTCCACCACCATGTGCATTGGGGACGGACAGCGCGCATTATTCTGGGAAGACCGATGGATTTCTGGCAGGGCGGTCAAAGAGCTTGCGCCGCACCTCTATGCTTGCGTCCCCAAGCGACGTCGCAAAACCAGGACCGTGGCTGACGGCCTGTTACAGAACTGCTGGGCCAGGGACATCCAAGGGCTGCTTGGCATCCACGAGATCGGGCAGTACCTGCTAATCTGGCAAGCGATCCAAGGCACCACGCTAAGCGCCATGCCCGACCAGCTCCTTTGGAAGTGGAACGCCTCTGGCACCTACACAGCCAGCTCATGCTACCTCGCAACCTTCCACGGATCCACAGCTTGTTGCTCCTGGAAGTTGGTTTGGAAGACATGGGCGCCGCCGAAGGTTAAGTTCTTCCACTGGCTTGCAAACCTCGACAGATGTTGGACTGCGGAGCGCCTGGCACGGCACGGTCTGCCCCATCACCCTCGATGCCTCCTCTGCGACCAGGCACCTGAATCCATGCAACACCTCATGCTCCATTGCCCCTTCTCCCGGCAGGTTTGGCACGAGGTGCTTGCTTGGCTCAGGATGACCACCAGGGCTCCGGATCATGAACCCACCCTGATGGATTGGTGGCGCCAGGCTCGTCAGGAAACGCCAATGCCACTTCGCAAAGGACTGGCGTCGACGGCCCTGCTCATCCCATGGATGGTCTGGAAGCACAGAAACGCTAGCGTCTTCGAAGGAGCCCAGCCCTCCATGCCGCTACTGCTGCAGAACATCAAGGAGGAGCTATGCATCTGGGCTAGGGCAGGTGCCCAGGGTTTACGTGTTGTCCTGCCTCCCAGTTGGGATGTGCACTGATTCTTTTTCTGGTTTCCTAACCTGTAACCGGCCTCCTAGGAGGATGTAAACGATTCCCTATCTTTTCAATGCAATGAAACGCAAAGGTCCTTTGCGTTTTCTCGAAAAAAAAAAAAAAAAAAAAACTATGCAGATGATGAATGTATCAAGTATCAACATGGCTGGTCCAACTCAACGTTTCTTTGCAATATTAATGATCATGTATAATAACACTACTGGCATATTAATGAATACGCATGTAAAGAAACTGCCTGAAGCCAATCCTCAGTGTTCCAAGCATATTTTTGCTGAAGTGCCTTAAGGACCGGAATGGCATAAAACATGCAGCTTTCTCTCGGGCATAAGAAAAGATGGCCGGTGTACACTAGCTCAGCTTAAGTCAACAAGGCAGGGCGGCCAGCACGCGGTATGAGGCGGGCGAGCGCGGGGCGGGGTGGTCAGGTTCGGATGAAGGTGAGGGGAAAAAGGAAGAAGAAAAAAATGCTGCCAGTCAGCTATTTAGAGGCATATTCTGGAGTATGCCGTTTTACGATTTCCTTTTACGGGATCTGCTCCTCGCGAGGCATTTTCAGCCCTTAAATCATGTTCACCATGCCCTTTATATGTGTTCTTAAGGGCCAGCATTTACAGGATCTGCTAGAGATGCTCTAAGAGCATGTGAACAAGTTTGCTGCAAACTTGGGAGAGGAAACCGAGCTTCTGGACACGAACACATGGGAACGCTCCACTTTCTCCATACTATTCTAAGAACTTCGATATTGGATACTGCAAGCTTAATGGCTATGTGTGATGGAAGATTCGGCTTGGTAACTAGAACTGGTCTGATCTGAACTGATGCATTGAGATTTGTGGGCTTTTGAGCTCATGCTTACGAGTGTTGGTGTAGGCAACTGGTAAGCTGTTTTCATGGTGTCTTCTGGGTTAAATATTCTTTTTTTTTTTTTTTTTGAGAAAACGCGAAGGACCTTTGCGTTTCATTTCATTGAAAAGGTAGAATATGATTTACAACCTCCTAGGAGGCGAGGTACAACGAGAAGTAGACTAACTTAGTGCACATCCCAGGTGGATGGCAAGACTACTCTAAGTCCTTTTGCGCCGGCTCTAGCCCATAGGTTGGCCTCGTCCTTGATCATGGAGACAAGGGTTTGGACAGAGGGCTGGCTTCCTTGGAAGATGCAGTCATTGCGGTGTTTCCAAAGCATCCAAGGGGTGAGAAGCGCAGCAGAGGCGAGTCCCTTGCGCAGCAGCTTGGGGGTTTGCTGTTTGGCCTGCACCCACCAATCCATGAGGGTGTCTTCTCCATTTGGTGCTCTTGCTGTCATCCTGAGCCAGGCGAGAACTTCATGCCAGGTTGTTTTGGCGAAAGGGCACTCGAGCATGAGGTGATGCATGGTTTCTGGCGCCTGGTCACATAGAGGGCAGCGTGTGTGGTGTTGCAAGCCGTGTCTTGCGAGGCGGTCCGCAGTCCAGCACCTGTCCAGATTGGCGAGCCAGTGGAAGAATTTCACTCGTGGTGGTGCCCAAGTCTTCCAAATCAGCTTCCAGGAGTGGCAAGCTACCGATCCATGGAAGGTTGCCAGATAAGCAGAGCGGGCAGAGTAGCTGCCATCATTAGTCCACCTCCAAATAAGCTTGTCTGGCTTGTCAGTAAGAGCGGTACTCTGGATGTTCAGCCAAAGCTGTAGATATTGCCCAATCTCGGTGATGCCGAGGACGCCCTGAATGTCTCTAGCCCAGCTGTTGCCGTTTAAGCCAGCTGCGACGGTGGTTGCCTTGCGTCGCCGCTTGGGGACGCAGCTGTATAACTGTGGCGCCAGCTCGCGGACCGCTTTACCTTGGATCCAGCGATCCTCCCAAAAGAGGGCTTTGCTGCCATTCCCAACCTCCATGTAGGTCGAGGCAAAGAAGAGGGCTTGTTCGTCGAGGGAGAACTGTAAGTCTAGACCACTCCAAGCCCTGCTGCTGTCTGTTCTGGTGTACCAGAGCCACCTCAGCCGTAGTGCCAAGCCAGCGCGTTCAAGATCTTGGACTCCCAGGCCTCCAAGGGAGATAGGGCGGCACACACGGTTCCAATTAACGTGGCAATGCCCTCCATTGGCTTCGGCACGCCCAGCCCAAAGGAAGCCTCTCTGAATTTTGGCGATCTGTTTGAGGGACTTCTTTGGTGGTGCGTAGACCAAGAGCTGGTGTAGGGGGATGGCACCAAGAACTGCCTTAACCAAGACAAGACGGCCGGCTTTGTTCATGAGTTTAGCCTTCCAAGCCGGCAGCTGCCCCGCGATGCGATCGACGACAGGTTGTAGTTGTGCAGCGGTTGGTCTTCTGATTGTAAGGGGAATGCCTAGGTATTTGATTGGCAGGTCCACAATCGGGCAGCCGAGCTGTGCAATGATGGGTGCAGCAGTCTCGCTGTCGCACCGGATCAGAGTGGCCGAGCTTTTTGTATAATTGACCCGTAGACCTGATGCGACGCTGAACACCCGTAGGATCCCTCTGATGGCCGCTATATCGCTGGGTGTTGGATGGCAGAAAATCATCACGTCGTCGGCGTACAGGGAGATGGCAGGGATTACCCTTGAGTGGTGTATCTGCTGTAGGACTCCCAGGTTGGTGGCGCGTCTAATCAATCGTCCAAGCACATCCACGGCGAGCACGAACAACTGCGGAGACAGGGGGTCACCTTGGCGCAGCCCACGCCTATGCCAGATTGGAGGTCCAGGCTCGCCATTGATGAGGACTCGGGTGCTAGCTGAGGAAAGCAGGATGGCGATCCATTCTAGGAACCTCTGGCCAAATCCATATTGGCGAAGGACCTCAAACAGGAATGGCCAAGATATGGAATCGAACGCCTTGGCCAGGTCAAGTTTCAGCAACACCCTCGGACTGCCCAACTGGTGAAGTAGCCTCGCGGATTGCTTGACCAAGACAAAATTGTCGTGGAGGCTTCTCCCGGCAATGAAAGCATTCTGGCTTCGGCTCACCATGTCAGTAAGCTTGGGAGCGAGCCGTAGGGAGAGCACCTTAGCGAATAGTTTGGCTACCAAGTGAATGAGGCTAATAGGGCGGTAGTCTCCAAGTTGGCTTGCGTCCGCGAGTTTCGGCAGCAGTGTGAGCAGCGCCTGGTTGAGGCAGGCGAAGCCACGACCACGCATCTCGTAGAGCTGCTGGAAAGCATCCACCAGGTCTTGTTTGACCGTGCTCCAGCTTGCGCGAACAAACTCAGCGGTGAACCCATCAGGTCCCGGCGCTTTCCTCGCCGGAAGCCTCTTGACGGCGTTCCAGATCTCGCCGGCGCTGAATGGCCCGTCCAAGTCCTGCAGGTCACATGGCTCTATGAGCTGCGAGAGGTCCAGGGTGTGTTCTCGCTCGACGGCAGTGCCAAGCAGCGCGTCGAAGTGGGAGAAGGCAGCCTCCGCCATATCAGCGTGGTCCGTCAGCACGCGGTCACCATTGGTCAGGCTGAAGATACGGTTTTTTTGCCGCCTATAGGTGCATTGCCTGTGGAAGAAGGAGGTATTCGCATCTCCATCTTTGAGGTTGGCGATGCGGGCTCTCTGTCGAGCGATGGTGCGCTCAAGGGATGCCAAACCAAGGTAGGTTAGCTTCAGTTGCTTGCGGAACCATGCTTCCTGGGGTGTTAGGAGTCTGTCCTCCTGGGCCTTGTCGAATCTCGAGATGAGCTCGCGGGATATGGCCATCCTGTCCCTTACGCTGCCAACGGAGCGAGCACTCCAGCTCGTAAGCTTCCGTGCCGTGGCTTGCATGCGCAGCAGGATACGGCGGAAGGGGTCGGCGTCGTGCACAGAGTTCCAGGCCTCCGTGACGGTTTCGTGGAATCCATCCAACCGTAACCAGTACTCTTCGAAGTGGAACCGCCGGTGGGCTGCAGGCATGGGAGAGCAGTCGAGTAAAAGAGGACTGTGATCCGAAACGACGGACGCCAAGCAACGCAAATGGCACTCGCCATGGGCTTCTTCCCAGTCTGTCGTGCATAGGACGCGATCGAGGTGCACCAGCGTGGGAGGTGATTGCTCATTAGACCACGTGTACCGACGCCCGTTGAGGTAAACCTCCTTCAAGGCCAGATCATTGAGAAGGCGCCGAAACCTTCCCATCATCCGGCGATTTAGGTTGCCATTATTCTTGTCTTCCTCGCGGTATATGAGGTTGAAGTCCCCGCATAACATCCATGGACCGGTGCAGTCCGCACGGATGTCGCGCAGCTCCTGGAGAAAGGCAAGTTTGTCTAAGTCGTCCTGGGGTCCATAAACCACCGAGAGCCACCACGGTGTGCCAGCGGCGGTGGAAACCTTCGCAGTGATGGCGTTGGTAGTAAAGTTGGGGTCCGTGATAGTCACGGCCCTGCTCTTCCAAGCTAGGAGGATGCCTCCGCGAGTGCCGATCGCGGGCAAGTAGGTATAGTCATCAAACTCTGATCCTAGAATTTCAAGAATGTCAGGAGTACAGATCAAGTTCAGCTTGGTTTCCTGGAAGCAGATGACAGATGCCCCAGTCGTGTCTATCAACGACCTGATGGCTAAGCGACGCGTGCGCGCATTGAGACCCCGCACGTTCCAGACAACGATCTTAAGGCCGTGATCCATATACAGCGAGATCGACGGAGGAGAGCTGGAGCGCTCGGCTAGACCCCACAGGTCACAGCAGCGGTGGCAGGCGTCACCGGCGTAGTCGGCATGCTCGCGGGGATCTGGCGATCGACCAGGGCAGCAATGGCCGATAGGACGGCGAGCGGGATCGGCGCGGCGAAGACATTATCGAAGGCTTTCATCATCTCCGGTGTTATGTGTTGGTCCACATCGACAATGCCGAGGGTGCGCAGGAGCTGGACGCGGGCCCGGCGTTCGGCAGTGGGTGCCTGCAAGCACATGCTGATGGTGTCTACAAGGGCCCGGTCCCAAGTATGATCGATTAATGCACCAGCATATGCTTCTGCTATTATAATAAATAAATATCCAACTACTTAATGACCTGATCGAAAGGATTTTCGGCAATTATCATCCTCCATTTAACATTCTATGCATCTGAGGACATCCTTGATTTGATTTAGCACTTTATCTTCAAAAGATGCCATGTCAATAATTCAAACTTATGATTTGATCCTGCAAAGTAGCGGTTCTATTATTCTGGTTTAGTCCAAAACATATCTTACTTTCCTATAACTCACTGTAATACTGAAACCCTGTATGGCTGTATATTAAGTGCTGCAAAATGGTATGTAGTCCATCTTCTAGGATGCAACACGCAAGAGACACGTCAATAGTAGCTGAAACTAATGCTGTTTGTGAAATTCGTTGCAGCATTTGCATTCTCCTGATTGTATCTTTCAGGATTATTCGGGAATTGGAGCTACAGAAATATAGTACAGCCATTTTCCTTCTTTTCCATTTGATAATCGAAAATCGCAGCAATTTTCTGTTACTACAAAGAATTTTCTGTTACTATTAAGAATCGAGAGATTGGGCAGCAGAGCTAGTACACGGTGAAACGAATTCTTCTCTGTTCTCTCTTATGAAGAATCGAGAGACTATTTTCTCTAAAAATGAATACGGAGCTTGACCACTGTGAACTAAATAGCTAGAAACCAAACATGTTTCAATTTGGATGTGTAAGAATGACCTGTTTTCTTTGATCATTTGCGTTCAAAAATAACAAAATCTGAATGGTTTGGTAGACAAAATGTGCTGAACAATTGGGCTATAAGTACTCCCTAGCAACGCTCGGGTATTGTGCTAGTATCTACTAATGTTTCATAGATCAAGTTAGTGTCACTTAGCACTCAAAGCGTAACAACTCTATTTCATTGCATGAGAGCACTGTTCAAACTATAGCTGAAGAAAGCGGAGAATTGACAATCTTTTCAGAAAATACTTGCTCCCTACAGTTAAACAGATAAGGAACAACTAACCTCGATAAGAGGATCCCGTCCCACAATCGTGAAAACCTCCTCCGCTAACTTCCGGATGACTTTAGCACGAGGATCATAATTCTTATACACACGGTGCCCAAAACCAGACATTTTCCGCTTCCTGAAAAAGGAAAGATATCTCTTGTAAAACAACAACAGCACATAGAAGGATTGGAGTACAAAAATTACTGAAAATATTATCATGCAGACCAAAAAAATATCAACCAAGCAGGAGTTGCATATCACCTGTTCTTCACTCCCTCAATGAAATCCGGAATATTCTCTACACTTCCAATCTCATTTAACATTTTAAGTACCGCCTGACATACAGAAAATAACATTTAGCTCCACAATAAGATGGAAATCCTTTGATCTCTACAATAACAGATAGCTAATATTAACCCTATTAGCCAGAATGCAAGTTTCAGATATGGAAGGACATCGAAAAACTAGCATTTCGTTACTGCATGTACATTTCAGAAAATAGGGCAGTGTGGGAAGGGAAGAGGATCCTTGTGTGGATAGATCTACTTGCATATTGTCATGGTGAGAAACAAAACATATTCACAGAAAATGTGCTGGTGGGTCTTGCTTCAGAAATAGGATTATGCGAGTTTCAATGAAAATCAGGCCAAGACTACCCACCTTCTAAATTATAAATGGCAATGCAGTCTGCTTTACATGGAGAGTATGACAGCCTGTCAGTATGGATAAACTCTTTGCAGGTACCAAATCTAATTGAATCTACACACAGGTCAATATGTTGTTCCTCGTGGTCTATCAATCCTGGTTATTCTTTTTGCAGTAGTTTAGACAGTTCCCAACTAAGGAGATATTGAGCAACGTAGTTGAAGTTAGAGAGGTATCAGTATGAGATTCTTTTTGTAAAGAAAATTGGAGTCGTTGCGAGCTCCTGCCATCAACAGATATAGGGAACGTAAGAGTAGGATGACGCATAACTGCACGAGGTTGCTCATAATATACTTTCAGTTATGTTGGGTTTCAATTTGGGTATTGATAGGGCCTGTGTAGGGCAAAGGTGCAACAGGCAAGTCTAAATCTGATCAAGTGTAAGGTCATCATTTAAAAACAGAACTGCCTTTACAAGTGGATGCAAGATTCATGAAGTTTTTAGCTGATGGAGCAGCCTATTGCTTCTCTGATTATGATTTTTTTAATTATGAGGATTGTTATATGTGTAGAAAAAATTTAAAGCTTGAATGCATCAACAAGGAGCAAGATCAATATAGTTTACCTCGTTTGCGCCACCGTGCAATGGACCATATAGAGCTCCAACAGCGCCAGAAAGAGCAGTGAAGACATCGACACCACTACATAAATATTCTAATTAGGAATCAATTTACTCCTACTACTTGAGCAGATAATAAAGGACAAGATTTACCTTGATGCAAGGTGCCTAACAGCAGCTGTTGAGCAGTTCATTTCGTGTTCAGCATGAAGAATAAAAAGGACGTCCAAAACCCGGGCAAGTCTGGGATTTGGCTTATAATCTTTGTTACCCCTGCAACACATCAAGAATAGGAAAACATGTTACCAATATTGGAAGCAGAAACTTGAACCTTCTAGCAAATATATGCGAGCAAAACTGATAGAGCTTCCAAGTAACCTGACTTACATAGAGTCCAGCATATACAAGAAATTTTCTGAATAAGAGAGATTATTTGAAGGAAGGACAACAGGCCTTCCTGCTAATCTCAGGTAGGCTGCAGCTGCTATTACTGGTGCCTAAACAAATAGTCAGACCGAAAGTTAAGCAGCATGCATAACAAAATCACAATGAACCATCATTATAATTTTCATCATGAGGTCACATACAAAATCTCCTGGTATTTTCGGCACGGTGAACAAAATTTAATCAGTTGCAGTTAGTACCCGAAAAAACTACATTAACTGAACATAAATTACATAATCAGGTAATTGTCATACCTTCCCAAGAACTCGTACAATTTGCTTATCCCTAACCTGCTTCGATTTGTATAGATCTTGACCCTGCATGGGTAGAATTTGTCATCAGTCAACTTTAAACTGTTAGACAGCATGTAACAGATGTAAGTTTCATGGTTACTATACATTGAGTAGGAACTATGTGAAGAAATATGTGCCCAAATTCTTGCATTTAGGAAGTACTCACTCTAAGAGCAGGGTTTGCATCTGGATGGAAGACTGAAAGTGTGCTCATTGCACTGGCAAGGACACCCATGGGGTGGGCATCATGAGGCATTGATTGTATTATATCCTGAAAAGATTAAAAAACAACAGCATATCACTTTGCAATCCAAGCGAAGCAGCATAGCCTGAAACCTGTCTGAAGTTCTGAATATATTGCAATATCAAGGTTATAAAAGAGAAGGTAAGGGACAAAACATACCAAGAGTCCTTGAGGAACAGCAGAGTGCTGCGAAATTGCAAATTCCCAGCCTGCCAGTTGACTCTGGGTGGGCAAATTCCCATACACTGTGAACGCAGTAAGTCGTTAACCAACAATTACAAAACAGCAAATATCTGCTACAATTAAGTAGGAACGCAAGTTTCATAACACTTACTTAAGAGGTAGGCGACCTCAACAAACGAGCTGCTTTCAGCCACCTCCTCAATTGGATAGCCTCTGTAGCGAAGAATTCCCTCGTCCCCATCAATATAGCAGATGGAAGAACGCACCGGGGCAGTGTTGAGATAACCAGGATCATAAGTCTTAAGGCCCTTGTCATCCTTTCCAGTGGTAATCTACAGCATATCACAACAAGAATCAGTTTTGACTCTCTCTGATTTCATTTGATTTCATTTCATGACACAAATGAAGCATCATAAAAATTGGAAAGTAAAATGCTTTGAGCGAGTTCCATTGCAATTTGGTGCTGTGAATCCCAGTAATCTATAGGAAAAATAGTAACAAGATCTTAACTGAAATAACAAACGAAATCAGCTGTGTCAGCTCCCCCGGAAGCTACACATGTTGGTCAATTACAAATGTTTCCTAGACCATGCTCTCGGTGTCACTTGCAATGACTTGCATTAATAAACAATCAAAAAAAAGTTATAAGCTTCTACTGATCATCAGTTCAACTTCAACCTTGTACACAATTAGTATACAGATTGTCGGCTAGGTGGTATTCAATTTCAGGTGCTCGGTTGAGTTAAAATTTGATCTTTATATCATCCTCAGTTCTTGCAAATTCTACAAATGAATACTTCACCCATTGCTGCATCATCTAATCACAGGTTCAACAGTCCCTTCTGCAAATTACTGAACTCGAACGTGGACTTGGATCCAAACTCAAGCCCTTCTACATGGGCCAAGCTGTGACAAGTACATCAAAAATCCTAACTCAATCCCGAACCCACACGAACTCAGCTTACACCTAACCGAATTCCACAACACAAGCTCCCTAAGCACAGCACAGATCGCGCTACGGTCTAACGCCGGACCCGGCAGCTAGCGCTAGTAGACTGGAGTGGTGGCTACCTTCTTGAAGTCCGTGGCGCGCACGGTGCCGTCCTCGGAAACCTTGACCTCGTACCGCTTCCCCGTCCTCGAGTCCACCACGGCGAGCACGCCGGGGCGGGTCGCCGGGGGCGCGGCGGCCGACACCGGCGACCTCTCCAGCACGGCCGCGCGGTCCGCGCCCTCCGCGCCGGCGCCGAGGAGGTGGGACGAGAGCACCGCGAGGCGGCCGCGCGCGGGATCGGCGCGATCCATCGGCTGGGTCGGTGGCGAGTAGGGAGGAGACGACCAGAGCAGAGCAAGAGAGAGAGAGAGAAGACGCGGCCACGCGAAGGAAGCGGTTGCTTGGACGCCTTTGCCTTTGCCTTTGCTTCCCGCAACTCGATGCGTTGTGTTTTCCTACTTCCAACTACTCCAATACTGTATTTTTTTTTAAGACAAGCTACATAAAGTTTGACTAACTTTTTAGAAAAAAATACTCCATGAAACACATTTCATATGGTATCTATATAAAATTGTAGTTTCTGATATTTTTCTAAGAATTTGGTCAAACTTCATTTAGTTTGAATTATTTATTTAAAAATAGGTGTTATTTATTGGAACGGAGGTATTACTGCTATCTTCTTTGGGACTTCAGTCGCAGCTGTAACATGTGGGATGCTAAAGGGCGTGTGAGAATTTATTACTTTTGTTTCTGCTTTTTCAGTTTTCTTTTTCGTTACAAATTAGGTATTTTTACTGTCAAAGCAGCACTAGTTATGTTCTTTTTCTAGACCATTTGATTCAAATGGAATTTCATGGATCTTGGAGTGTTGGAATCATTAGAAACTTTGTGGATCATTTGATTTGTAGGGTGAATCGCTTAGATTTTTCCTAAGAATTCATTTCCGCTATATTCATATAAAAAAATACATCCAATACAAATATCATAACTTCTTGTTTTATGGTTATAGGATAATTGTGCCCCTGGCCCATGCATGATGCTTTGGTGTCTTACTAATCCTTCATTATTCTTTTAAAGAAAATGATTTTATACCTCAGAGGGATCGTGCGACTTGGATCACATTTTTTGGGATTTTCATGCGGTCAACAATGTTTTGCTACATACCAATATTATGTTTCCTATTTTTGTTGTCTTGAAATGTTGCAGTGCTACAAAAAAATTGCTACGAAGTATCCGGCAAGCACTTCTTTTTCTACGCGATCTCCGGCGAAGTCTTCGACAAGGTCGGTTTTGCTACAATATCATAACTTTTTCCTACGAGGTCTCCGGCGATTCTCGGATGAGGTTATTCTTTTTACCTTTCTATGTCCTTCTTTTTTCCTTTATGTGTCATTCTATTTCCTCTGTGTTTGTGGGTGAGCCATTTTTCTTACATAGAAGCAAAAGTGGGGGCATTTTTTTGCTAAATAGTAGCAAAAGCGAGATATAAGGCAAAGCAAGACAAAATATCTAATCACATGAGCCAAAACAATTTAATCAAATGGCGGAGCTGGGAATTCTAATCCAACGAGTTGGGGGCATGTTTCCTTTGATAACAATGTGCATATGCTGGTGACAAGGTATTAACTTATCAATGCCTACGAGTTGTAGACTAGGGTTTAGTTGGAAGTAGAGGGCAAGTAGATCTCGAAGGTTTCAGCCGAAAAGTACTCGACGATTATGAAACTAGGGTTTGAGGAACAATGATTCGATGCCTTCTTTGTCCCTCGACTCCTCCTTATATATGAGGTGGAGCCGAGGGATTCGTATTGCACAAGTTACAGAGTCCGAGAAGGTTTCTAACCCCTCCCGCAAGATTACAAACAATGCTTCCTATTACAACTCTAGCTTTCCTTAACAATATCTTGGGCTTCCGAATCTTCTTATTCTTCGGGTAGTGGGCCTTCAGTAAACCCCGGGTACTATCTTCGGCGAGCCCATTGGGGATGCCTATGTCGGTAGCCCCGAGATTTTGCTTGAATCGCGAGTCGTGGAAAATCTCCGCTGTTTATTTTTACTCGACAACTTAAAACCTTTCTATATTTCTTCACATAAGTTT